>NC_133142.1:65960525-66274789 GCF_048418815.1 Hemitrygon akajei | reverse complement strand
AATATTTTATTTCTTCAAACTCTGAAAAAGGATATACTTAATTTATTGTAACCCCAGTGATTTTTATTTCTTCTAAATTATCAATAGGATTTTGAAAGTCGAACCATTGGAAAATTATTTGATAGTGAGGGTGAGGAGGATGAAGATGACGATGTCGATCATAGTGAAAGTTTCAAAATCAAGCCTCAGTTTGAAGGAAAAACTGGTCAGAAGGTAAGAAATCCATTGCAAGAGATTTTGCATGAACATTTTTACTGACGTTTTTGTATTCTACGGAATCAGAACAATTTTTATTATTCCTGACTTTTATGATTTGTTGTTCTGCAGCAGCAGTACAGTACAAAGTCAAATTATTGTAAACTACAATATAAATAAATAGTGCAAAAATAAAGAATGTCAAGGTAATGTTCTGGACCAAACGGAAATCTGATGGGGGGGGTGAGGTGATGTTCTTAAATTGTTGAGTGTGGGTTTTCTGGCCTCCTCACTAGTAGTAACAAGAGGGCATGTTCTGGATGGTGAGCATCTTAGTGATGGATGACACTGTCTTGAGGCACTACCTCTTGGAAGATGCCCTCACTAGTGGGGAGAGATGTGCCTGTGATGCAACTCAAAAGGGGTATTTTTATTTACTGAATGATTGTCATTCATTTATTTATTTGAAAAATAATGAATGTTCCCCATTTTGATTCATGTTGATTTCAAGGTATAGCTCTGATTATAAATCAAATTAACAGCATGTGTTCCTTCCTTCAAAATGTAATCAAAATTTTGAATACATAACTGACAATAAATTGAAAACCCAATTTTTAATTACCTATAGAGCTTAATTGTTTAAATGCTTTTGCATGGTATCTTAAGTACATTTTTCCTTTTCACTGATCCTTTATTTTTTCAGTGCATGTTAGGAGGATATGGCATTGGGAAATGAAATGTCAGTCTATTTGGAAAAAAATAATATATTTTTTTAATAAATAAAAGGAAATAAAGTACTTTAAAAAATAGTAATATATTTAACACCTTTATGGCTTACATTCTGCAATAGCTTGTCCCATATTTGTTGGTCAAAGTTCCAGATATCAAATGAAAATAAATTATTTAATATATAAAAGCTTTGTGCGCTTCAGTGCTATGTGGGTTAGATGTTGAGTTTTTTTTTTAACTTCTGTAACCTAAAGAGATAGGAAGTAAAATTTAAGAATAATAAGGAGCTTTTTGCACAAGTAACTTGAGCAAATTGACTCTAAATTGACATTGCATACATCAAGATTTATTAATAGAGTGAAATTAGAGAATTTGAAAATATTTTTAACTGAAAATATAATTTGATAAACATGGTTTACTTTCAATGAGTTGAATTCACTTCATTCTGCAGCTGTTGGCCTTACAATCACGGTTTGGTACAGATGAAAGGTTTCGCATGGATGAACGATTCTTGGAAAGTGAAGATGAAAACATGGGTGACGTAATTTATTATGAAATAAACTTTATTCAGTGTTTTTATTTTGCTTTTTGACTGTTTTGTCATCCATCGGGTTAAGATATGTTTTTGCATTCACTGGACTATTCATTCACTATTTCATTCTCATTCACTATTGTGATATTATAAAAAAAATAGATCACACACTGATACGAAGATTAGCATTTTGTTTGTAAATCCTTCCCTTTTTTCTCTTTGCTTATGCTGGGGTGAAGTAATACCATTCAGACTTATCAGTGGAATCCAAGAAGAAATTAACAGTAAATTAATAATTATATCCATAAATTAACTGTAATAAATTAACTATAAAGTTCTGACAAAAATCAGGCTAGTTTTAACCAAACTATTCATTACTTTCACATCAAGTCTAATGAAGTGTAAAAGAGGACTTTAAGTGAATCATCAGTAGTTCTCAGTAGTATTCCAATAATGTTCTCCCAAAATTAAGATTTTTTATTTCTACCTTGTATCACTTAAGTTGGTCACTTGTATTCAAGTCTCTCTACGGAAAGTTAAGTGTTTTTGTGAATTAATGGAGGTATTATGACTATATTTGGCCTCTTAACAAGAAAACAGAAAACATGTACAACACACTGAAAATGCTGGAGGAACTCAGCAGGCCAGGCAGCATCTAGGAAAAGAGTACAGTCAATGTTTCCGGCCAAACATTGACTGTACTCTTTTCCTAGATGCTGCCTGGTCTGCTGAGTTCCTGTAGCATTTTGTGTGTGTTGCTCGGATTTCCAGAATTTGCAGATTTTCTCATTTGTAAACTGATAATAAATGTTATATGTATAAATTGTCTTATTGATTAAGATTACTGTGGTTAACTCATATTCCTTACCTTACAGTTTCAATCTGAGGCTGTGAAATACATCACATATATTCACTTTGATTCTTAATAAATTAACACTTTTGTGTGAGATAATTTTAAAAATCAGCTTGTTGGCTTGAAGATCAAAAGGAAAGACATTTGTGAATGCTTGAGACTAGAAATAAAAGCTAAATAAACTATATAAACTGGAAAAAATTAAAAGAAGTTCCAAAAATTGTGATCATTCACTCACTCTGTAGAACACATTCGTAGTCAGGGCTTCAGGTTAAGTAAAGTCTTTAAGAATGCATCAGATTCTTATTGCACCCAATTTTTTAGCTCTTAATTTGAGGTGAGATAAATAGGCACTACATTTGTTACCTTACAAAATCATCTTGCCTTCAGTAAGCCATAATGTACATATTGTCAGTTTGATATGAACTGCTCAAATATTTCTAAATATCGATCTACAAATTTTTATGATGGTAAATTGTTTTCTTTTCATGCATGCAACTGAATTTCATTCCATGCATATATTGATTTGCTGGAGATCTTGATTTGAGGGAAGAAATGGATGCTGTTGGTGATAAGTAGAAGGATTTCTCTGGTACTTTTGAATTTTTTTAAGGGAAAACCTCAGGAATAAGGGTGACTTTCTTTTGCATAACTTGTTTGGGTTTTGAACTAGTGCCATGGCACAGCCTTATTTAAGTCTGTATTGGATATGTCATGCCATGTTCATCATGTAGCATAGGTTAAGTTGGGATGTATTTCTGAAGGCAACCAAATTTGAGAATGATGTTACGCAATTCATTTTTTATTGAGCTAAGGCCCTTTGTGAAGGAGAAAACACTATAGTGGATGTTGCAACAACCTGCAATTTCCTAGAGATAATGAATATATTTATTGTACACCTTAATAGACAAAGTACTCATTGCAATTCAGGAAGTACTCCTTATCCTTTGGGAGAACAGTTAACTCTCTTTTACCCATTGTTTCTGAATACGTGTATGTTTTAAATATAGATGGGAAATATAGGGTATAATGCTGTGTGAAGTATTTAATTCCTGGAGCCACAGAGTTGTGCTATGGCTGTAGAAGTGCAGTGAATACTTAGTACATGAAACTTCCTTGCCATCTCATCCTTCTAACCTTCAATAGGGTGTCTGTCACAATAAATCATAAAAATGCACATTGGTTCCAAACAAGTGATAAATATAAAGTCTCACTTTTTATTTGGAAATGCTCACCATCTAACCATGAGGTGATAGTATGATCTGCAGAACACTTTGGAAATATGACATTATTGTCATAATCCAATGGCTTAATTGAATAAAAGTTTTCTAAAATATACTGAATAATTTGTCAATTACATTGTCAGGAAGATAACCTTCCCTTTTTGAAGAGCCAAGAGTCTAATCTGTTCTGCTGAAGTTTGTGCATACCTGCCATTCACTGCTAGCCATTAAAATCTGTGTACGTTTTACATAAACCAGTGGTATATTCAAGTTAGGAGAAGTTTCTGTATTGATTACACTGTTAACTGCCTATGTGGTTGATATTATAAATTGAGCTAACACAAACTTCTTTTTACCAGCGCATAGTTAATATCAGGGATTTTAAAAATATGTCCGGCAACATTTTACTGTTTTATTTATCATGGTTTGGATCCTACAAACAAATCATATAAGCATGAGAAAATTACAAAGAAAAGAAAAATCCTTAAAATAAAAGTAATGTGGAGAATTGATAAAAAGTGGTCATTGGTACTTAGTCTGTACCCAAATTAAATGTTGTGTTTAGTCCTTTTTAAAATTGACAAATGGGAAGAAAATAGATGGAGATGCTTATAATAGAGTGAAAGTAGATAAATCATAGAGGAGTGCAGGAGAGTGAGAGGACAATTTTGTTGAAAGATCTTTCTGTCTTATAAATGAAGGTCAAAAGTATTCTGCTGGTATCGTGTTTAGGCCAACATTCTGTTCAAAGTGAAAAGTAAAAGATGAATCAGAAATAAGATCAAACTCTACTGATGTCCACACTTGTTGCTGTTTAGTAACCTATGATGCATTTGAGAAAGCCAAAAAGCATCAGGTTAGACCATTTACACGGCACCTATCCATGCAATCCCAGGAGATGCAACAACTCCCTTTTTGTTTACTGTTGAACAACCTAATGAAGTAGCAATTTACTTAAATGCATATTTAAGGATTATAATTTTTTGTTGCAGAAGAATCAGTCACAGTTGGAAAACAGAATGCTGAGGAAGAAGAGCTTATTGCAGAAAAAAGAAGAGCTTTGAATATCTTGAAGAGTATCGTTCAGGAAGGCATCGAAAAAACTGAAGTCAATAAAGAACACAGAAAATTAAAACATTTCAGGTATATTTTAATTGACTTTAAATATTTATAAAACCCATCACAGCCTAAAATTATTAATTTGCCATTGTTAATCACAAACCCAGCATTACCAATTATTTCAATGTGTGTTTTTCTTAAAGAAAACAAACTTTTGTTATATCGGTTAAAGCTTTGTGAGCATCAACTTAAAGCCAATAAATATTTTTCTTAAAGATAGCACATTTGTTCCGCCAATAAAGTTCTTTTGCTCACCCTGCAAAAACGCAGAATAAAGTAACAGCTACAGAGAAAGTGCAATGCAGGTAAACTATAGAGTACAAAATAATAATGAGATTGTGAAGTCAAGAGACTGTCTTGTTGTACTAAGGACAATTTATTGGTCTTACACAGGGTTAGGAACTGTCCTTGAGCCTGGTGGTATGTGATTTTCAGGGATTTGATTCTTCTGCTCAATGTAATAGAGGAAAAGAGAGAAAAAGTGGTCTACTTGGCCTCTTTTATTGCATTGAAGTTAGCTTCAACTGTGTACCATAAGATATAGGAGCAGAATTAGGCCTTTTGGCCAATGGAGTCTGCTTGGCCATTTCATCATGGCTAATTCATTTTTTTTCTCTCATCCCAATCTCCTGCCTTTTCTCTGTGTCCCTTCATGCTCTGACCAATCAAGGGATCTCAACCTCTGCCTTAGATATATATAAAGATTTGGCTTCCACAGCTGCTTGTGGCAATGAATTCCACAGATTCACTACTTTCTAGCTAAAGAAATTCCTCATCTCCATTCTAAAAGGACACCTTCCTATTCTAAGGCTGTGTGTTCTGATCTTAGATTCTCCCACCATAGGAAACCTCTTCATCTCTTCATCTTCACTCCATCAAGGCCTTTCACTATTCGATAGGTTTCAATGAGGTCACCCCTCATTCTTCTTAATTCCAGTGAAATCAGGCCCAGAGCCATTAAACACTCTTCACGTGACAAGCCATTTAAACCTGGAATCATTATTGTGAACCTTCTTTGATCCCTTTCCAGTTTCAGCACATCCTTTCTAAGATAAGGACCTCAAAACTATTCATAGCCCTCCAAGTGAGGCCTCACCAGTGCTTTATAAAGTCTCAAAAATATTCTAGTCCTCTTGAAATTAATGCTAACATAGCATTTGCTTTTCCTTTGCTTTTTTAATATAAAAAGATTTGGTCCCAACACAGACCCCATGGAACACCACTAGTCACCAACGGCCAACCAGAAAAAGATGCGTTTATTCCCACTCTTTGCCTCCTGCCAATCAGCCACTGCTTTGTCCATGCTAAAATCTTTCCTGTAATACAACAAAATGATGATACTAGTGTATGACAAAATAATGCCAATAGTTTCCCAAAGGGAACGGTTGACATCAAAATGACAATTAGTACAATACTGTATGCTATTGCAATGTGCTTAATTTTAAAAAAAGAATCATTAAAGTTGTACTCTATTTCAATAACTTTACCAAATTTTTTCTTTTAAATATAAAATGTTCCATTTTTCCAGAGATGTTTCTGCACTGCAGTATGATCCTACAAGAAAAGATCATATTATCTATGAAAACAAGTTTGAGGAAACTAAGAAAATAAGGTAATAACAAATGCAATATGGAGCAGTACGTAGTAACCTACAATTACCATTCAGTTGTTAAATACAGATGAGTAATTAAGAATTTCTATAATCTAGTCTATTGTGGAAACATTCTGAACCAGTAGAATGGCAGTATATTTGTAATGTTTATTCCAAAATTGGCTAGTACCGTATATTCTGGAGTATAAGCCGAACCCCCATTTTCAAGGTTAAAAAGGTGACTTTTTCATGTTACCTTTGTATAAGTCAACCCCTTTTGTACAGGTTTTTGATTTAACCAGAAAAGATCACAAGATCTCACATGCCCATACTCAGCTTTGCCGGATCCGGAACCTGGAAATTTTGTGAACCGGTACTGCTAAGAAAACAGGCCTACACATTGTAGAGTGTTATAAGCGAATTCTTAATAAATAAATCAGGGAGGGAAATTTTGGATTAGGTCTCCAATGGAAAAGAATCCTCTGAACTGTAACCCCCATGAAACCATTTAGCACCCATCGTAATCTCGTTAAAACATAACACGGGGTGACGAGATCAGTACATGTACTCAGTATTGAGTTTGTGACCACCATGTATAAAAGATTAAAATGAATGCGATATGATGCTGGCTTCAAGCTGAAGTTTGTTGATTTTGCTGAAGGAACAAATAATTCTGCAGCTGCTAAGAAGTTTAGTGTAAATGAGAAACAAGTGAGAGAGTGGAGGAAGGCAGAAGACACACTGAGGGAAATGCCAAAGACGAAATGTGCAAACCATGGGAAAACATGCCAGTGGCCGGAACTGGAAGAAAAATTTTTAGAGTGGGTGAATCACCAGCGAACATTTGGATACATTGTTGCCAGAGAAATGATTCGAGTTCAAGTGTTGAAATGGGCCAAAAAACACCGTGAGATCAGCGAAAATTTCAGCAAAGTTGGTGCACCCGATTTATGAATAGACGTGATCTTGTATTACAAAGATTGCTCAGAAAATTCCCACGGGGTGTTGTTGTTTCAAGAACCCTGCTGGATGGATGAAGCAGGTTGCTTGAAGTAGGTTAAAGTGGTTTGGTGTCGACGTCCCGAAGGTTTCGGGAAGGAAAAGTCGCTACTTGTCTGGGACATGTTAAAGCACACTTGTCAGGTAAGACAAAAGCAGCATTGAAAGCTGAAAATATGGACACTGCAGTCATCTCTGGTGGTTTGATGTCTGTTCTCCAGCCACTAGATGTGAGTTTAAACAAACCATTCATGTGTCAACAGTGGAACGAATTTGACTCAAAAACAGACAATAAATATGACCTTTCTTCCGTGCATTCGTTTTTGCAAAGTTGGCACCCCCTGTATAAGCTGACCCCCTAATTGTAGGACCAAAATTTAGGGCCAAATTCTCGGCTTATACACCGGAATTAACGGTATCATCATGATAATCTCAGTAGGAAGCTTGTGCTCCAAAATACAGAATAGGCCTTTCTGCCAGGATTGAAAGTTTTGCTTATGTGATTTCTTGATGAAAGATGAAAATTGTTTGTGAATGGGTGTCTTTAACTTGGGTTATGCGTATCTATATGTAGAAGATCGATTTTCATTTTTTTTCATCCCATCTATTAAAATTGCATCCTGAACAGTGAAAACTTGAGGATTAATTTAGTACAAGAATTAAAAGATTCAAATTCTGTAGTTCTGTAAAATTAAGAATACTGATGTCAATGAAACATTTTTTGCATTATTTGATAAGAGATAGTTTGTAGATATAACTTAATTTAATTTAACTTAGTTTAAAAATGTTACTTAATTTCCAAGTTTAAAGAATTGTTCTGAAAAATATAGGTACATTTTTCAGAAGAAGCATAAGGCAAATTGCAGTTTTAGCTACCTGTTAAAATCATTATAAGGTTTATCCTTTTATTTTTACAATCCTGTCTGTTGAAGTACAGAATTTTAAAGTTTCATCCCCTTTTCACCAACTTCCATCATGCTCTCACTTTCACATAGTTTTTCCATCGTCTTCTCAACTTTGGAATGTCATATTCAGAATCTTTTAAAATATTCCATATTTTTCCAAACAATTGACATTAGGATGTCTTTTTCTCAATTTTTTCTCTGCTGTTGAATGTACCGTTGCTGTTTTCCAATGTAATTTTAATTATCTGTTGGAAAATCTCTTGACATGGCTTGATGTAAAAAGCTGTTTTATAAGTCTGAAACATACAAGGACCTCATTGACTAAAGGTTATAAATGTCTGCAATGAATTTGGAAAGGAGATTGGTAATCCCACTAAGGCCAATTTGGTTTAACAAGTTATATTAAATAGAGAATAACATCAGCAAGTTTGCTGATGATACTAAGCTGGGTGGCAGTGTGACATGTGATGAGGATGTTAGGAGAATTCAGGGTGACTTGGATAGGCTGAGTGAGTGGGCAGATACTTGGCAGATGATGTTTAATGTGAATAAGTGTGAGGTTATCCACTTTGGGAGTAAGAACAGGAAGGCAGATCATTATCTGAACGGTGTACAGTTAGGTAAGGGAGAAATACAAAGAGATCTAGGAGTCCTTGTTCATCAGTCACTGAAGGTGAATGAGCAAGTGCAACAGGCAGTGAAGAAGGCTAATGGAATGTTGGCCTTTATTACAAAGGGAATTGAGTTCAAGAGCAAGGAAATCCTTTTGCATTTGTACAGGGCCCTGGTGAGACCACACCTGGAGTACTGTGTACAGTTTTGGTCTCCAGGGTTAAGGAAGGACATCCTGGCTGTAGAGGAAGTGCTGCGTAGATTCACGAGGTTAATTCCTGGGATGTCCAGACTGTCTTACGCAGAGAGGTTAGAGAGACTGGGCTTGTACACGCTGGAATTAAGGAGATTGAGAGGGGATCTGATTGCAACATATAAGATTATTAAGGGATTGGACAAGATAGAGGCAGGAAATATGTTCCAGATGCTGGGAGAGTCCAGTACCAGAGGGCATGGTTTGAGAATAAGGGGTAGGTCATTTAGGACAGAGTTAAGGAAAAACTTCTTCTCCCAGAGAGTTGTGGGGGTGTGGAATGCACTGCCTCGGAAGGCAGTGGAGGCCAATTCTCTGGATGCTTTCAAGAAGGAGCTAGATAGGTATCTTATGGATAGGGGAATCAAGGGATATGGGGACAAGGCAGGAACCGGGTATTGATAGTAGATGATCAGCCATGATCTCAGAATGGCGGTGCAGGCTCGAAGGGCCGAATGGTCTACTTCTGCACCTATTGTTTATTGTCTATTGAGAACATCTTGCAGCTATTAACCTGTGTCAGAAGTTTGCTTTCTACTAAAAAGGGTTAAGTTGACCTTGACCAAATTAATCGAATTTACATCTTAGTTGTTGACTTCTTTTATAAATATTGCAGCAAAGCAGCAAAAAAGAAAATGAAAGAAGAGGAACAGAAACTTCCAGAAGTATCAAAAGAAATCTATTATGATGTGAATAAGAACCTGAAAGGAATGTTCATTTCTAGCACCAAAGAAAAAGAAAAAGTTGCATGGGACAAGAAGGATGAGAGTCAGCTTGAAAACCAGTGCTCTGAATCTTCTGAAGTCCCAACCATCCAGCACATATTTGATAACCTTTTCAGTAAAAATGCTGTTAAGGAAGAATCTACAAATTTTACATTTTCATTTTTTGAAGCAGCCACTCGTGATTCCAGTCAAAAGCCAGGTAAAAAAAAAGTTTGTGAAAATTGTTCTTTAGTTTTGGACACTTTTTACCTTCTGATGCCAAGTTCCAGCCTTCTAATTATGTTATAGTAAAATGTCCCAGTGAAATTTCTTCACCCAACTGCCATAATTCTTATCCCTGCCCTTTAGAACAGCAGATTACTGTATGAATTCAGGAGACTTGACTTTTACAACACACACAAAATGCTGGTGGAACACAGCAGGCCAGGCAGCATCTATAAGGAGAAGCACTGTCGACGATTTGGGCCGAGACCTTTCATCAGGACTAACTGAAAGGAAAGATAGTAAGAGATTTGAAAGTAGTGGGAGGAGGGAGAAATGCGAAATGATAGGAGAAGACCGGAGGGGGTGGGATGAAGCTAAGAGCTGGAAAGGTGATTGGCGAATGTGATACAGAGCTGGAGAAGGGAAAGGATCATGGGACAGGAGGCCTCAGGAGAAAGAAAGGGGGAGGGGGGAAACACCAGAGGGAGATGGAGAACAGGCAGAGTGATGGGCAGAGAGAGGGAAAAAAACCAAACAACTAAATATGTCAGGGATGGGGTAATAAGGGGAGGAGGGGCATTAACGGAAGTTAGAGAAGTCAATGTTCATGCCATCAGGTTGGAGGCTACGCAGCTGGTATATAAGGTGTTGTTCCTCCAACCTGAGTGTGGATTCATTTTGACAGTAGAGGAGGCCATGGATAGACATATCAGAATGGGAATGGGACGTGGAATTAAAATGTGTGGCCACTGGGAGATCCTGCTTTCTCTGGTGGACCGAGTGTAGGTGTTCAGTGAAACGGTCTCCCAGTCTGCTTCGGGTCTCACCAATATATAAAAGGCCACACCGGGAGCACCGGATGCAGTATACCACACCAGCCGACTCACAGGTGAAGTGTCGCCTCACCTGGAAGGACTGTCTGGGGCCCTGAATGGTGGTGAGGGAGGAAGTGTAAGAGCAGGTGTAGAACTTGTTCCGCTTACAAGGATAAGTGCCAGGAGGGACATCGGTGGGAAGGGATGGGGGGGACGAGTTGGCAAGGGAGTCGCTTAGGGAGTGATCCCTGCGGAAAGCAGAAAGAGGTGGGGAGGGAAAGATGTGCTTGGTAGTGGGATCCCGTTGGAGGTGGCGGAAGTTACGGAAAACTATACGTTGAACCTGGAGGCTGGTGGGGTGGTAGGTAAGGACAAGGGGAATCCTATCCCGAGTGGGGGTGGCGGGCAGATGGGGTGAGGGCAGATGTGCGGGAAATGGGAGAGATGCGTTTGAGAGCAGAGTTGATGGTGGAAGAAGGGAAACCCCTTTGTTTAAAAAAGGAAGACATCTCCTTCGTCCTGGAATGAAAAGCCTCATCCTGAGAGCAGATGCGGCGGAGACGGAGGAATTGTGAGAAGCAGATAGCATTTTTGCAAGAGACAGGGTGGGAAGAGGACTAGTCCAGGTAGCTGTGAGAGTCTGTAGGCTTATAATAGATATCAGTAGATAAGCTGTCTCCAGAGATGGAGACAGAAAGATCAAGAAAGGGGAGGGAGGTGTCGGAAATGGACCAGGTAAATTTGAGGGCAGGGTGAAAGTTGGAGGCAAAGTTAATGAAGTCAACGAGCTCAGCATGCGTGCAGGAGGCAGCACCAATGCAGTCGTCGATATAGAACATAGAATAGTACAGCACATTACAGGCCCTTCGGCCCACAATGTTGTACCAACCCTCAAACCCTGCCTCCCAAATAACCCCCCACCTTAAATTCCTCCATATACCTGTCTAGTGGGATGTAGGGAAGGAAAAGGGGGGGACGGATACCCATATAGGCTTGGAACATGGACTGTTCCATGAAGCTAACAAAAAGGCAGGCATAACTGGGACCCATACGGGTGCCCATGGCTACACCCTTGGTTTGGAGGAAGTGGGAGGAGCCAAAGGAGAAATTATTGAGAGTAAGAACTAATTCCGCTAGACGGAGGAGAGTGGTGGTAGAGGGGAATTAGTTAGGTCTGGAATCCAAAAAGAAGCGAAGTGCTTTGAGACCGTCCGGGTGAAGGATGGAGGTATATAGGGACTGGACGTCCATGGTGAAAATAAGGCGGTGGGGGCCAGGGAACTTAAAATCTTTGAAAAAATTCAAAGTGTGAGAAGTGGGAAGAGATTGAACAAGGGGGGATAAGACAGTGTCGAGGTTTGCAGAAATGAGTTCGGTGGGGCAGGAGCAAACTGAGACAATGGGTCTATCTGGACAGGCAGATTTGTGGATCTTGGGTAGGAGGTAGAAACGGGAAGTGCAGGGTGTGGGAACTATGAGGTTGGTGGCAGTGGATGGGAGATCCCCAGAGCTAATAAGGTTGGTGATGGTATACTGATATAGAGACTTGACTCTTGATGCTTTGTATCAGTATTAAAAATGTGCCTCTACCGCAAAAGAAACCCAGAGTGCTGTTTAGTGTTAAATTTTCAGTGATAATCTGACCAATATGTATTCAGAATCCAACACTAATAAAAGACATCATGTAAGTACCTAACCTAATAAGAACTTGTAATATTCAAATGAGCAGCCATATTTTCCTACATAATAACTATATGTCAAAATGTACTTAAGCTACAGCAAAGCACGTTGTGACGGGCTGTGTGAAAGCCTTATAAATGCATTTTGTCACTTATTTTCCTTTCCCTTAACCTTGCAAGTTCTATGCTGCTCCAGTGATTTGTATTTTTCAACTGTTGCAGACACTTTTTCACATACATACATTGAGACATACATATACATCAGATGATTGGAAGTTTGCATTGGCCATCAGTACAGAATTGAATTACGATCACTCAGCAGTAATAAGAAATCTCAAGGCACTTGAAGTAGTCTGCCTGTGGATGAAAATAGGAAATAGGAAAGAAGACAGAGAAAACGTATGTAGTTCAAAGTATAATAATTAATGGAAACTTATAGTGATGTATAAGATAGAAAATGAAATGCTTTCAAGAAGGTAATAGCATATTGTGAAGGAAATAAAAACAAAAAATGCTGGAAATAGTCATCATGTTGGGCAACCTCAGTGGGAAGAGTAGTAATCAGATCAATTATGTTTTATCAAAACTCAACATGCAGAGTTATTATTTCTACATATAACAATGTGAGGCTCTGCCTTTTTTTACTAGAGTAAAGGAAGACGCCGTGTGTAATGAACCAAAACAGGGACATATACACACCAGAATGCAAGACCAGAGAAAGTTGCAGACAAGACTAAAAGACAGAAAAGGATTCGAAAGCAAAAATGGAAATAACACTGACATAGATGAAAGTTTCAGCAACAGATATACAGAGAACAGAAGTTGGGTGCTTTCATGGATTTGAGATAGGCTGTCAGATAAATGTTTTCTGGACTGGTCATGTCATTATATTAAAAATAAAACTAGTGAATTGAAAATATTAGTACTGAAATTGATTTCTGTCAGCTCACTACACCAGTATGTTTATATAATTGTAGAAATAATTCCATACCTGAATAATCACCCCCATTAACTCTTCTTGTTAATATGGCTGAATGCTGCTGATAACTTATTTAAAAGTAACAACAACTCTCACTTACATCTCACCTTTAATGTTATGAAAACTTCCTAAAGAACTTCATAAACACTTTAACATAGATCAATGGTGTCACACAAGGAGATATTAAACAAAAGATTGGTCAAATGTGTGAATTTAAAACAATATCTTAAAAGTGATCCAGGGCTTATGAAATGTGTTTAGGGCCTTAGCAATTTAAGGCACTGCTGCTGTCAAGGTATAGTAGATTGATTACATTGGAAAACGAGCAAAAGACCAGAAATGGAAGAGTGCAAATATGCCATCCTTGTAAGTTGGGAGAGGATGACAGAAATAGAAAATAACAAACTTCACAACACAATTCAGTGACGATAAATCTGATTCTGATCACTTTTTTCAGAGGATGAGAATTTTATAGCAGCCAGTGTAGTTCGGCAAATGGAGGTAGGAATAATGGATGAATAAACTTGAGTTAGTACATTGGAGATCATCCAAAGCTCTATTACCAGTTTATGAGAGAGAACAATGGAGAGTTGCATTATTGTAGTCAAGTCCAGAAATAATACAGGTATGAATGAATGTTTCAGCAGCAGATGAACTGAGATAGAAATAAGTTGGGTGATTTTATGAATTTGAGATGAGCTGTCACAGATAGTCAAATCAAAATGGAACACTTGAGGCAAAAGTGACATCAAAATTTGAATCAACTAGTTCACATATACATAACTGCCAGAGACCACTGCTAAGAGAAGGAGTTTGTGAATGGGTTTGAAGATGTTTACTTCGTTCATCCCTTTATTTAATTGGAGGATGTACAATATATGGGCTCAATATTCATCCTTCCCTGTACAAGGAAGCTGCTGATATTGGGTATTCAACAGAATGTGGTAATCAAATGTATCACTCTTTTAAGTTCAAAACAATTCAGTTTATACAACATATAGAAATAGAATATTTTGATTTGTCTTTTACTACTTCAGAACATTATAAAACTGAGCCAGTAACAATGTCAGCATTTCCATGGCATGAAGATCCTCGATTTCAAGACAGCTCATCTGAAGATGAGGGGGATATCGAAGATTGTGAAGTTAACACTGAAGAAAGGTAATTTTATTTTATTGTTTAGAGATGCAGTGCAGAACAGGCCCTTCCGACCCAACGGTTAACATCACCTAGCAACCCACCTATTTAACACTAGCCTAATCACAGGACAATCTCCAATGAATAATTAACCTATTAATCTGTATGTCTTTGGAATGTGGAAGGAAACCCACTCACTTAGAAAACTTACAAACTCCTTATAGACGGTGCCATATTCTAACTCCAAACTTTGGAATATCCCAAGCTGTAATAGCACCACGCTAACCGCTGCAGTACATGTTACTTTGAATTGACCTGACTCTTCTAGGCAGATTTCCCACATAACAGACTCTTAGTGTTGTCTGAATTGCATTCTTCTGTTTCAGCTAGATGCCAACACTAATACACCCATCTTGTTCCATAGACTCCTCATGATGTCCAACAGAGAAATGGAGACTTCTGCAGTTTTCTCAGAAGTTTACTTGCTGACTTGTGTCTTGGTAACTTGGCACAAGAACAGCAATCGCACTGAAATGGCTATAGACACCTGTGCACCTATGATTCAATGGCAGGCAAAAGACACGTTTGACATGTTTGCTGGTTGGTGGGACTTCCAGCCCATTTAGTTGATGTGAAATGTCATACAATTTGATTTTTTTCTGTCAAAATGTATGAAAGGAAAAATCATAACTGTTCTCCAATTTTATATTCAGTTGCATTGTTTAATGTTACTTGCACACTTCTAAATTATTTGTCTAAGCATCATTGGTAAACTTCAAGAAAAAATAAACATTGGAAAATATTGTTCTATAATAAACTTAAAAGCTTCACATTATGCAGTAAATTAAACTTGCACATCAACTTAAGGAAATTTTTGTGAACACATGATAAAATTAGAAATTTAATGGATATATTCAGTTGGAATCAGAATTGCAGATTTTTTTCAATCATTATAAAACCAATGACTTAAAATAAAGTTTTGTTGTCCTTTTGTACTTGACTTTAAGAATTATACTATTGCAGCAATTTTGAATTATAGATTTTCATTTTTGTAAAATTATGACATAATGCCATTCCTTTGCACTTTGAATATCTTTTAAGCAGATTGTAATCCTCATAATCCTTAGAATTCAAAATGTTTTTTTGAATGCCTGCTAACTTTAGTGACATTTGTTTTGAATTTTGTTACAGTTTGGTACAATTTCCTGAGAAGAAAGCAAATTTCTTTTTCTTTTTCAAAGATGACCAAAGGCTTAAAGGTAAAATAAGTGCAATATAAGTTATGTAGCATTAATACTGGATTTATGTTTCATTTACTCTTGAATTGCTGCATCTTTCAAAATGGCATTTTAAATAGATTATATCTCAGCAAGACTTGTTCTCTTTGCATTTAGATGGCCCTAAACTGTTTTGCCGAAGTAGAGATCTGACAGATGAGAGAGAAGCCTGGGAAAAAAAACGAGCATTACTAATTGAGGTAAATGATTTTCTAAATACCCAGATTCCATATACCCATTATCACCTATTGCCTATCCTAACAAAACCCCCCACTCTTCGTACTACTATATACTAATTTTTGTGCATCCTCAGTTACAATGCAGCGGCTCCACATAGTACACCAACTTTCACCTTTTTGCCTCCACAGATGCTGCTTGACCTACTGAGCTATTTCAGGTTTTTTTTGTTCTAGATTCCAGCATCCAGATTCTGTTTTATCTTTGTATACAACTAATTCTTTCAGAAGACAGGATAATCTTATTCCTTAATCTTTCAATATTAGCTCTGTAATTTCATACATTAAAAACGTACTAATTCTTAGATAATTAGTCATTTTAATGGATTATTCTGTTAGAATCAGGATTAATATCACTGGGATATGTCATCAAATTTGTTGTCTTTGTGGCAGCACTACAATGCAATACATAATAATAGAGAAAAATCATGAATTACAGTAAGTATAATAGTTAAATTAGATAGGTAGTGTAGAAGTATTATTTTTTAAATAGTAGTGAGGTAGTGTTCATGGGTTCAATGTCCATTCAGAAATCAGATGGCAGAGGGGAAGGACGGAAGGACTTGTTCCTGAATTGTTGAGTGTGCGCCTTCAGGTGCATGTACAAATGTACCTCTTTCTTGATGGTAGCAATGAGAGCAGAGCATGACCTGGGTGATGGGAGTCTTTAATGATGGATGCCACCATTTTGAGGCATTGCTCTTTGAAGATGTCATGGATATTACATAGGCTAGTGCCAGGGTGGAGCTGATTAAATTTACAAGTCTCTGCAGCTTATTTTGATCCCAGGCAAAAGCCCCCCCCCCCCCCCCACACACACACATACTAGATGGTGATGAAGCCAATTGGAACGATCTGTACAGTACATCTGTAGAAATTTGCAAGTGTCTTTGGTGGCATATCAAATCTCCTTAAATTTCAAATTAAGTATAGCCACCATCGTGCCATTGAAGCTGCATGATATGTTGGTCCTGGGATAAATCCTCAGAGATACTGACACCCAGGAACTTAAAGTTGCTCACTCTATCCACTTCCGATACCCCTGTCAGGACTGGTGTGTGTTTCCTTGACTTACCCTTTCTGAAGTTAGTTTTTTGGTCAAACTGACATTGAGTGCAAGGATGTTGCTGTGACACCACTGTGCTGGTATATCTCTCTCCTGTACACCCTCTCACCTCTCATCACCATTTGAAATTCTGCCAACAATAGTTGTGTTGTCAGCAAATATATAGATGACATTTGAGCTGTGCCTAGCCACACAGTCATGGGTGTAGGGAGAGTAGAGCAGTGGGCTAAGCACACATCTCTGAGGTGCGCCAGTGTTGATTGTCAGTGAGGTGGAGATGTTATTACTGATCCACACATATTGTGGTCTTCCGGTTAGGAAGTCAAAGATACAGCTGCAGAGGGAGGTACAGAGGCCCAGGTTTAGGATAATTAAGTTAAAACATGTAGGCTTTTATAATCATTGAACAAGTATTGCAGATAGCCTAAGGACATAGAACACTCAAGCCCTTGTGTATGCCCTGCATTAGATCATGGTAGATCTGAATTTTAAGTCATTTATTGCCTTGTTCAATAATCCTTAATGGCCTTGTGAATCAAAAATATTACCAATTTACTATTTTAATTAACCTGATGATAACATCTTGGTGAAAGTTTCAGAATTCTGCTTTCGTTGGTGTGAAGTGTAATTTAGATTGTGTGCTTTTTGTCACCGGGGGAATTAGTTTCTCTTTTCTCTTTGTCTTTATTTCACTTCATTCATCTCAATAGTGATTTTAAATTCAAGGTAAACCATGCCAGATCAATATCCGCTATCTGATACTGATGCTGTGAACTATGGTGGAGATACTGGTGGATTTGCATTAGCCCCTCCAAATTATCCTTCCTGAAGTGTGAAGCCAAGAACTAACTACAAAAATATAGTACAAGAAAATAAAAATCAAACTGCAGTTGGAACTGAGTGGATCTGAACCCTGGGTAGCACTGAATCCTTTTGTGCTTCAGTCCATTTGAGAAAAGGCATTGTTAAGTGTGCCAAAGTTATTTTTGTAGTTTTTCAGCAGTTTCATAAATTGAATCCCCAAATGTCTGCTAATCAACAGCTCTTGTCTTGTAGTGCTTGGAAAATATTCTGATTTGTCTTCCTTGCATCCAGAACAGAAAACAACATATTTTTGTCTTTCCTTTCCATCTTTATAGTTATGTTCAGTCACATAAATTCACATGAAAGATAGTTTTCTTCCATTTGTAGTATTTATTCTGCCGCTAAACTTCAATAAACTAGATTTTATGACTCCATTCCTTTGTGCAAGTCAACCACACAGTGAAAACTTTAGTCCTTGGGTCAATGGAGACATCATTCACCTGTACCACCAATTTGGTTCTGCTATTTCCTGACCGATTATTTTGTCATGAATAGGTTACTTGTGGTAATTTCATAATGCTCATTTTTGTTCACTTCTTTCTTGTTCGTTTGTTTATTTATTGTTGGCATGCAGTGCTGAATAAGCCCTTCCAGCCCTTCAATCCACACTGCCCAGTAATCCCCTGATTTAATCCTAGACTAATCACAGTGACCAATTAACCTACCAAATGGTACATCTTCAGAATGTGGGAAGAAATCAGAGCACCCAAAGGAAACCCATGTAATCACGAGGAGAATATACAAACTCTTTACAGACAGTGACAGGAATGTCTCGTGAGATCCATTTAAATAACAGTTTCATATTACACATCAGTTCATTCCCAAACCATTCAACAAGTTTTGTTAGATAACTAAGCCTTTACGATTCTATTTTGGCTAACTGATTAGTTGCTTTTTGTTAATGTACTTGGAATCTATAATCAACAGGTCAACTCAGAACTTTATCAATGAACACTTTAGAGTAAAGCACCGATGACTTGTTAATATATCTTTCTTTATGAGAAAAATAATATGGGCAATTCTCCATTCCAAGGGTCTGCACCTGAATGGAGAGAGTTTACACACACAATGCTAGATGCATTATTGGTGAAGAAACTGATATCAATTAACACTCTAGGGTGTAGTCCACAGAATTGTAGGAATTTATATAACTTCAATAACATTAATATGGCCATTGACATTTTTTAATATAGTTTCCATGGTGTATCAAGTAATTTATTCTTGCTGTTCATGATTGAATACATAGCATTAATACTTCCCTTTGTGGAGTCTTGTCCTTTAGTGGGGGAGAGGTGTATTTTATAGGAGTCATATCCATCAAGCAGTAAGGGAATTGTGAAGTCAGCAAGGCTTAAACAAATGGGAAAAGCAGTAGTGATGCTCCTGATCTCTAAACAAATAGAAAACTGCAAAGGGGTATAAGGAAAGTGGCAAAAGTGGCAGTAGAAACAACACAAGAAGGTATTCAAGGATATTAAGGGTAATTTTAGGAGATGTCATATATATCCATAGGTTCAAAGTTCAGAGTAAATTTGTTATCAAAGAACATACTGTCTAGATCATCATATACAAACCTGAGGTTTGTTTTCTTATGCACATACTCAATAAATCCAAGAATTATAAAAGAATCAGTGAAGGACCACACTTAACAGGATAGACCAATGAGCAAAAGACAACAGACTATGCAAATATAAAAGTGGGAAATAAATCAATCAATAATTAAGCAATAAATATCGAGAAGCTGAGATGAAGACTTTTTGAAAGTGAGTTCATAAATTGTGGAACAGTTCAGTGATAGGTCAAGTGAAGCTGAGTTAAGTTATCCATGCTGGTTCAAGAGCTTCATGGTTGAGGAGTAATAACTTCCTGAAACTGGTGGTGTGAGTTCTGAGGCTCCTGTGACAGCACTCAATGGTGGGGAGGGTTTTCCTCATGATGGACTGGTCCATATCCATTACTTTTTCAAGGGCACTGGTGTTTCCATACCAGGCCGTGATGCAACTAGTCAATATAGCCTCCACCACATGTCTATAGAAGTTTATCAAAGTTTTGGATGCCCTGCTAACTCTTTGATTTGGCCAACAACAGTGGTGTTGTCAGCAAACTTAAATATGGCATTAGAGCTGTGCTTAGCCTCACAATCATAAAGTGAGTAAAGCAGGGTCAATGAACACATCCTTATGGTACACCTTGGTTGTTGGAGATTGTGTTGCCAATCCAAACTGACCAGGGTTTGCAAGTGAGGAAATTGGGGATCCATTTGTACAAGGAGGTATTGAGGCCAAGCTGTTGAAGCTTATTGATTAGTTTTGAGGGGATGGTAATATTGAATGCTGAACTGAAGTCGATGAAGAGCATCCTGATATATGCACCTTTGCTGTCCAGATGTTCCAGGGTTGAATGAAGAGCCAATGAAATGGCATTTTCTATCCACCTGTTGTGCTGGTAGGCAAATTGGAGTGGATCCAATGTTGCTTCTCAGGCAGTTGCTGCGATTCATCACCAACCTCTCAAAGCACTTCATCACAGTGGATGTAAGTGCTACTGGATAATAGTTATTCAGGCAGGTTAACACATATTCTTCTTGGGCACCAGTATAATTGAAGCCGGCTTGAAGCAGGTGGGGTACCTCAGACTACCAAAACAAGAGCTTAAAGATGGTGGTGAACATGCCAGCCAGTTGATTAGTACAGGTTTTTAGTATTTGGCTAGGTACCCCATCTGGGTTGAATGCTTTCCGCAGGTTCATCCTCCTGAAGTTTGCTATCATTTTGGCCTCAGAGACTGAAATCACAGGGTCATTGGGGACTGGGAGTTTGTGAAGGTTCCTCCATGTTTTGACAGAGGAACCATCAATCTGTATAATCTGTCAGGCAAATTTTATTAAATAAAGCCTTTGGTTGTTTGTTGGTATATCAGTTAAAGGTTCTACCAAGTGTGTTGTGGCTAATTACTGCATTCGGTTATGTCTGCCTTATTCAAATTTTTTAACTAGTTCATCCTATATCCTTTTTCAATCTTAATATTGGATTGTGTCATGTTATGTTCACTTTTTAGCTTGCTATTCCATTATTTTTACATCATTGGCTACTTATCTCTGCACCAATGAAGCACCGCTGAAAGGTTGCTATTGTAATGTCAGAAATACATTCCTAGTCATTTTACACTGAAAAAGCTTCAACAAGCAGTAAAGTGGTATACTTTTGTGATGTTGATTGAAGAAAAATTATTAGCCAGGGAAATGTACTTTCTTAAAAATAGTATCTCATTCTTTTATATTTCTCTGAGTTGTTTTAACATCTTTACCTGAATGGTAAAAGTTTATTGATTTATGCACTGATGCAAATAAAAACTTAAAGCAGGATCACAAGCAGAATTCAGAAGAAAAACAAATTATGCACATTTTACAAGAAATAATTAAAACAAAAAAGCTTTTATTTTAGTTCAGTGATGGTAGTGTACTAAATCATAGTGATTAGAGTTTTGCTGGTTGGTTCAAGGACTGAGTCGTTGAAGTAGCTGTTCTTGAGCCAGGTGGGGGGAGTCCAGGGTTCTGTACTTCTTGCTGACATTAGCTGTGAGAAAATGGCATGGACTGGTTGGCAGGAATCTTTCATGATGGATTTTGCCACCTTAATGCAAGCCTCCTGTAGATACAAGGTTGGGAGGGATGTCACTGATATTTTGGGCAGAGTCCACTGCAGTCTGCAGCTTCTTGTGTTCCTACACATTCAAATTGCCTATGATGCCACCAGTCAAGATACTGTGTGGTATGTCTGTAAAAGTTTGTTAGAATGTGTGGTGACAAGCTTTAAAAGACATTGATGTTTTCCTTATGATTGCATCTATATGCTGGGCTTGGGAGAGGTCATCTTATGTGTTAACACCCAGGAATTTAAAGCTGCTGACTTTCTCTACCACTGATTACCCCAATGCAGACTGGTTCACATTGCTTCTGAACTCAACAATTAGCTTTAATTGTGGTGCACCTCCAAAAGTGTATAAAAGAGAATACATGCATATCCCACTTGCTGGAAATGCTGCCCTGTTTAGATGATCACTTATCTATGGACCCAAGAAAACATGTTAATCTAATGTTTTGTATAATGTCACATTTTATTCCCATTTCTCAGGAGTACCAAAAGAAGCACAAAACTGAAAAACGGAGAAAAAAAGACAAGCAATAGATCAGTTCACGGGAATGATGTGCTGTTAATCCAAACAGAAAACACACGAGAAATATTTGAAGATTTACTGTGATCTATTAAATAAGTATTTTATTCTAGTTTTATTACCTGTGGTCATAACTGGGACTGCTGCTGACTTAGGCTGACCTAACTTACAAGTCTGAGGTTAGAAATGATAAGACTGGAGATAAGCTGAATGAACTATTAGAGGATTTAAAAGCTTTGATTTTTGTAAATTTTTTGTACAAAAAATGTATTTTAAACTGTATATCAAGTCATGGATTTTGGTCTTTTGAAGAGTTATTAAATTTTTAGTATGAGACATTTGGGAAGACTACCTATTAACTTCAATTCAAATGATACATATGGAAGTGGGGGATTATTTTGGGAGTGTAGGGTGTTTTTTGCCCTTCAAATAGTCTCATTTTTTTTCCTCTGTACAGCTCCAGCTGATAATTGCGGTTTCACTGCAGAAATCCTGCATTGCGAAGTGTATGACAACACATGGGACCTTGTGATACATTTAATTCATAGAATAAGTGGTTCTCTTGCTATGCAACTGCCAAAATGTAACAATTTGTGGTTAATGCAAATCACAAAGAAATATTTGCTCATATCACGCTTCTTCCAGCAGCAATATTTATCCCAGAAAAATGGGAACCACACTTGTCGACTGTGTTCTTGCCTTCAGCATCCACTTGAGAGTGCAGTTGGAAGCTGGGTTTAAAATATCCTAAGAGCACTGTTATATTTTCATTATTCCTGTACCAAAAATCTCTCAATTAAAATTTGAAACATAATACCTACTTATCTATTGTTACATTATTACTTACCTAGGCTGGTGGTTAGCAGCTGCTTTGATTCTAACGTTCTCCTCAGTCGACTTTAATCTGTACTGTTGGACTCTGAGTTAAAAGTTTTGCTGCTCCTAGAAACAGCAATTCCAACGTCCTCCTTCTGAAAGGAAGTTTTTCCCCTCTTCTCTACTTGCACGTGCAAATTTGTTACTCTAATAGTTAACTAATAGTTAATACTCTAATAGTTACTTTATTAACTCAAAGCACATGGCCAATACTTTGAAGTAATGAGATGTAGCTGTCAACTTATGCACGTCCCACTTACCAACTAATGATGTTTAAGGGATAAAACATAGCTAGGTCTCCGACCAGAACTCTTTGCTATAGTTTGAACCCAGTGGTTAAAGGGCTGTCAGTCTCTCTGGCACTGGCTTCAAGACCATTTCTTCCGAATAGGTGTTCACCGTACGGTTAACTGAACTGCTTTTGGTTAATTTAGTAAAACACCGCAATAACTTCCAATTATTTTGCCCGCTCTTTGCAAAACCATTTGTATAATTACGTTTAAATCAGATATTAAACCGAAGTACTTTAGTTTTAAGAACGCTCAGCCATGTACTGATACAAAATCCAATTTACGCACGTATTAAGAATTTTCACCGCGATTAATCTCACAACCCCTTGACAAAGTTCTTAGAATCACTCCCGCTTCCACTTACCTTATTCGTTATAAGAATCTGTTTTAGCTCTGCAAATACCAAAACATCCGAATTATTGAGAACTTAAGTTATTTTGAAGTTGCAGACGTGAAAAAAAGCCGTCAACGCCACTAAAGAATCTCTAAATACTCCAACTATTGGCAATTTGTCTAAAGACCATCCCCCTTCCCAATGTTTTTATTCTCAACTGCGGAATTCAATGGTACTGGCACCCCCTCATATCCTTCAGCGCATAGGCGAATTCTCGCGATTCTAAAAATGAATTCAACGCGAACTTAAATATCTCATGACAAGCAAAATATGCAAGCCCTATATATTTTAAAAAGTTCTAGATACGCGCGGATCCATTCAGCGATCCTAGAAGATAATTAAACTATTAGATCTAAATATTATAAAGGAACATTAATGGATCTTGCAACACAAATTTGCAGGTGCTAGTATCTGTTGAATTTACCACTTGTGGAAAGAGAAACCAACGTTTCGGGTTTAGACTCTTACTTTGAACACATTTTAAACATTGACTCGACAATGTTAAAAATAAAACAAGTTTATTGGCAAAGTACATTATTGAAATAATTCGCAGACGTTACTCTAGGTGGAAAATAATCTTCCCGCCCCCTTTTACAAAAGCTTGCCTCAAGGTAAACAACTATAAAATTCAATTCTCAAATGCACTACAAAATGCTGCAAAGTCCTGTCGCATAAAACTTTCGCTTTTCACCACGTCGTCCTCTGAAGGAAAGTATTGTATACTCTGATCATGATCTACGGACTCGAAGAATTCGAAGTGTAGCAGATTCTCGTCACACGGGGGAGTCGTGATGCAGTCCAGCCCGCCACGGGCATTCTCTAACACGCCCAAATACGAGTCGATGTCAATATCCAGCTCTATTTCTGAGCCACTGTCACTTCCAATCGAGTCCGACCTTATATGCATTAATTGATATTTTTCGTGCATCAGGAACTGATTGGTATTTCTGGGTGCTCTCATGCCTGGTGCCCGGTTACCGTAGACGTTGGCTGGGCGTAATGTCACCCCCGAAGACACGGTAGGTTGGCGCTGGCTACAACGACCAAAAACAATGCCCGCTTTGGCACACTCCACTCTTGCACGCCTGTGACAGCGATAAGCCCCTCGTTTCCAATCGAGCCTGTGCTTCGAATACACTCTGTAATCAGGTCGCTCTTTACTGGCCTCCCAACGGGCAACGCCTCTTTTGCTGTGAGACATTCTACTTGTTAGGCGTGCCTTACCTTGTCACATACTCTTCGGCTTCAGAGCTGTTCAGTGTGAAGGAATAATGTTATTCCTTGTACGATGATAGTTACCGACGTGCTGTAAGCACTTCTTTCCGTCTACCTTTTTACTATCCTCCTCAACTTTTTTTTCACCCTACGTTTACTACAGTGCATACCCAGCTTAGGGTCAAACACGATCGGCTTTTGGTGCCGTCAAACAATTTAGTTCTTATAATGCACTCCAATCAATACAGACTTCTTAAAACGTTCTCTTCCAAACAGCTAATGCAGAGAGGGTGGGGTGTGGGGAGGCAGTAGAGGCATTAACGTAATACTGCTCTCGACAAACCACACAACTGGTACCGCTTGTTACTGGGCTTTCTATTTATCAACATTCCAATTTCGAATGCGAGGCTTGCCTGTCACATGACTATAACAACCAATAACAACTGCCATCTAGCTCTGCCTCAAAAAATATGGTCGCCCTCGAAATTAGATGGGCAATGTAAAGTGTGTGTGGGGGGGAGGAGAGGGTTGTATAGTCCGAGAAAAATAAAGATTTTGTTTAAATTGCTCACAAAATTTGGGGAAAAAACTGTAATTACTCACATTATAAATTCGACTATTTGCAATATATTTATTAAGAAACTTGCAGTGTTCACTTACAGTTACATGACTATGGTACATTTTACCTCTATCAATTTTGGTCGTCCTTAATATAAACTAATTTATATATACTTTTCTTGATAATCTGGTGGTGGTAAAAATAAAATTGATTTATTAATCAGAAAAGATTTGTCCAAAACAAGCAGTTTGTCAATATTTCATAATTTAGTGTTTGCATTGATTTGCAGAGCCAACCATCGCGAACGTGACCAGTAGCTGTTTTTCACTGTTTACAGCACAGGAAGCCCAATAGAGGAGCGGTCTTGGAGAACATAATGTCTTGAGGATTTTTTTCTGTGCTGTACTCTACAGAAACATACGCCCAAAATCTCACGTTTTCTATTTTAAGTCTACATTTTTTCATAAGACTTCATAAGCTACATACCTTACTGTACAAACAGTTGAATTTTTTGCAAGTCGTAAAGACACTTATTTTCATAAACGTTTTCTATTCTGGAGAGTCATACAGTGATACACCACGGAAATGGACCTCTCTGCCTACCACGTACGTGCCACCCATTAAGGGCCATACTAATCCCGCTTACCACCATTTAGAAACATAGAGAACCTACAGCACAATACAGGCCCTTCAGCCCACAATGCTGTACTGAACACGTACTTCAGAAATTACCTAGGTTACCCATAGCTCTCTATTTTTCTAAGCTCCATGTACCTATTATAAAAGACCCTATTGTATCCGCAATAGGTCTGGGTCCGTAGCCTTCTGTGTCTTTGTTTTGGATGTCCACGTGCTTCTTAAAAATTGTGTTACAGCATCTTTATTAACAGGTAGTGCATTACAGGGCGGGAAATTTCTTTCTTAAGACACTTCTAACCTCTTATCCCTTATCCTAACCCTGTGCCCTTTGACTTTGACACCTTTAAAAGAGAGAAAAAGTTTCTTACCATATACCCCATCTATGCCCCTGAACATTTTTTATGCTTCCATTGGGTCTGCTCTCAGCTTTCTTTCCTCCAAGGATAAGAACCCCAGCCTATCTAGCTTCTCCAGATAACTGAAATATTTCATTCCCAATAACATCCTGGTAAATCTTTGGTTGCCACACTGAAGAAGCTCGTCACATTACAGAGTACACACAATGCAACTGCTATGGTTGAATCAAGGTTTCATCAGGTTATAAAATGCTCTTCCATGATCTGACTATTTCTGCATTCCTTCTTCACCACTTTATTCAGCTGTGCTGCCATCATTTGGGATCTTTGGACTTGAATTCCAAAGTCTGTCTGTTCCTCAATACTCCACAAGACCCTACCAATCATTGTGTACTGCATGTTCTGCCCTTAACATCTCCTCCAAAATGCATCAATTGACTCCTATTAGAATTCAATTCTGTCTGCCATTGTTGGGCCCAATTTACCTGCTTATCAGTATTATCCTGTAGCCTGTCAACCCTCTTCATCATCAACACCATCAATTTTTATACATCTGCAAACTTTTTCATCATGTCTATTTCATTAACATCAAAGCCATTAATATAGATAAGAAACAGTAATGGGCCTAGCACTAATGATCATTAGTTACAGTTCTCCAATCACAAAAACAATATTCCCTTTTCCACTGTATCTCATTTACCAGCCCAACATTGGATCCAATTTGCGAACTTGCTTTGGGATCCCAGGGGTTTGTAGGTTTTGGACAAGCCTTTCGTGTGGAACCTCGACAAATGCCTTACTGAAGTTCATGTAGATTACATCAACTGCATTATTGTCATCAAAGTATTTTGTTACTTCTTCAGGAAACACAACCAAATTAATCAGGCAGGATTGATCTTCATTCAGTAAAGCTGTGCTGACCATCCCTGATCAATCCCTGCTTTTCCAGATGCAGATTAATAATATTCCCCCATAATTTTCCCTGACTTCCTTACCACTGAAGTTCAACTCACTGACCTGTAACTACCTAGTTTATCCCTGCTGTTCTTCTTGAATAAAGATACTGCATTTTCTGTTCTCTCAGCATCAAATCTCTCTCAGAGCCCCAGCATTTCTTCTCTTGCCTCCAATAACAACCTATGAAACATCTCATCAGGCCAGAGAAATTATCTGACCTTATGTCCACTACGACATCTGATACATCCTCCTTTTTAACATGCTCCATTAGGAGTGGTGAACCTATGGCATACATGCCCAAGATGGCACACACAAAAATGTTGCTGGCACATAGCATGCAGGGCCACCCCTTGATTCTTTATTCCCCATCCATAATAAGAAGATATATAATTTACCTCAATGACAGGTTTGAGGTTTTTTTTTATTCCCACAGATTAGGTGCAGTGTTGCTCCTTCTCCAGTAAGATTCTCAACACTTATGTTCAAAAAGCTCTCCTAGGTACACATTATAAGTTCCACCCCTTCCAAGCTGACCTCAGTTAACTTTGGGGAAGTTGAAACCACCCCCCACCCCCACTACTATAACCTTATTACTCTTACACACATCTTTGATTTGCTTACATATCTTCTCTGTATCTCACTGATTGTTGGAAGGCCTGTAGCATGTATAACCTAGTCAAATGATTGCCCTTTTTATTGCTACCAATATGGTCTCAATTTAAGAACCCTTTTGTACATTTTGCATTACTGCATTGATAGTCTCCTTAATCAAAACATAGCAATTACTTGAAAAACAAACCAAGCCGACTGAGTACAGAAATTAACACTGTATGACATGCTTCCAAATAATGGAGTTCCAAGTAGAAAAATGTATATTTGAATGTTTATTACAGACACAAACAACCAAAATTAGAGATATCAGAATTAATGTAACTAAATTTACAATATTATCGATACAAGTGGAATAAGAATGGTTAGCGAAGATCGTAAATAAGTTAGTGATATAGTGAAATAAATGGTCAACAAAAAAATATTCATCACCAGATCATCACCTATCAACTAAACTAAACTAACAAGGACAAAGCATGAATACGTGACTATACTCATTTGCTTCTACCACACCCAACCCATGTGACAAATTACTGTAACCCATAATAAAAATGCACACTGCCAAATACAATACAGGCAGACAGAAAATTGATACCTGGCTCCTAAATCCCAGCCCCTAATTGTTACACTATAATAATTACAATTACATTCTACACAAAATATCATATCTTTAAGAAAGGAGGGAGGCAGCAGTAAGGAAATTATAGACCAGTTAACCTGACCTCAGTAGTTGGGAAGATGTTGGAGTCAATTGATGAGGGTATGGAGTACCTGGTGACACAGAACAAGATAGGAAAAAGTCATCATGGCTTCCTTAAGGGAAAATCTTGCCTGATGAACCTGTTGGAATTCTCTGAGGAGATTACAAGTGGATGGATAAGGGGATGTAGTGGATGTTGTATATTTAGGCTTTCAGAAGGCCTTTGACACATGAGGATGTTTACCAAGTTAAGAACCAATAGTATTACAGGGAAGTTACTAGAATGGTTAGAGCATTGGCTGTTTAGTAGGAGGCAGAAAGTGGGAATAAAAGGATCCTTTTCTGGTGGGGTGCCAGTTACTAATGGCAGGGTTCAGTGTTGGGACTGTTTCTTTTTATGCTGTATATCATTGATTTGAATTATAACCATATAACAATTACAGCATGGAAACAGGCCATCTCGGCCCTTCTAGTCCGTGCCGAATGCTTACTCTCACCTAATCTCACTGACCCGCACTCAGCCCATAACCCTCCATTCCTTTCCTGTCCATATACCTATCCAATTTTGCTTTAAATGACAAAACCGAACCTGCCTCTACCACTTCCTACTGAAAGCTCATTTCGCACAGCTACCACTCTCTGAGTAAAAAAATTCCCCCTCATGTTACCCTTAAACTTTCAACTAAAGTCTAACCCTAAGTCTCAACTCATGTCCTCTTGTTTGAATCTCCCCTACTCTCAATGGAAAAAGCCTATCCACGTCAACTCTATCTATCCCCCTCATAATTTCAAATACCTCTATCAAGTCCCCCCTCAACCTTCTACGCTCCAAAGAATAAAGACATAACTTGTTCAATCTTTCCCTGTAACTTAGGTGCTGAAACCCAGGTAACATTCTAGTAAATCTTCTCTGTACTCTCTCTTTTATGGAATAGATAGCTTTGTTGCCAATTGTTCACATGATACAGGTAGGCTGCAGAAAAACTTAGATCAGGAGAATGGGAAAGAAAATGCAAATGAAATACAATGTTGGAAAATGCATGGTCATGCACTTTGGTAATAGAAATAAATGTGTAGACTATTTTCTAAATGAGGAGAAAATCCAAAAATCCAAGATGCAACGGGCTTGGACAGAACACCCTAAAGGTTAACTTGAAGGTTGAGTTGGTGATGAGGAACGCAATTGCAATGTTAGCATTCATTTCAAGAGAGCAGTGATGTGATGCTGAGGCTTTATAAGGCACTGATGGGGCCTCACCTTGAGTATTGTGAACAGTTTAGGGCTCCTTATCTAATAAACGATGTGCTGGCATTGGAGAGGGTTTAGAGGAAGTTCACAAGGATGATTCTGGGAATGAAAGGGTTATCATATGAAGAACGTTTGTTGGTTCTGGGCCCTGTACTTGCGGGAATTTAGAAGGATGATGGGAGCGATCTCACTGTAACCATTCGAATGTTAAAAGGTCTAGACAGAGTAGATATGGAAAGTATGCTTCCCATGGCGGGGGAGTCTAGGACAAGAAGGCAGGCTCAGGATAGAGGGGCATCCATTTAAAACAGAGATGCGGAGCAATTTCTTTAGCCAGAATGTGGTGAATTTGTGAAATTTGTTACCACAGGCAACTGTGGAGACCAGATCTTTGGGTAAATTTAAGGTGGAGATTGATAGGTTCTTGATTGGCCATGGTATTAAAGGTTATGGGGAGAAGGTGGGAGAGTGGGGCTGAGGAAGAGGAAAAAAGTATCAGCCATGATTGAATGGTGGAGCAGACTCGATGGGCCAAATGGCCTAATTCTGGTCCTATGTCTTATGGTCTAGGGTCTAATTAGGAGACATGAAATCTTCAAGGACAAACATCTTAACATTTATGCAAACGTCTTCTTTCTTCTTTAAGTCAAGTCATGTAAATGTCATCTAGGCCAGAGGTTGACCACTCTTAACCTAGTACAGAGTGATCTTTACTACCACTGTCTGTCAAGTCAGTAGGTCAAGTCGTGAACAACTAAATGTTGAACAACTAAAGTAAGTGAAGCTTATAGAACTGTGGCTCCTCAAACCTCTGCCTCCTGTAAAAGACAGATCTTGTCCAGATAGCTGGTATTCGTCTTAAGCACACCTGCCACACAAATCCTCTTCTGTCTGAAAAGACTTGAATGACTCTTGATCCAAGACTTGTGATGCACTATGTCACCAACTATAAGCACGTCTCCTCGGAGGAAAGGATGGTGAGGTCTTCAGAAGCAACTGATTTTAGTGCTTCCAAGTCACTGGGATCAGAGGATGCCTTAGTAATTGGATGACCATTGATAATGACTTCACAAAGGAATATGTGGAAATCTTCTTCATCAACATTCTGTGCCCTCATGGTGGAATTGAGAATCTTTCGCACAGACCTCAACAATATCACTTTTGTTCCTCTTTTACATCTTACTCTATCACAGCTAAATTTCTATACTCTGCAGGTCAAAGTTGCCAGTCCTGATCTTCTTTTATTTATGTCCCTGCAAATACACTAATATCATAGTTAAGCATTAATGGTTAACTTTTTTCAACAGATTCAGTGTATATTTTAATTTGCACTTTCTCATTCATAAGAATTTTGGAAACTTGCTATATACCTCATCAATAGCTTCCAAAAAGCTGACAACACCAAAATGTTCACAGCAGACAGAATGCTTTCAACATGCCCACCCAAACTAACTGCACGTTTCAACAAATTTCTTGCTGAAAGAAACTGATTTACATAAATAATTCCGGAAGGTCATTCACATGAAGCACTGGGGACATTCAGTTTCATGAGCAAAAGAGATGAAATGCCAACCATGCCACTAGGCAGTGACCTTGGGCAGCTTTGAAACAATAGTCTTAGCTACAACAAAGAGCTAGACTTATGGCCGTGCTATGTTGATGACACGTTTATCCTGTGGAAACATGGTCAGGAAGTACTAGAGGTATTTTTTTTTAAAACATTTAAACAATCAGAACAAGGCTGTACAGTTTTCCATGGAGGTAGAAAGTGAGGGTGCTAGACAAGCTGGAGTTGAGTGTTTACAAGAAGAAGACTCACACAGACCGGTACCTGAATTTCCAGTCAAATCAACCAAAGAAGACAATGTTTGGCATTATTCGAGGCATGGCACTAAGACCAAATATCTTTTGCACAACTAGAGCTGCAAATGAGTAAGAATGCAAGAAGATCAGAGAAGCATTCAAGAAAAATGGCTACCCTCTGCACATAATTGAGAAAGGAATGGATGCACACAACACCACAACAACCTCCAGATAGAACATACAGTGACAGCTTAACTGAAAAGCTGATGAATTTGCTGAAAATATGTTGTCCAGATAATAGCAAAAAATGAGGACACAATTAGAAAAATGCAAAGCAAAGTAGCACCTATAAGACCTAAAGAACTGTGTCAGGGAGTTGTGCACTCCATACCTCTATCACCATGCCAAAAATATATATTTTGATGAGACTGGAAGATCAGAATAGCAGAACATAAGAGAGTCTTAAAAATCTTGAGAGCAGAATGAAGTGGGATCACTAAACACGGCCTATCATGCTCATGTAGACCAAAGTTTGATGAAGCCAACATCCTTGGCAAGGAAGAGAATGTCTACAAGAGAAAGACTAGGGAATCACCAGAAACGGAGCATGTGGGAGGCCTAAATGTAGGTTCTAAGAGTGGAGAGATAGCTCCAGTCTGGTACCTCATATTCCTAAAGAGGGTTTGACCTAAAGCTCGACCAATCAGAACAAGACCAATTCAAAACAACCAATCAGAAATAAGTGATTCAGATCCAGCCAATCAGGATCGAGCAATAAGCCCCACTCATGTCCGAAACAGTCAAGAGGGTATATAAGGAGGTGTCTCTAGGAGGACTTGTCATTTAACTAACTTGTGCCTCAAGAAGGTGGTTGGGTTTGCTGTTGTAATCAGTATCTGTAAGTTTGTGACCGTTAAGGCCAAAAGATAGTATGGATAGATGTGACCTTGGGAGTCCATAATACTGTGATTGGATCTCATAGAACCCTACAGCATGAAAATGGCTATTCAGCCCACCACTTCCACTATCTGTATTAATCCCATCTTCCAGCACTTGGTCCATAGCCTTCAATGGTGGTTCAAGTGTTTGTCCAAGAATCTCTTAAATACTGTGGATGACTCTGCTTCCCACCTCTCTCTCTCCACCAGTGCATTCCAATTACTTACCAATTTCTGAGTGAAAAGGGTGATAATCAGATTTCCCTCTAACACTGTTATCCCTAACACTAAATCTATGTCACCTTGTTTTTGATCACCTTTCAAAAAAGGGCCATGTTCCTACAGTCTTCCCTATCTATACACTTCATAATTTTAGATATCTCATTCATGTCCCTCATAACCCTCTCGTCTCCAGAGAAGCAGACTTTCCCTCTCCAATCTCTCCTCATAATGAATACGCTCCAGCCTGGGCAACTTCCTGGTGAACCTCCCCTCCACCCTCTCCAGCATGATCATATCTTTTCTATTCAGTGCTAACCAGAACTGCACAAAATACTCCAGCTGAGGCTTGATCAATCTTTTATAAAGTTAGAGCATAACCTTCCTTCTCTTATATTCAAAGCCTTGATTAATGAAGACCAGCACCCATGGCCTTTTTAACCATGCTATCTACCTGTGCTTGTGCTTTAAAGGATCCTTGGACTTGTATACCAAGATCCCTCTGTTCCTCATGTCACACAGGTGAGAAACTGCTAGAAAATTCAGCAGTCTAATGAACAAGGAGGCAATTAAAAGAGAGAAAGGACTCTGACTTGGTTGGATAACACTTTTAATTGTGACCTTGAGAGAGAGAGAGTACAGCGCCAGCTGAGACACGAGCTGGGAAGTCACCATAGTAACAGCTCAGAGCGGTTGAGCTCACGAACAGCTGGAATTTCAAATGGATTATAAAAAGTTGAGGCTTTTGGTCTGATAATGGCAGAGGAGACACAACACGGGAGAATTGAGGAAGCTACCCGAGAAACCACTGGTGGAGTTTAAGGCCACCATGAGGGTGGAGGCCACAGACCAATTAATTTTGACCTGTGATTACCAGTGTGGGTAAGAGCTTGCCTGTGGGGGTCTGCTGGTGGTGAACCCGTGCCGTGGGTTAGTAGACCGTTCCCTAGAAGGGGCTCTGTCCATTTGTGTCTGTGTGGGGTTCACACGAAGTGACTCTAAAGACTTCGGAAGCAAGAATAACTAAAGCTGCCAACATAAACATCAACTCAATTAACTCTCTCTCCCTCCATCAATTCAACTCGATGCAACACAAAGTGAACTGAATTGCTTAAACTTATCTGACACCGTAAGACTGATATCTACCTCCGGGACTATTATAATTGTATCCACACAAACACATTTACGGAGAAATATATATAAAATAGTTTATATCCTGTATCGTATTATCCGGTTTTAATGATATTAATTCGTAGTAGTAATAAATATAGTCTTAATTTATAGTAAACCAGACTCCAGGTGTGTTCCATTTCTGCTGGTCCTTTTCGACTTGTCACGGGATTCATGACACTCAATACTTTTTGATAGTCACCTGTTCTGGGACTTCCTTTTTACAGTCCTGAAATCCTGTCCCCCTCAGTTCCTAGCCACGTCATCAAGTGGAATGGATGTTGAGTACCAGCATGGTCTCAGATAGTGGAGTCTAACACCTTGTCCTGTTCCCTGTTGTCAGCTTGTGTGATCAAAGACCTTGTCATTGTTTCCAAATGTCTCTGATGGTTTAAAACACTAAATCCAAGGAGCAGTGTCTGTTTAATTCAAGTGGATAAATGGTGTAAGAATGGAGGGGGAGGGGAGCTGAATCTTAGATGGACATGGGCAGTAATAGTGGGGGCCGGAGCTGACAAACGTTTTAGAAGGCATTGCAAGATCATGAGAGTTGACATCGTGAAGGTAGAAACAGATAATTGTGGAGACTGAATGGTTAACTTGAAAAAAAATAAAGCATAAAAAATTCAATTAAAACACACTCAACATATAAAATAATAAAAATAAAAACCAAATTTTAAAACTTCACTTACTGTTATGTACCTTTTTTGCCATACTAAGTGAGTTAGCTATGGTAATACAAAGCTAAGGGGCCAGATATTAAGTCCTTCTGGTTTCTCAGCTGAGTATCCAGAATGTATGATTCCAAGAAAATTGTTTGTCACAAGAAAAATTAAGTTGATTTAGGAAGCAGTCTATTTACCACATAAGGGTAATAGAAACTACATATACTTCGGCCAATAAAAGCTGCAATGCTATTATTGGGCAAAAGCACTGTGCAATACCATTTTGACAAGCTTATTCTCATTCTTGTGAACCTTCACTTGACCCTCTCCAATGCCAGCACATCTTTACTTAGTTCGGCACGGACTAGAAGGGCTGAGATGGCCTGTTTCCATGCTGTAATTGTTATATGGTTATAAAGGTCCCAAAACTGCTCACAATACTCCAAGTGCATTCTGGCCAGTCCTATATAAAGCCTCAGCATTACATCCTTGCTTTTGTAGTCTAGTCCTCCCAAAGTGAATGCTAATATTGCATTTGTCTTCCTTACTACTGACTCAACCTACAAGTTCACCTTTAGGGAATCCTGCATGAGGACTTCCAAGTCCCTTTGTATCTCTGATTTTTGAATTTTCTCCCCATTTACAAAGTAGTCCACACCTCTATTCCTTCTGCCAACATGCATTACCATGCACTTCCCTACATTATATTCCATCTGCCAGTTCTTTGCTCATTCCCCCAATCTGTTTTAGTTCTTCTGCAGATACCCTGCTTTCTCAATACTACCTGCCCCTCCACCTATTTTTCCTGTAATACGATAGGCTCTTATCTTGTTAAGCAGCCTCATGTGTGGCACCTTGTCAAAGGCCTTCTGACACTCCAAGTAAACAACATCCATGGACCCTCTTTTGTCTATCTTGCTTGTTAATTCCTCAAAGAATTCCAAACAAGTTGTCAGGCAAGATTTCCCCTTTAAAAAGGCATGTTGACTTTCGCTTATTTTATTATGTAACTCCAAGTACCTTATCCTTAATAATAGACTCCAACATCTTTCCAACCACTGAAGTCAGAACGGGCCTGTAATTTACTTTCTTCTGTCTCCTTTCCTTCTTAAAGAAAGGAGTGACATTTGCAGTTCTTCAGTCCTCAGGAACTATTATAGAGTCTAGTGATTCTGGAAAGTTCATTACTAATGCCTCCATATTCTCTTCAGCTATCTCTTTCAGAACCCTGGGGTTTAGTTACCTGGACATCTACCTTCAGGCGTTTCAGCTCACCAAGCACCTTCTCTTTAGTAATAGCAATGACTAAGTTGACCTGCTGAGTTCCTCCAACATTTTGTGTGCATTAATCTGACACTGTAATATGAGGGGCTCTAAGCTGTTGCCCATTATCTGGTTATTGCTGCAATGTTAACTATGGGAGTTTGCAGTGTAGAAATTGGTGACTATGTTTCCTACATCACAACACTTCAAACAGTGCTTCACTAGCTGGCAAGGATTCTGGAATATCTTGAGGCTATGTGCAGTGCAGTTCAACTATATATTTCAGTTAAGGTTTGATCCAATGACATTTGCTAAATTTCCAGGAGATTGAACTCATAAGCCAGCAGCTCCAGACATATTAGAAAGCAAAAAAAATTGGACTACAATGTCAAATAAATATTTTACACATTCCCCAGTGAAGTTCCCAGCAAACATGCAATAAAATACCCACACACCACTTATTTTATCAGTGAAATGTTTACAAGTGCAACTAATGTTGTTTTTGCCAGTCAGAAAAGGATCACGTAATTCCCCTTTAAGTTATGCTTACTAACCATACATTCCTTGAAGTGACTTCCACCGATATATGTTGGTATTTTCCAATCACTATGTTATTCTAAAGAATAATCATCCTGCTTTTCAAAGTGAAGGTCAGTTTATTAAAAATGTAGTCATAGATTCACTGAACAGAAACAGGCCCTTCAGCCCATCTGGTCCATGCCAAACCAGTAATCTGACTAGTCTCATCGACCTCCATCCAGACTATAGTCCTCCATACCCCTCCTATCCATGTAACTATCCAAATTTTGCTTAATTAAAATTGACCCTGCATATACCACTTGTGCTGGCAGGTCGTTCTATCCTCTCATCAACCTCTGAGTAAAGAAATTCCCTCTTATGTTCCCCTTAAACAATTCACCTTTCACCCTTATCCCATTACATCTTTGTTCTAGTCTAACTCAATCTCACTGGAAGAAGCCTGCTTGTATTACCCAATCTTTTATGTTCCAGGGAATAAAGTCCTAATCTATTCAACTTCCCCTATAACTCAGGTCCTCAAGTCCCGGCAACACCCTTGTAAAGTTTCTTTACACTCTTTCAATCTTTCCTGTAGGTAGGTGACCAAAACTGGACACAATACTCCAACTTAGGCCTCATGAATGTTAAATACAACTTCAACTTAGCATCCCAACCCCTGCACTCAGTACACTGATTTATGAAGGCCAATGTGCCAAAAGCATTCTTTACTGCCCTATCTACCTGTGACATCACTTTCAAGGAATTATGGATCTGTGTTCCCAGATGCCTCCGTTCCACCACACTCTGAGGTGCCCTACTGCTCACTGTATCAGACCTATCCAGCTTGGTCCTGCCGAAGTACAATACCTCACACTTGTCTGCATTAAATTCCATCTCCTATTTTTCCAGCTGGTTGAGATCACACTGCAAGCACTTATAGACAGACAGACAGACAGACATACTTTATTGATCCCAAGGGAAATTGGGTTTCGTTACAGTCACACCAACCAAGAATAGTGTAGAAATCTAGCAATATAAAACCATAAATAATTAAATAATAATAAGTAAATAATCCCAAGTGGAAATTAGTCCAGGACCAGCCTATTGGCTCAGGGTGTCTGACACTCCGAGGGAGGAATCGTAAAGTTTGATGGCCACAGGCAGGAATGACTTCCTATGACACTCAGTGTTAAATCTTGGTGGAATGAGTCTCTGGCTGAATGTACTCCTGTGCCTAACCAGTACATTATGGAGCAGATGGGAGACATTGTCCAAGATGGCATGCAACTTGGACAGCATCCTCTTTTCAGACACCACCGTCAGAGAGTCCAGTTCCACCCCCACAACATCACTGGCCTTACGAATGAGTTTGTTGATTCTGTTGGTGTCTGCTACCCTCAGCCTGCTGCCCCAGCACATAACAGCAAACATGATAGCACTGGCCACCACAGACTGGTAGAACATCCTCAGCATCGTCCGGCAGATGTTAAAGGACCTCAGTCTCCTCAGGAAATAGAGACGGCTCTGACCCTTCTTGTAGACAGCCTCAGTGTTCTTTGACCAGTCCAGTTTATTGTCAATTCGTATCCCCAGGTATTTATAATCCTCCACCATGTTATAGTTTTCCTCGCTGTCCACTACATCCCAATCTTGGTGTCATCACAAATTTCCCAATCCAATTTACCACATTGTCATCCAGATAATTGACATAGATGACAAATGACAACAGACCCAGCACCGATCCCCGTGGCGCACCACTGGTCACAGGCCTCCAGTCAAAGAGACAACTCTCAACAACCACCCTCTGGTTTCTCCCAGAAGCCAATGTCTAATTCAATTTACTGCCTCATCTTCAATGCCAAATGACTGAACCTCGTCCACCAACATCCCATGAAGCACCCTGTCAAACACCTTGCTAAAGTCCAGGTAGAACATCCACTGCCTTGCCTTCATCAACTCCTCCAGTAACTTCCTCAAAAAACTCTCTATGATTGGCTAGACATGACCAACCACACACAAAGCCATGTTGACTATCCATAATCGGTCCCTGTCTATCCAAATACTTATATATCCTGCCCCTTAACTTTCCCACAACAGTCAGCCCTCCTTATCTGCGGGGGGATTGGTTCCAGGACCCCCCGCGGATACTAAAATTTGCAGATGCTCAAGTCCCTTATTTAACATGTATCAGTGCAGTGGTCTTTAGGACCCAGCGGAACCCCAGACTTTATTTAACATGTGGACATTAGGACCTGGCGGTGCAGCTCTGAATCCGCAGTGTTTCTGTTCACGAAAATAATCATGATCGCGATTGAAAATAAGGTGGAAGTAATAAAGCCATCGGAAAGAGGTGAAACGCCATCAGTCATTGGAAAAGTGTTAGGCTACAGTCAGTCAATGATTAGAATAATTTTAATGGAGAATGTGAAAGGCCCTGCCCTGATGAAAGCTACAATTATTACTAGGCAACGCAGTGGTTAAATTATTGAAATACGTATGTTTCGTAAGTGTTTTATATGCAGAGAAAGGTAAAATATGTACGATATACTAAGGAAAATGTTTGACTAACTGACGCTAAATAATACCGGATGTACTTGTTCTGACTTCAAATCCAACTTAAAGACGGACTCAGGAATGGAACTCATTCATAACCTGGGGACTGCCTGTACTTATAAGTCATTTCTAGATTACTTATAGTACTTAATACAATGTAAATGCTATGTAAATAGTTGTTATACTGTATTGTTTAGGGAATAATGATGAGAAAAAAGTCTGTACATGCTCAAACAACGAGTGCTGGAGAGAGAACTTCCGGGTTTTCCCGATCCATGGTTGGTTGAATCTGCGCATATGGAATCCGCGGATAAGGAAGGCCAACTGTACTGATATCAGGCTCACCAGATTATAATTTCCTGGTGTATTTTTAGAGCCTTTCTGAAACAATGGAACAACCTCTGGCATCTTACTCGTGGCTAAGGATGTTTTACGCATCTCTGCTAGGGACCCTGCAATTTCTGCACTAGCCTCCCACAAGGTCCAAGAGAACACTTTGTCAGGCCCTAGGGATTTATCCACCTAAATTTGCCTCAAGATAGCAAACATCTCCTGTTATGACCCCAGCCCCCTCCTTTGTGAGAATCGCGAGAGAGAGAGAGAGAGAGAGCAGCCTTACAGTTTGGAATGTGGGCTGGCCTCTCAGCCAGACAAAAGCCATGGACATAGCCATTGTCTTGGGAGACACCTTTGTGGAATAAGGGACTGGACTACGTGCAAACCCTCAGGGCAACGTGGGCTGGGTGATGGGGGAAAGATTGCCTCACCCCCACCCTGATTGACATCTACAACCCTGCCAGTCCAGATAAAAGGTGGGCTGCCGAGGCGGGGCCTCAGACACACCAAGGAGACACACGAAGAAGACACGATAGCGCTTCCTGTCGGAGCGGGAAGCCATTTTGAAGGAAGCCACGTGCGTTAGATTCCGGATCGGGAGTCTGTGGCTGAAACCAAAGGAAAACCGTTTTAACTAGCAACAGGGATTTGCTTCGTAAAGACGACGGGCAAGTGTTCCTTCTTTCTCACCACTCTCTCTCTCCAACACGTGAAATGCCAGTGGTTCCCAAACGGAAAAGCCTGCAAATTTATGAGTGACTTTTATATTCCATTGGACTCAGTATTCCCCTAGACAACGATAGAGCTTATTTCTGATTGATTTTTACTATACCTGTGCTTTAGATTGAGTTTTGACGATGTATATGATCTGAATGTTTTGTATTAACCATACATTTGTGCCCCTTTATAAATAAAAACGTTTGAAAATAGTATCATCAGACTTCAGCGGACCTCTCTATCTTTGCTGGTAAGTCACCCGGTTACTGGGAACGTAACACTCCTCCTCTGTAATCTATATAGGATCCATGATCTCGCTATGGCTTTGCCTCAGTTCTGTAGACTCCATGTCTATCTCTGAGTAAATACAAATTTCCTTCTTAAATGGTCTCATGCATCTCTCATACTTGCCTACCTGCCTATACTTGCTATGCACTACCTTCTTTTTCTTAATGTGCCTCAATATCTCTCAAAAACTAAGGTTCCCTAAACCTGTCATCTTTGCCTTTTATTCTGAGAGGAACATACAAACTCTGTACTCTCAAAATTTCACATTTGAAGGCCTCTCACTTACCAAGTATACTCTTGCCAGAAACAACCTGTCCGAATCCACACCTGTCATAGCTGTATCCACCATTTTCTATGGACTCTTCCTTTTTTTGGTAATTTTTTTTAGTGTTCATCATCAAACAAACATTTCCATAAGATGTATTTCAGACACTGTACATATATATCATATAATCATATATGTCACAAATCTCCACATAGTATTTATCTGAGGTATACACTTACAGAAAAGAGTGGAAAGAAAAAACAAGCAAAAGGAAAAAACTGTGTACAAGTAGGAAGTGATCTTTTTTTTTTACAACATATTCATTGATTTGTGAGAATAAAATCAGGCCTATGAGGCATTATGTAGTTAAACCATTTTCCCCAGTATGAATCAAATTGTTCCAGCTTATGATTAACAGATGCTGTTGTCTTCTCCATTTTGTAAATGTTCATTGTAATTTCCATCCATGTATTTAAAGCTGGGCTCTCCTGTGATAACCATTTCCTAGTAAGAGTCTTTTTACTAGCCACCAACAGTATATTCATTAAATATTTATCTCTTTTCAACCATTCTTGAGGTATATATCCAAAATATCTGGTCTTACTCTCTAAGGGTATTTCACATTTAAAGATGTCTTGTAGGGCATTGTGTATACCCCTCCAATAGTCTTTGATAACAGGGTAGTCCCAAAAAATATGATAATGATTTGCATTTTGATTTCCACAATTTCTCCAGCAAACAGGGAGGTTACTATCATAATGGGATTTCTGAGAGGGTGTAATAAAATATCTTATCAAGTTTTCCCATCCAAACTCCCTCCATTTCTGTGAACTGGTACACTTCCATTGATATCTCCATATTATTGTCCATTCTTCCTCAGATATAACTATCCCTCCATCCTTCTCCCATTTTGTTTCAATGTATGAAGTCGAATGTGTTTTAAGATTTTAAGAAATGATTCTACTACCATTATCTGAATTATATGCTTTTCTAAAGAGCTCTATCAAGCATGTACTTCTCTTGGTTACATTTTTAAGCGTCTTATTAACATATTGTCACATCCATAAATACCGATAAAAACATGTTTTTCTAATAAGTGTTTCTCTTTAAGCATTTCAAAACTGAACAGTGTTCCTTCTTTCATTATATTGCAAAGAAATCTTATTCCTTTAGCTGTCCAGTCCTTAACTCTAGCATCCAATTTATTTGGTGTAAAATCAGAGTCATATGCACACCATTTAAGAAATGCAATATCTCCCTCTAGATTATATTCTTTTATTGTAGCTTTCCATATTTTAAGAGTCAATTTCACCCATGGGTTATCAATAGTATTTATGTACCTTTGCAGGTTGTTATCAGCCAAAATTGCTTGTATGGGGTTGGGAAGTACCCGCTCCTCAATGTTTTTCCATTGAGCGTCATATGATAGGTTGCACCAACATATCACAGCTTTCAACTGTGCTGCAAAATAATAATCTGTAAGAGAAGGTAGGCCCCATCCCCCCTTTTCCTTTGCTAATTGCAAAGTTTTGAGACGAACTCTAGGCCTTTTACCCTGCCAAATATACCTTGATAGCATCTTGTTCCATTCATTGAATTGATTTTGATTAACCTCTATTGGTAGGGTCTGAAAGAGATATAACAGTCTGGGCAGTATATTCATTTTAATAGATTCAATCCTTGAACTGAGACTGAAAAAAGGAATCAGGTTCCATCTTGCTTAATTTTTTAATATAAAGGCTGATAATTACATTCTGATAATTTTGCCAAATCCTTTGGCATAATGATGCCCAAATATTTGAAAGACTCTGTTTGCCATGCCCAGGGATATCTACTTTCAATTTCTCTTGGTGGGCTATAGTAATATGAAAGTTATTGGGTTTTATCTGTGTTGATCTTGTATCCTGATAATTGACCATATTGTTCAAAGGATTGCATCAATTTAGGTAAAGAGTATGTTGGTTGCCCTAGATAGATCAAAATGTCATCCATGTAACAAGCCAATTTATGCTCTGTCCCTTTAATAGTAATTCCCCTGATATCTTCATTTTGTCTGATGTATTGAACTAATGGTTCCAGATATAATGCGAAGAGTAGTGGTGACCATGCACAACCCTGTCTCGTGCCCCTTTCTAGGGTAAGACTATTTGATAAATATCGATTGATTTTAATCCTAGCAATAGGGTTGTCATATAGTGTCTGTATAGTTTTAATAATTGTGTCTTGCAAACCAAATCTATGTAAAACTCTGTAAAGAAAATTCCAATTAACCGAATCAAATGCCTTTTCAGCGTCCACGCTTATCACTATTGCTTCAATTTTATTTTTTTGTATATGATCCGTAATGTGAAATGTCCTTCATATATTGTCTTGTGTTTGGCGTTCTCGTATAAAACCTGTCTGATCGTTACGTATCAGTATGGGTAGAAACTCCTCTAATCATTTGGCCATGATGGAGGTAAATAATCTATAATCTACATTAAGAACGGATATTGGTCTAAATGACCCACATTCCATTTTATCCTTGCCTTCTTTCGGTATAGCTGAGATTATCGCTTCCTTCCAACTAGGTGGCATTTGTGTCTTTTTTAGAGCCCAGTTCAGTGTGGGGAGTAAAACAGGAATTAACTCATTTTTAAATTCTTTGTACCACTCTGCCATATACCCATCTGATCCTGGTGACTTGCTTAATTTAAGCCTACTAATTGCAGCTTTTAATTCAACTTCAGTTATGTCAGCAGTCATCGTTCTATTTTGTTCTTCACTTGAAGTGGGTAACTCTAGAGAATTCAAGAAGGTGTCAATTTGGGTTATGCTTTCCCCTGGAACTTTGGAAAATAGAGTTTTGTAAAACACTTCAAAAGCTTCTTGAATTTCACTTAGCTTATTTTGTTTTAAACATTTTTGTTCTTGGGTGCCTAATTCTATGAATTGTATTTTCTTTTTTTTCAGTTTCCACGCCAGTATTTTCGTAGACTTTGATCCACTTTCATAATGTCTGTTTCAGAAACATTAAATTTTTCCTGATTTCTTGCGTAGCCAAACTATTAATTTAATTCCTAATTTTTTAAATTTCCCCAATGTATCCTGTGCCAAATTCAATTTGTGCTTTTTCTCTAGTTCTTTTAGCCTATTTTGTAATTCCTGTTTTATTCCTTATTTTTTTCTTATATGAAGACATAGCTATAATTCTCCCTCTTAAGACAGCCTTCAGAGTATCCCATAAAATGGGAGGTGAAACCTCTCCATTATCATTAAATTCTAAGTAGAGACTAATTTTTTTTAAATTTATTCCTTAAAGTGCGGATCATTGAGTAGACTTGAATTTAGTTTCCAAATAGTATTCTTTGGTTGTAGGTCAAAATCAACAAATAAATATATAGGTGCATGGTCACTTACATCTATTGTTCCAATTCCACAGGTGTTTATTTTGTCTTTTCTTTTCCAAATGTAATGAAATAGTCTATTCTTGTATATACAGAATGGGGAGCAGTATAATGAGTGTAATCCCTTCTATCGGGGGAAAAGGTCCCTCCACAAATCAATTAAACCAACATCCTCAAAAAGTATATTAACTTTCTTATGTAAGGATTTTGTTTCATAGGTTTTTCTATTGGAAGAGTCTAAGTTTGGTTGTAATTGTAAATTTAAGTCTCCCCCACATATCAGGAGACCTTCTGTTTCTGCTACCATAATATCAGTAATTTTCTGAAAGAAACCAATATCACTTCCTGGGGGTGCGTATATATTCAATAGAGTAACTGAATTGCCATCTATATTCCCCCTTACCAGAATATATCTGCCCTCTTTATCTCCCATTTTGAATACTTTTTCAAAATTTAGCTTATTTGGGATAAGAATAGCAACTCCGCTCCTATGTCCTGATTAATATGAGGAATAAAACAAATTAGTGAAGCCCATTCTCTTTAGTTTTTGATGCTCATTATCACTTAAATGAGTTTCCTGTAAATATACTACATGGGCTTGTTCTTTTTTCATTTTGGATAAAATTCTATTACATTTGATTGGATTTAATAGCCCACTGACATTAAAAGAAATGAATTTTACCTTGACCTTAGCCATCTGTATTTATCTGCCAATGTATCATTGAAATTAGCAGAATTAAACTTAATCGATCTACTCCCTGAACAAATAAGAACCAAGAAACACAAATAATAACAAAAATGACAACGAACATGCGGTCATCTCTGGTAGATGACCCTGCGTTGAGCTAGAGGAAATGTCTAGCTGTGGGGGATAACCCCTCCTACTTGTGAGTTGAGGGCCCCCATTGCAGTATTCATAAAAGTCAGTGGACAAATCCATTACACAGAAAAGATTTCCCTGTGTACTCCTCCTATATATATATATATACACACACAGATATATATTCTCATTTTGGTGGGGAAAAAGGAGTAAGTGAGCAAATACAGAATAACAACTAAGTAATATAAAATCCACATTATAATAAGTATTTCTCGAGATAGGTATATCACCGTCTACTTTTGCTTCCGTTTAGCTTCTCAACATTTTTAAAGTTAGCCAAACTTTAGCCAAACAAAGAGGACTGTCTTTGGGAAACTCCCGGTCTCTTCCTGATATACTTCTCTCGGCCTCCTCCCGTCTCCTGCCTTCTCGATTCTCGCACTATTTCCCAAGCGGAGCGGGATAATTCCTCTGCCAGGCTTTCCCTCAGTTTGATCACGCTGACGGGCAACCCTCTGGCCTTCATGTCTGTAGTCGCCTCTTCCACTGTCTGATACAGTTGGATCCCATCTTCATAAAACACTTGAAGTTTAGTAGGGTACAGAATTTGAAATCTAATCCTTTCTTGTTTTAGTGTTCGCTTTACTTCAGAGTATTCTTTATGTTTCTGCAGGATCGGTGGGAGGGTAATCTTTCGTCTAAAAACACCCTCTTCTTACACCAGGCCCTTCGTAGAATCTCCCCCTTGGTACTGTATCGAAGGAATTTAATTATTATTGAGTGTGGCTTATCTGCTCTATCTTGGGTAGACTTCGGGACAAGCGTACGATGCGCTCTCTCGATTTCCAGCTCTACAGTCAAGGGAAGCTCCAGCGCGTCCTGCAGCAACTTTCCGACAAACTCCGTCATAGACGAGCCCTCCGCTCCTTCGGGAACATTGTAGATTCTGATATTTTTCCGCCGTGATCTTCCCTCAAGGTCAAGCAGTTTGCCTTCTTGTTGATTTAATATTTTTATCGTCTTACTTAGTATCCATTCCACGTTTTGAATGCGATCTTCCACCTTTTCAATTCGAGTCTCTGCCACCGCTATTTTTTGATTGACGTTGGCAAGCTCTGACTTAATATCATGTTTTATATCTTTCTGGAACTCCCTTATCTCTTTCAAAATTTCGATCATATTTGCCGCTTCACCTGAACGAGGTCCAGCATCCGTCTCGCTAGCACGCGGTCGGGTAGGAGAGCCGCTCACTGCACTCCTCTCAACCACAGGCTCCGCAGTGTCGCTTTTTTAATTTCCATTCTTTTTCTCCATTCTTGCCCCTCTTATCAGTTCAAATACTGTTGACAAATACTATATTTGATGGGTTAATGGGGCTTAATACGCGTTTTTCTGGAGGAGCTAGTGTCTTAAGCTGCCATTCTCGACGATAACTGATGCACCATCAATAACTCTCTCTGAGATGTGAAGTCGAGATATCGGCTTTTATTGACTGGAAGGAAGTACAAGCAGTAGTTGACCACCATACTACATCCTGGAGAATGAGGGCCGGGCTCAGGCCTCAATCGCCTTTATACTGGGGTCTGTGGGAGGAGCCACAGGAGCAGTCAGCAGGGGGCGTGTCCAGACAGGTATATGTAGTTCACCACAATGACGTCACCGGAAGCCTCTCTATGGACTCTTCCATTCCTAGGCATTGGTGTTTCCACACCAGGCCATGATGCAGCCATTTATGGTAATTGCAAAAAAACACAAAATAATTGATTGCATAATTACTCACCCCCTTCAAGTCAGTATTTAGTAGATGCACTTTTGGCAGCAATTACAGCCTTGAGTCTGTGTGGGTAGGTCAGCTTTGCACATATGATACACTGCAATTTTTCCCCATTTTTTTTTTACAAAACTGCTCAATCGCTGTCAAATTGTATGGGGATCATGAGTGAACAACCCTTTTCAAGTCCACCCACAAATTATCATTTGGATTGAAGTCTGGACTCTGACTTGGCCACTCCAGGATATCCTGTGTAGCTTTGGCTTTATGCTTGGAGTCATTGTCTTGCCAGAAAACAAATGTTCCCCCAAGTCGCAGTTCTATTGCAGACTGCATCAGGTTTTCCTTCAGGATTTCCCTTTATATTCCTGCATTCATTTTACCCTCTACCTTCACAAGCCTTCCAAAGCCTGCTCCAGTGAAGCATCCCCACAGCATGATGCAGCCACCATAATACTTCACAGTAGGAATGGTGTATTTTTGATGATGTGCCATGTATGGTTTATGCCAAATGTGGCATTTAGTCTGAAGGCTGAGAAGCTTAATTTTGGTTTAATCAGACCATAGAACCTTCTTTCAGTTGATTTCAGAGTCTCCCACATGCCTTCTGGCAAACTTTAGCCAAGATTTCATGTGAGTTTTTTTTCCACCAGTGGCTTTCTCTTTGCCACTCTCCCATAAAGCTGCAACTGGTGAAGCACCTGGGCAACAGTTGTTGTATGCACAGTCTCTCCCATCTCAGCCACTGAAACTTGTAACTGCTCCAGAGTTGTCATAGGTCTCTTGGTGGTCTCCCTCACTAGTCCCCTTCTTGGAAAGTCATTCAGTTTTTGAGGACAGCCTGCTCTAGGCAGATTTACAGCTGTGTCATATTCTTTTCATGATGATTGACTTAACTGTACTCTAAGGGATATTCAGTGACTTGATAATTTTCTCGTATCCATCTCCTGACTTGTGCTTTTCAATAGCCTTTTCACAAAGTTGCTTGGAGTGTTCCTTTGTCTTTATGGTGTATTTTTTGCCAAGATACTGACTCACCAGCAGTTGAACCTTCCAGATACAGGTGTATTTTTACTACAGTTAATTGACTGCACATAGGTCTCCAAAAACAGATCTCTATTTAACTAATTATGTGACTTCTAAAGCCAATTGGCTGCCCAGTGATGATTTGATGTGTCATATTAAAGGGGGTGAATAGATATGCAATCAATTATTTTGTGTTTTATATTTGTAATTAATTGAGATCACTTTGTAGAGATCTGTTTTCACTTTGACAGGAAGGAGTCTTTTTCTGTTGATCAGTGTCAAAATAGCCAAATGAGTCCTGATGAAGGGTCTCGGCCCGAAACGTTGACTGCTCGTTTCCACAGATGCTGCCCGACCTGCTGAGTTCCTCCAGTGTGTTGTACGTGTAGCCAAATTAACTGCACTGTGATGCACTGTTGTAAACCAATAAAACATAAAAACTTCCAGGGGGTTGGGGAGTGAATACATTTTATAGGCACTGTATATACACAGCATACTATATACAGACATCCACAGCATAGTAAATTCGAAATTGTTCCATTCGGGCCTGAAGATTTAATCACTGTGTAGGATCTTGGTCTTGTGGGGTAACACCTTTGCTGACAAGGGAGATCTATCTGCTTGGCAGGTGAGATTTGTGGCTGTGAAACAATCTCAGGTCCCAGTGCCTCTTTTGTGGTGGCTGTAAGAGTTGACTGAGACTGCAGGAAGTGGTTCTAACAGCTGAGGACACCTCTCTTCTCCCTTTTCTTCTTTCTATGATGTGCATTTTATCTTGGGAAGGTTCATTTAGTTCACTAGAGTATTTTCTTATTAATCCTTTTATTGTTCCCTTTATGATCTGATCTCTCCTTTCGGTTTCCTCATCCACAGCATCATCTGATGAATCCACTGCTTTCATATTTCCATTGACTCCTTTCTTTATGGCCTTCCATTCATCCAGCTGAGCTTTGGTCTTTGCATCTACTTTTACAAGCAGCTCAGTTTCCCTTGAAGTTCATGCGATAATCTTAATGCACACAGAGTAGATTCTGATACTTTATACTCACAAAAGCCGAATGCTTGCAACTTTCCTGAAGCTCCTTGAACTCTCGTCCAGCTTACAACCAAGCCATATCAGAAGCTTTCTCAGATAAGTTGCCCATGAAAACTGTTGTAGTCAGACCACTGCTTTCATCACTTTCATAATTCCTCTGAGCAGCATGATTCTTCCTTGGTCCAACATGCTTTCCATCTAAAGGTACAGATGTTGGCACGGTTCATGGTGTGCAGCATGGAGACAAATGTGGCATCATCCAGCCCATACCTTTCTTAACTCACTTTCAGTTGGCTTCTTTGCAGGGAATGTGGCATGTAAATTCTGAATAGATCACCAATCAAGTTGTAGTTGTCAAAAGTGGCTCAAAAATTGCTATAGACACTTGTTATAGAGGGATTCTTGGGTAAGGGTCAAAATTGACCCTGACTATACTGGGAAGGTATAAAATCTGAACAGTATGTGAGGGTCTCAAAGCCCTCTGCTTCTTTTTGGATTCCAGACCTAACCAGTTCTCCTCTATCACCACTCTCCTCCGTCTAGCAAAATTAGTCGTTACTCTCAATAATTTCTCCTTTGGCTCCTCCCATTTCCTCCAAACCAAAAGTGTAGCCATGGGCACCTGTATGGGTCCCAGCTATGCCTGCCTGTTTGTTGGCTTTGTGGAACAGTCCACGTTCCAAGCCTATATGGTTATCCGCCCCCCCTTTTCCTTGGTTATATCGACGACTGCATTGGCGCTGCCTCCTGCACGCATGCTGAGCTCATTGACTTCATTAACTTTGCCTCCAACTTTCACCCTGCCCTCAAATTTACCTGGTCCATTTCTGACAACTCCCTCCCCTTTCTTGATCTTTCTGTATCCTTCTCTGGAGACGGCCTATCTACTGATATCTACTATAAGCCTACAGACTCTCACAGCTACCTGGACTATTCCTCTTCCCACCCTATCTCTTGCAAAAATGCCATCCCCTTCTCGCAATTCCTCCACCTCCGCCACATCTGCTCTCAGGACGAGGCTTTTCATTTACCGCTGACATCTCCTCTGTACCTACTGCCAAGCACCTTAAAACTATGCCCTCTCGTGCTAGCCATTTCAGCCTTGGGAAAAAGCCTCTGACTATCCATATGATCAATGCTTCTCATTATCTTATACACCTCTATCAGGTCACCATTCAACCTCAGTCGCTCCGAGGAGAAAAGGCCAAGTTCACTCAACCTATTCGCATAAGGCATGCTCCCCAATCCAAGCAACAACCTTGTAAATCTCCTCTGTACCCTTTCTATGGCTTCCACATCCTTCCTGTAGTAGGGCGACCAGAACTGAGCACAGTACTCCAAGTGGGGTCTGACCAGGGTCCTATATAGCTGCAACATTACCACTCGGCTCCTTAACTCAAACACACAATTGATGAAGGCCAATGCACTGTATGCCTTCTAAAGCACAGAGTCAACCTGCGCAGCAGCTTTGAGTGTCCTATGGACCCGGACCCCAAGATCCCTCTGATCCTCCACTCTGCCAAGAGTCTTACCCTTAATGCTATATTCTGCCATCATATTTGACCTACTAAAATGAACTACCTCACACTTATCTGGGTTGAACTCCATCTGCCACTTCTCAACCCAGTTTTGCAACCTATCTATGTCCTGCTGTAACCTCAGACAGCCCTTCACACTATCCACAACACCCCCAACCTTTGTGTCATCAGCAAATTTACTAACCCATCCCTCCACTTCCTCATCCAGGTCATTTATAAAAGTCACTAAGAGTAGGGGTCCCAGAATAGATCCCCGAGGCACACTACTGGTCACCAACTTCCATGCAGAATATGGCCCATCTATAACCACTCTTTGCCTCCACAACACCTGTGGTAAAGAATTCCACAGATTCACCAGATGTCTGGCTAACAAAATTCCTCCTCATCTCTGTTCTAAAAGGACACCGCTCTATTCTCAGCTTGTGGGTTTTGGTCTTAGACTCTCCCACCATAGGAAACATCCTCTCCACAGCCACTCTATCAAGGCCTTTCACCTTTCGATAGGTTTCAATGAAATAGACAATAGACAATAGGTGCAGAAGTAGACCATTCGGCCCTTCAAGCCTGCACCGCCATTCTGAGATCATGGCTGATCATCTACTATCAATACCCGGTTCCTGCCTTGTCTCCATATCCCTTGATTCCCCTATCCATAAGATACCTATCTAGCTCCTTCTTGAAAGCATCCAGAGAATTGGCCTCCACTGCCTTCTGAGGCAGTGCATTCCAGACCCCCACAGCTCTCTGGGAGAAGAAGTTTTTTCTTAACTCTGTCCTAAATGACCTACCCCTTATTCTTAAACCATGCCCTCTGGTACTGGACTCTCCCAGCATCTGGAACGTATTTCCTGCCTCTATCTTGTCCAATCCCTTAATAATCTTATATGTTGCAATCAGATCCCCTCTCAATCTCCTTAATTCCAGTGTGTACAAGTCCAGTCTCTCTAACCTCTCTGCGTAAGACAGTCCGGACATCCCAGGAATTAACCTTGTGAATCTACACTGCACTTCCTCTACAGCCAGGATGTCCTTCCTTAACCCTGGAGACCAAAACTGTACATAATACTCCAGGTGTGGTCTCACCAGGGCCCTGTACAAATGCAAAATGATTTCCTTGCTCTTGTACTCAATTCCCTTTGTAATAAAGGCCAACATTCCATCAGCCTTCTTCACTGCCTGCTGCACTTGCTCATTCACCTTCAGTGACTGATGAACAAGGACTCCTAGATCTCTTTGTATTTCTCCCTTACCTAACTGTACACCGTTCAGATAATAATCTGCCTTCCTATTCTTACTCCCAAAGTGGATAACCTCACACTTATTCACATTAAACATCATCTGCCAAGTATCTGCCCACTCACTCAGCCTATCCAAGTCACCCTGAATTCTCCTAACATCCTCATCACGTCACACTGCCACCCAGCTTAGTATCATCAGCAAACTTGCTGATGTTATTCTCAATGCCTTCATCTAAATCGTTGATGTAAATCGTAAACAGCTGTGGTCCCAATACCGAGCCCTGTGGCACCCCACGAGTCATCACCTGCCATTCCGAGAAACACCCATTCACCGTTACCCTTTGCTTTCTATCTGCCAACCAGTTTTCTATCCATGTCAATATCTTCTCCCCAATGCCATGAGCTCTGATTTTACCCACCAATCTTCTATGTGGGACCTTATCAAATGCCTTCTGAAAAATCAAGGTACACTACATCCACTGGATCTCCCTTGTCTAACTTCCTGGTTACATCCTCGAAAAACTCCAATAGATTAGTCAAGCATGATTTGCCCTTGGTAAATCCGTGCTGGCTCGGCCCAATCCTATCACTGCTATCTAGATATGCCACTATTTCATCTTTAATAATGGACTCTAGCATCTTCCCCACTACTGATGTTAGGCTGACAGGAAATCACCCTCATTCTTCCGAATTCTAGTGAATACAGGCCCAGAGTCATCAGTTGCTCTTCAGATGACAAGCCATTCAATCCTGGAATCATATTCATGAACCTCCATTGAATCCTCTCCAGCTTCAGTACATCCTTTCTAAGGGAAGGGGCCCAAACCTGTTCACAATACACCAAGTGAAGTTCCACCAATGCTTTATAAAGTCTCAACATTACATCCTTGATTTTATATTCTCGTCCTCTTGAAAGATATCCTAACAATGCATTTGCTTCCTCACCAGACTCAACCTGCAAATTAACGTTTCGGGAATCCTGCACAAGTACTCCCAAGACCCTTTGTGCCTCAGTTTTTTGTAAATTTCTCTCCATTTAGAAAATAGTCAATCGTTTACTTTCTTCTATCCAAGTGCATGACCATACACTTCACAACACTGTATTCCATCTGCCAGTTCTTTGCCCATTCTCCTAATCTGTCTGTCCTTCTGTAGCCTCTCTACTTCCTCAAAACTACCTGCCCCTCCACCTATCTTCATATCGTCTGCAAACTTCGCAACAAAGCCATCAATTCCACCATCCAAATCACTGACATATAACATAAAAAGAATCTGTCCTAACAAAGACCTCTGTGGAACACCACTAGTCACCGGCAGCCAGTGAGGTAAGACTCCCTTTATTCCCACTCTTTGTCTCTTGCCAATCAGCCACTGCTTTATCCATGCTCGAATCTTTCCTGTAATACATTGGGCACTTTGGATATTATTGAGGGGTACAACCTAACAGTGACCGGTTTTCTGGCTCTGAGTCTGGTGGCTCAGAAGAGAAGACAGGTGAATAGGACTGTAGCGGTGATAGGAGTTTCCATAGTGGGAGGAACAGAGATGAGATTCTGTGGGCGTGCTAGAGACGCCAGGGAGGTATGTTGTCTTCCAAGTGCCAGGGTCAGGGATGTCTTGGATCGGGTCCACAGCATTCTAAAGCCCCAGACTCACTCCCTAAAACTCTATTAAACTTCAAAGACAAAGCATGAATACAAAACTAAATTCTTTATATCTTCCATGTCCCCAACTCATGTGTCTAACTACCATAATAAACACACAAAGCAAAATACAATACAGATAGAAAATAAATATATGACTCCTACAACCAATACTGATCTTTGTCTTGTCACACTCCCTTGAACTGCTTTGAGAAGTATTATTATTGAAGATGCTATATTAATTTTATTGCTATTTTGTTTTCATAATTGCCTACACACATAAAGGCAATTTGGCCCCTCATGTCTGCTTCACCTTTTAATAAGAGCATAGCTGATCCAATATTGACCACCAACACCACTTTGTTGCTCTCTCCCCATCTGCCTTAACATTATTGTATTTTAATCTCTGTTTTATATATATTTGATGTTATTAGCTCCACAGTTCTCTGGAATAGAGAATTCTAAAGATTCAGGACCTTCTAAAGGAAGAAATTCCACCCTGTTTCTATCTGAAATAGATGATCCTTTATTCTAGAACAGTACATGCCTCTCCTTGCACTATATGTCCTCTAATCCAAGTAGCATCCTGGTGAATCTCTTATGCACCCTCTCCAAAGACTACACACCTTCCCAACAAAGGGGAGTTAAGAACTGAATGCAATACTCGAGATGGAGAATAATCAGAATTTTATAATGCTGCAACATTATCACACTTTTTGTACATATCAATCTTTTTAATATATCCCAACATCTGATTTGTTTTACATATTGTTAAAGGTTATTGATATCATGGCTTTAACTTAAAAGCTAATTGTGATTTCCAAATAGGTTTTTTCCCTTTTTTTCACTTTAAAAAAATATTTCTTTGGAATTTAAAACCAGCATGTTATGGTCTTTGGATTTATCTACATTGTGCATCATTTTGTACTTACCAACTTCATTCAAATCCACTTGTTTATTTTGTTCAACTTGGAGCATGCCACCTTAATTTGTACATTTCCACACTTGATCATTTTGTGTGTCTCAGCTATACAATCATATAATATCCTATTATAAACCCTAAACAACCACATCATTTCTTGTATTACAAACAGCTGGGCTCCATGAACCTTCCAATTATGTTTGTATTGTAACTTATTCCCACTGATTCTAGGTTTTATTTTTCAGCACAATTACTCATTAAAATCATCTTAAAATTCAAAATAGAAAGATTTGTACTTATACTTTGTCTTTCATGATCAAAGTTTCCCAAAGCACTTCACATTAATACCTCAGAAGTGTTAATACCTCACCACTGCATGTAGAATCAGAATCAGGTTTATTATCACTGATGTATGTCGTGAAATTTGTTAACTTAGCAGCAGCAGTTCAATGCAATACATAATATAGAAGAAAAGGATAAAGAATAAGTAAATTAATTACAGTATATGTATATTGATAGATTAAAATCATGCAAAAAAACAGAAATTATATTTTAAAAAAGTTAGGTAGTGTTCATGGGTTCAATAGTCATTTAGGAATCGGATGGCAGAGGGGAAGAAGCTGTTCCTAAGTCGCTGAGTGTGTGCCTTCAGGCTTCCGTACGTAATGATGGTAACAGTGAGAAAAGGGCATGCTGGAGGTCCTTAATAAAGGACTCTGCCTGAGACACTGCTCCTTGAAGATGTCCTGGGTACTTTGTAGGCTAGTACCGAAGATGCAGCTGACTAAATTTAAACCTTCTTCAGCTTCTTTCAGTCCTGTGCAGTAGCTGCCCATACCAGACAGTGATACAGCTTGTCAGAATGTTCTCCACGGTACATCTATGTAAGTTTGTTGACATGCCAATTCTCTTCAAACTCCTACTGAAGTATAGTTGCTGTCTTGCCTTCTTTATAACTGCACTGATATGTTGGGACCAGGTTAGGTCCTCAGAGATCTTGACACCGAGGAACTTGAAACTGCTAATTCGCTCCACTTCTTTCTCAGCAATATTTTTATTGGTTTTGGTTTTTTTTAAATCAAGAAAGCATAGTACAAAGGAGGTTTGTGCAGTACATAACAAATGCGTGCAGTGTAGTAGGCCTCCGTTAGTCTTGATAGACCATGGATTTCCATCTTGGAAAGTTTCCAGGGCGCAAGCCTGGGCAAGGTTTTTTTTGGAAGACCGGCAGTTATGCAAGTCTTCCCTCTCCACGCCACCAATGTTGTCGAGGGGAAGGACATTAGGACCCATACAGCTTGGCACCAGTGTTGTCGCAGAGCAATGTGCAGTTGAGTGCCTTGCTCAAGGACACACACTCAAGTTCAAGGCTCGAACTAGCGACCTTCAGATAACTAGACGAATGCCTTAACCACTTGGCCATGCGCCAACAACATAAGAAATGTACAATTCACACCTATGAAAGAGATGCACCCATAGTACAATCATGTTTTGGGTGCCTCCCTGCCCCAACCTACCCCTCCCAATTCCCATCTCCAAGCCATCATTGCATTAGCAAAAAGGATTAAACAGAACCTTTATCCCCACAGAGCTGTATTGGTATAGAGAAGGTGTATTTTCCTAACACATAAACTGTTGTATAAACATACACACGTCTGAGTTTGTAGAATTCTACTGGAGAATGCTGAAAGTCAGGGGAAAGCGGAAATGTGCAGAGGAAAGGAAGAAGGGATGAACCTTTAGTTTGGCTGGGAATTCTGAAAATATTCAAGAAAGGGGCTCTTTTGGAACTTTATGTCCGAATTGAGAGATGAATAATGGATCTTCTCAAGGATTGGACATGATGTCCCTAAGCCACTGAGTATGGGTGGGCGGGGCAACATCCCTCTACCTTAGCAAGACGGCGCACCTGGCCAAAAAAGAGGAAAAAGACAGTGTGCAACGTTTGGTCAGACTTAGGTGTGTGTCCACCTCTCCAGAGGTGCCGAAAAGAGCAATCAAAGGGTTAGGTTCCAGATTGTAATTAATTATTTGGGATAGAGTTTGGAAAACATCTTTCCAGTATTTTTCCAAGCTAGAGCACGTCCAGTACATGTGAATAAGGGAAACCTCGCCCCTTTTGAATTTGTTACAGCAGGGATTAACATCTGGGTAAATGCGAGATAATTTAGTTTTAGACATATGGGCCCCGTGTACGACCTTGAGCTGTAACAGACAGTGGCGGGCACATAAAGAGGTTGAGTTAACTAATTTGAGAACTGAATCGCATACATGGTCTGACAGTGAAAATTTTAAATCTTGCTTCCAGGCAGTTTTAATTTTGTCAAGGAGGGCTCACCTCAGAACCGCCAGCTTATCGCAGATAATAGATATTAGACCTTTGCGCAATGAATTCATGCAGAGGAACATATCAATGTTTGTGTCGGGTGCCTCAGGGAAGTTTGATAATAAATGGCTGATAAAATGTCTAATTTGCAAATCTTAAGAAATGAGTGTTGGGTCAGTTAAACTTTGCAGACAATTGCTCAAATGATGCAAAGCAGTTGTCCATAAAAAGATCTTTAAAGCGCCCAATGCCCTTTCTATACCAGTCGTGAAATGTTGGATCATGTATAGAAGGCTAGAAGAGGTGATTTTGTAGAATAGGACTTGAAAGAGAAAAGCCATAGAGACCACTATACTTTCTGAACTTATCAGGGTGAGCCTGATAACAGGATTAGCAATTGGTTTAGGCGTAAGTAAAGGGAATGCGGATCCAAGAAGTACGGAAATAGAGAAATTCTAAATAGAGTTCAGCTCCATTGCCACCCATATTGGGCAGTCAGATTGGTTGTGGAAATGAGACCAACAGATGAGATAGCGTATGTTAGCTGCCCAGTAATATAAGCGAAAATTGGGCAGAGCCATGCACCCAACACTTTTAGATTTTTGAAGATGGACTTTATTCTGTCGGGGACTCTTGCCCTTCCATAAATAGGATGATATGACTCAGTCTAGTAGAGTCAAAGAAGACTTTGGGAATGAAAATTAGTATGGATTGAAAAAGGTATATGAATTTAGAAAAGATGTTCATTTTGTCAACATTAAATCAGCCCATTAGGGACATGGACGGGGGTGAACTCTGTGCTAGGCTCTGTTTTGTATGATTTAACAAATTAGTGAAGTTTTGTTCTATGTTCTCCAAAAAGACACTTATAATTCCTTGTTACTGTGACACCAAGGTAAGTAAATTGGTTATTCACCACCTTAAGAGGTTATGAACTCTAACGCTTGTGCTTCTCCATTTATTGGAAAAAGTTTGCTCTTGTATAAATTAATTTTATATCCTGAAAACAGGCTAAATTTGTTAAGAAGTGAGAACTTGGGGCTAAGGAGGTGATTGCATTTGACATAAAAAGTAAAAGATCATCAGCATAAAGGGAGAGTTTGTGCTCCAAATCCCCATCAGATCTGCACGACTGTGGAACCCAATCACCAGTGGCTCTATAGCCAGATTGAAAAGTAATGGGATTAAGGGGCACCCTTGGCAGGGTCCACGTTTGAGACTGAAAAGTTGGGATTGCTGAGAGTTGGTCAAAACAGATGCAGTGGGACACGAATATAACAGTTTAATCCACATGATGAAACTTGGTCCTAAACCAAATTTTTCTAAAACAGCAAAGAGGTAATTCCATTCCACACAGTCGAACACTTTCTCTGCGTTTAAGGAGATAACACATTCAGGAATCCCAATTGAAGGTGGTTGTAAGATAGTTAAAAGATGGCATATGTTAAAACGGGGAGGCGGTTTTTGACAAAACTGGTTTGGTCTTCAGAAATAGTAGAGGGTAGGATGTTCTCCAATCTATGGGCCAGAACTTTAGCTAAGATTTTGACATCAACTTTTAACAGAGAGATTGGCCTGTATGGGGAGCACTCTGTTGGATCTTTGCCTCTCTTCACTAGAAGAATGATGCATGCCTCATTAAATGATGCTGGCAGTTTACCTTGTTTAAACGAATCAGATAAAACCAAGATTAGTTGAGGTGACAGCAGTGACAAAAATGATTTAAAGAATTCTACAGGGAACCCATCGGGTCCTGGAGATTTACCAGTCTGTAGTGATGAACTCTCTCCACTTCTGATCCCTCTATGAGGATTGGTATGTGTTCCATTGTCTTACCCTTCCTGAAGTCCATGATCAGCTCTTTTGTCTTATTAATGTTGAGTGCCAGGTTGTTGCTGTGACACCACTCCGCTAGTTGGCATATCTCGTTCCTGTATGCCCGCATAGCCAATTTATTCACAGCGTGATCTCACAAGCAGAGGTGAAGGAAAAGATCAGGTACTCTATTTATGTTGATTAGTGTGGAATGTGGCAGTTTGTGCATCAGAAGAGCCACCTTTTACTTTCAATAATGTTGTAGAACTACCTTCTACTTCTTTCAACAAGGAGACATAGCTAAGATGGTGTTAACCGGCAGCTTCTTCAAGCCCATCTACAGAAACAACTTAAATTCCTCTCTTTAATGTCTCTTTTTTCCCTTTTCAAGATGGCGCAGGTTCTGTTAACTGAAACTGCACTCAAACAGTGGTCTTTCACACTGGATGAGCTCTTGCTCCTGGAGCTCACCGACTGGCCGTTTACTGACATTCTCCAGGAGTGCTCTGGAAAACACATAGCTCCAGGCTGTGGCTCTGCGGATGACTGATTCCGTGCCGGAGTCGCCGACTGAGGCGTTGCAGAAGGAACATCACAATTTCACAGTGGCAGATGCAGCTGATGGAGGTCTCTGTACTTGAGCAATCATACTCTTCCCCTCAATGGTGGGGAGAATTTGCTGCCGATCCTTGAGTCGGAGAATCTTGGAATAAGAAGTGAAGTGGCAGATTGTAACATTGTAACACTGACTGTTTGTAAGTATCCCCCTTTTGCTGTGACACAGATGATACCTCTCTGTTCCGTGTGTGTAACTGTGTGCAAGACACTATGGCATGTCCAACTGTCAGGTAAACAATAGTTTTTGTTGACTGAAGATCATGGTCTCTCTTTTGGGGGCTTTGCTGTTGCATGGTGGGTGGTGGATGCTGATGCTTTATGCTGAAATATGTGGGGGGGGGAGGAGGGAGTTTGATGCTTTACTGCTGTTTGTGTGTCTTAGGGGAGAGGGGATTCTATTGCTTTTTCTGTCATTCATTCTTTGGGGGGTTCTCTTTTTTTCATGGTTGCCTGCAAGGAGTAAGAATTTCAGGTTGTATACTGTATACATTCTCCAATATTAAAATAGAACCATTTGATGTTTAACCCCAACAGTGATAAATTACAAGAATTTGAAATTGAGGAGTGGATAGATTATCTCATGCTCATCTCATGAAGATAGAATGATTATTGATATTTTCAAATGCCTCTAAACTTTCCAGTTATATCTATATTGTCTTGATTTGCATAACTAAGGGAGGTTTAAAAACTCCATATCCATCTTTAAACATATTTTGTACTTTTACACAAGTTGCAAATATTATCACCTATCCGTATCCCACTGATTCCTGTGTAAGTTCTTCCTCACACATTAGGTTTTGCATTCAGAAGTTTTTCCACCTCAGAATCAGAATCAGGTTTAATATCTCTGGAATATGTCTTGAAATTTGTTGTTTTGCAGCAACAGTACATTGCAAATGTAATTATAAAAACTATGAATTATAGTAAGTATCTAAAAATAAATATGCAAAAAGAGGGAGAAAAATACAGAGCTGGTGTTTATGGGTTCGTTACCCATTCAGAAAGGGAAGAGAGGGGTAGAAGCTTATCCTGAAATGTTCAATGTGTCAACAGGCTCCTGTACCTTTTTCTTGATGGTAGCAACAAGAAGAGGGCATGCCCTGGGTGGTGGAGTTCGTTAATGATTGATGCCACCTACTTTAGGTCATTTATTTTGGTAGGATCAAAGACGCTAGAACAGACAGATGAATAGTAGAGCCCTGCGAAGTACTGAAGAGGTGACTGACCTTGACGTACATGAATCCCTGAAGATGGCAGCGCAAGTAGAGAAGGTGGTGAAGAAAGCTTTTGGTTTATTAGTCTTCATAAGCCAGGCATAAATTTTTTTTAAAAGCAGTGGGGGTAGCAATATTTCATAAAACATTGATTAGGCCAAAGCACTAGACATATTTTGTACTACAGGAAGCTTGAAATGAAAGAGAATTGATAATCAGGGATGTGTACTTAGCCCACTGCTCTCCTCTCTCTGTACTCATGACTGTGTGGCTAGGCACAGCTCAAATGCCATCTAAAAATTTGCTGATAACTATCGTTGGCAGAATTTCAGATGGTGACATAATCAGCTAGTTGAGTGGCATTGCAGCAACAAACTTGCACTCAACATCACTAAGACCAAAGAATTGATTGTGGACTTCAGAAAGAGAACATACACCAATCCTCATAGAGTGATCAGAAATGTAAAGAGTGAGCAATTTCACATTCCTGGTTCTCAACATCTGAGGATCTATCCTGGGCCCAACATATCAACACAGTTCAAAGGCAGCACAACAGTGGCTATATTTCATTAAGAGTGTGAGGAAACTTGGTATATCACCGAAGACACTTGCAAATTTCTATAGAGCATTCTAACTGGCTGCATCACCATTTAGTACTGTATAGGATCGAAATAGAAAATTGTACATTCAATCAGCCCCATCACAAGCGCCTCCAGTTCAGTTATTCTTTCTTAGATAAGGAGACCAAAAATGTTCAAAGTTTAGTCTCAACAGCTTACCTATTTTTGCACTCCAATCCGCTTGCAAAATGAAGTCCAAAATGCCATTTATCTAGTTTCTACATTTTGTCTGTCAACTCTATAATTGAAACCCAGGAACATGTAGATCCCTCTGGACATTTGCAGTCTCCCTGCATTTAGAATTTGCACTTTTAGTCTTATTACTTCACGTTTCTCCACATAAAATTCCATTTGCTAAGTTTTTGTCCAATCACTAAATCTATCTATAGGCTATTACAGGGTTGCAATACCTTCATCATAATATGTCTTTCCACCTATTTTCGTGCCTTCAGTAAACTTGGACACCTTACATTCCGGCCTCTCCTGTAGCCAGAAATCACAGATAATTGAGATCCAAGGATTTGTCACAAGCTGCATCTCACATTTAAAATGTATTTACACACCCACAATATTTAAAAAAATGTCTAAAGCAGTAGTTGAATTGCTAAAGCACAGCAAATTACCACCAGATGCGGATAAAAGAATTTAGGAATACTTGGGCGTCGGCGGGACAAAGCGCACCCAAGAATCTATTTCTCTGTTGAATGATTGATTCTCCGTAGCAAAGGCTATTCAACAATTAACCAATTGGAGATGAATATTCTTCAACGTCTCCGTTCCTTAGTTACGGGAAATAGCCAATGAAAACAGGGGTTATTGTTGAGCCTCCTCGGATTGGTCAGATGATGGAGTGCCGGCTCTGTGCAGTTGTGGAATCTGGAAAGTCGGTGAGTGAGTGGGGCCACGCTGATGAAATGATGGGTATTGGGGTTATATTTGTTTCAGTCACTTGGTTATTGGATATTTTTCTCCCTCTGACGCAGTGAGCACTTTCCAGTGCGTTGCTGCACTTAACCTGATCGAGAAAGGCGTGCTGGAGCCGATTGACGGGATCAAGCATGACATCCCGGCAGCTCCACGCAGCCAGGCCTTCTTCTTCCCTTTCCCCTCTGTATGAAGAGACGCTTAATAGCCACATTTCTGCATGACTGTAGTGTTCCCGCGGCATTATTGATCAAGGGGCATTCCCCAAACCTTCTTTTGTTCACGGTCTGCGTATATCTGCCATTATGCTATCTGGAGAGGCTTGGTTGTCCTGCAGGTTGCCCACAAAGAATTTTTGTTAAAGGACGTGGATCATTCTATCTTAATCTTCAATTTTTTGTGATACATTTACAGCGCACTTCAGGTATATGATTGCATGTTCTAGTTTTTAAAATTTCTCTTAAAGTGTTGCAGACCCTGCTGTCATTAGCCGGATATTGCATCAGCCTGTAATGGTGATGCTACGTGATTGCCTGAAGGGCTACCGTAAATAGAAAATTATAAATTCCTTGTAAATTGCATCATAAACAGAAATACACCATCAAATAGAATTTATATCCTTTATTTTATTCTACTTTTTTATGTTCATGATTTAGTCCTGCGTATGAGTAAAGTTGAATTGGTTCGTTTTGGATACCAGTTGGATTGCATATAACCTGTGATGTTCCACAAGTGATTGTTTTAATTTTAGAAATGTCGAATGATTTCTGAACGGACATGTTATATGGTTATAGTAACAGCATTTTGCTTCTGTTTTCACAAACCACTATAGCGAAGCTTATGTTTTTGTGTGCTGTTCAGGATTATGTCCTTTTTTTTGTGTCACCATATTTTTCAATCCTTAATTTTTTTTTCTTTTTTGAGACATTGTAAGTGTTACTTACTTCGATGTAACTCTTGTTATTTTGGATAATAATAATAAAAAGATTTGAAAAGAAAGGATTATGTTCCTGATTTAGGTGTTTTATATAAACATATTTCGTTAAATAAATTAACATACTTGTAAAGAAAAAACAACTAGTGTGCTGTGTGCATACATCTACTGATGCTTCTGGACACATCATCAGTGATGTTCCTGGAATCATCGGGTGTTTCGGGTCTTTCAACATCATACTTGCTTCTCCAGGTGACCCAGCCGGGGCTGATCAGAACCCAGATTGTGTCCAGATGGCTAGCTACACATGACTCCATGGCTCCCCTCTCTTGAGCCACAGCCATCTTGAGGCCCTCTCTGCCGCATCGGTGGTACTGCGGATGGCTCTCCTCTTCCTCTCTCCCTCGATGCCCAAATTGCTGTAGGCTCTGGCTAAGGAACGGGCTGCAAATCCCCTACAACCAACTTCCACTGCGAGACACCTCGCTCTCCATCCAGCCTGCTGGCAGTTGCTGACCAGTCCTGCATACTTCCTTTCAAAGGCCTCTTCCAAGTGATCTTCCCATGGGACTGTCAGCTCCAGCATCACCATCTGCTTCATAGACTCAGACACAAGGACAATGTCTGGTCGCAGGGTGGTGGCTGCGATATGGTCGGGGAACCTCAGCTGTCTTTCGAGGTCCACCAACAGCTGCCAGTCTCTTGCAGAGGTCAGGATACCTGCCGATGTTCTTTTGGCGGGTATTGGCTGCTCCCCAGCTCTTACAAAGGCAATGGTCTGCTTGGAGGGTCGGGACTGCTTCGCCCACTCCACTCCTACGCTGATGGCTTCTGCGATGGTCTTCAGGACCTGATCATGCCTCCATCGGTACCGTCCCTCACCAAGTGCCCTTGTGCAGCTACTGAGGATGTGCTCCAGGGTTCTTCACTTGGAACACATTGGGCACACAGATGACTCTGCCCCATGAGTGCAGGTTTGATGAGCTTGGAAGCACATCATACACTGCCAGGATGAGAAATTGGATGTGGTGTGGCTTGGCTTTCCAAAGCTCAGCCCAGGTCACTTTCCTCTCCACTGCATTCTCCCATCTTGTCCAAGCTCCCTGTTGTTTCATTCCCACCGCCTTGCAGGTTCTCCTCTCCTCCACTGCTGCTCTCACCTCCTCCTGAACTAGATAGCACCTTTCCTTCCCTCCGATGGTGTCCATTTGTGGAGTTGGAAAGGATCCTAGCCCAGCTCGGCCTCGTGTGACCACTCCCACCAGCCTCCTGTGATCTAATTTGGGAGAATCTTGTGAGATCTTAATGAAGTCGTTTTGTCGATATCAAGAGTTGTGTCCAGCAATTTATTCACATCAATTTAGCATTTCTTTCAATTAACAAATGTTTATTGCTTGTGATTCAGACCATGCTTAACTATGGCAGTTGTGTTTAGCCACCCAAGTGAGAATATTGGCAATTTATTTAGCTTTAGAGAGGAGAGCTTTATAAATATGAGATGCGATCTCACTGGCTCTTCACTAAACTCTGAAGTAACTAGACAGCAAAGATGCATACGTTGGGTTGCTGTTTATCGATTACAGCTGAACATTCAATACCATCATCCCCTCTAAACTAATCAATAAGCTTCAAGACCTTGGCCTTCACACCTCCTTGTGCAATTGGATCCCTGATTTCTTCACTTGCAGACCCCAATGTTCAGATTGGCAACAACATCTCCTACACGGTCTCCATCAGCACAGGTGTACCACAAGGCTGTGTGCTTAGCCTCCTGCTCTGCTTGCTTTACACTTATGACTGTGTGGCTAAGCACAGCTTCAATGCTATATTCAAGTTTGCTGATGACATCACTTCTGTCGGTGGTGATGAATCAGGATGTGGGAAGGGAGATTGAAAATCTGGCTCTGTGGTATATAATAGCACCAACCTCTTAATGTCAACAAGACCAAGGAACTGATCATTGACTTTAGGAGGAGAAAACTAGAGTCTGCATTGGAGTGGTGGAGTGGGTCAGAAACTTGAACTTCCTCAGTGTTATTATTTTGGAGGATCTGTCCTGGGCCTAGTATGTAAGTGCAATTACAAAGAGAGCACAGCAGTGTCACTACTTGGGTGTTTGCAAAGATTTGGCGTGATGTCTAAAACTTAAGGTCAAGACAGTGCTAGCATATAATGCTCCCTTGGTCGACATCTCCCAGATAGCAAAAAAAAAGCTTTTTAACTTTTATGTCTATTTTTCACCTTAAATGTGTTTCTGGGACCATTAGAGTCCACGATTTATAGCTTGGAGATTATTTGGATGATCCAGCACTTTGCTGTCTTCAAGAAGATTCCAGGAAGTGAAAGTGTACTCACATGTTTGACTCCATTTCGCTATTTAGAGTGTCCATTAATCATCGATTAAAGCATTGAGGAAGACTGAGAGATTGAGGTGAATGTAGGAAGCAGGAGTTTGTGCCAACCGCTGCCAGAGAAGGATTCTGTGAAAGGCTTTTCACTGTGTGGCTCACTGTGGCAGTTGAGTTGGCCTCTGTGCCTCTCTTTCTATGAACGTTGGTGATACTGTAGGCTGGTATCGTGGTTCTCTGTTTACGGATTGGACTATTGCGTTTATGGATTGTGGACTTTTCTCAGACATGTTTTTTATAATTTTTTTTAATCGCCCGTTCCTTTTCTGTTTTGCTATGTGAGGGGTGGATGTTTGGGGGTTGATGTTATGTTTTTTGTGTGGGAGAAGGGTTGTTTTTTGGGGGTTGTTGTTCCTGTTCTGTTTTGTAAGGTGGGAGGGAGGTTTTGAGGGGTTGATGATCGGGATTTCATCCTTTTTTTGTACAGGGAAGGTGAGTTTGATATTTCTCTTTGAATGACTTTCATGTTCTTTGTTTCGTGGCCATCTGGAGAAATACAAATTTCAGAGCTGTATATGGATAGATGCTTTGATAATAAATGAACCTTTGAACTTTGACAAACTTCTGCAGATGAGTGATGGAGAGTATATTGACTGGCTGCATCACAGCCTGGCATGGAAACACCAATATCCTTGAATGAAAAATCCTCCAAAAAGTAGTGGATACAGTGCAGTCAATTAAGGGTAAGGCTTTCCCCTCTATTGAGCACATCTACATGAAACATTGTCACAGGAAAGCTACAGCCATCATCAGGGACTCCCACCACCCTGGACATGCTCTCTTCTTGATTCTGCCATTAGGAAAATAGTACAGGAGCCTCAGGACTCACACTACCAGGTTCAGGAATAGTTATTACCCATCAACCATCAGGCTCTTGAACCAGAAGGGATAAATTCACTCAACTTCATTTCCTCGTTGAAGTGTTCCCACAACCTATGTATTACTTTCAAGGACTCTTCATCTCATGTTCTTGATATTTATTGCTTATTTATTTATTATTATTGTCTTTTTCTATTTGCACAGATGGTGTCCTTTGCACACTTTTAATGCCCAAGTTGGTGTGGTCCTTCCTCAGTGATTCTTTTATGGATTTATTGACTATGGCTGCAAGAAAATGAATCTCAGGGTTTTCATATAGTAACATATATACGTTAATAATAAGTTTACTTTGAACATTGGTGTATGAGTGGAAGGTCCTGGATACAGAGCATATAGGAACACAGAAGAATGTTATTGGTTCATATTATGATAGAACATATTGAATCTTAGTGTAATGGTTGTAGGCATAGGAATACTCCAAAGTGTATCATATGGTGTATCCCTTAAGGATCACCCAAAACAGCTTTCTTGGACAGTATTTTTAGTTTGTTGCTGCTAATTTGGGTTGTTCAGTGAAGTAGAATTGAAAGCTTTTAAAATGAAAAGAAAATGAACATTTAAAATAAAGGAAGTTGCTCAGCAATGATATTGCAGCGTTGGTATGGAATTATATTTGGCTTACACTAGCTAAGAATCTGAAAATACATTTCTTCAGTGATATAAATAATAAATTGCACCTGAAACTTTTGCCTAGCTCAGACCCACCAAATTAAAATGCAGCTATTTTGACTTTTTGCCTGTTTTAGTGCTTCATGCACAAGTTCCACAACAGTTCCTCTGTGGAGAGAGATACCTGGGGGCAGAACAAAAGGAGCAACATTGTTGAGGAACACTGTTGTTTGTAATCCCTTGCCGCTGAGTTGTGTGTGTACCATAACCTTTGCGCTGCATCTTATTTTTATGCACTTCAGACTGCTCCAATATAATGTTTCCATAAATCTGCTTTTCCATTAGCAATGTGTTCTGTCACTCAGTGCTTCGAATTTCTAGGGAGTGGTTTGTCTTGTGGGCTTCACTTCAGTCCTTTACTGCATTTGCTCTTCTCTCTGTTCCCTGGAAAATACAGTTCATTTCATACATTCAAATCAACTTTCATGATGTCTGATCAGTATCCTAAACCTTCTCCAGGTTTCTTAATACCCCTCCTCTGGTTACACTTTGACATTTCTCTCTGTGGTTTAGCTTCAGATTCAAGCTTCCAAAGGAGTTTGAATTTATTGGTTAGGATTTTTTTGCCTGGATTATAAATACTGTTTTCAGTCAGATGTAGATTGGAATTTATAGAAATTGACATTGCTTCTAAATGTCACTGAAGGGAAGCATGATGTCACGGAGGGATGGATGATGAAGATGAGGAAATAGGTGATCTTTGAGTCGAGACATCTGGCTGCAAATGACTATCATATCTTTGGTGGTATACTGTTTGAGCCTCCTTCGTTTCCTCAAAACCCACCTCTTTAGCTATTCTTTTGTTAACAATAATAATTCTAAAATCAATGCTCAATTTCCTTTCTGTGATGCATCTTTGGGTGTTGTTGCCTTCTATAAGAATGTCAGCATTCCTGTTGGTCTACATTCAGTACCCATACATAACAAAGAAAAACAAAATTAATCTTTGAGTCGTACCCAATCAGAATCGGGTTTATTATCACCGGCATGTGAGTGGAATTTGTTATCTGTAGCAGCAGTTCAATGCAATACATAATCTAGAAGGAAGAAAAAAAATTATAAAATAAAAAAACAAGTAAATCAATTAGAGAATACGAATATTAAATAGATTAAGAAAACAAATACTGTAGATTAAAAACAGTGAGGTAGAATCCAAGGGTTCAGTGTCCATTTAGGAATCAGATGGGAGAGGGGAAGAAGCTGTTTCTGAATCACTGAGTGTGTCTTCAGGCTTTTGTACCTCCTACCTGATGGTAACAGTGAGAAAAGGGCATGCCCTGGGTGCTGGGGGTCCTTAATAATGGAAGCTGCCTTCCTGAGACATCCCTCCCTGAAAATGTCCTGCATACTTTGTAGGCTAGTGCCCAAAATAGAGCTGACTAGATTTATAACCCGCTGCAGTTTCTTTTGGTCCTGTGCAGTAGCCCCCCCCCATAACCAGAGAGTGATGAAGCCTGTCAGAATGCTCTCCATGATACAACTGTAGAAGTTTTTGAGTGTATTTGTTGACATACCAATTCTCTTCAAACTCCTAATGAAGTATAGTCGCTGTCTTGCCTTCTTTATGACTACATTAATATGTTGGGACCAGGCTAGATCCTCAGAGATCTTGACACCCAGGAACTTGAAGCTGCTCACTCTCTCCACTTTTGATCCCTGTATGAGGATCGGTATGTGTTCTTTCATCTTACCCTTCCAGAAGTCCACAATCAGCTCTTTTGTCATACTGATTTGAGTGCCAAGTTGTTTCTGCGGCATCACTCCACCAGCTGGCATATCTCACTCCTGTACACCCTCTCGTCACCTCCTGAGATTCTACAATGGTTGTATCATCAGCAAATTTATAGATGGTATTTGAGCTATGCCTAGCCACAACTGTGGGTTCTTATTAATGTTCCTTGAAACGTTACAGTAAAGATGATGATGCATGTTGGTTTTCAGATGTCACTGATGGTAAGTTTTATATTAGACAGCTCAAAATGAGATACTCGATTTTTCCTCTCCCCCTCTCCCCCTCATAAATCTCCTAGACGATTTGCTATCCTCTGAAGATATTTCTTCTCTGGCACCACTACTCCCAACACATACTGGACAGTGGAATTAATTTGATGCACTGTGTTGGTATTTGCATTTCTCACATTATGTAACATGATACTCTTCCTCTTCCATTAAACTTGCATGTTTCTTTTCTACTTGAATTCTACCTCTCATTTTTTGTGCCACTGTTTCCATTTTCTGCACTTCTCCCATCTCAAGCCCATTTGTCCATTTCTTCTTTCCCTGTTGCTATTCCTTTTTTTTCTCTATTAGATGGTTCTTTGCCACATGATTTTATCTTTACAGTATTGTTGGTTTGTTGTTACGGAGCTCAGATTGGCAGAAAATAGGTCCCTGTTGTGGACACAAGATAGAAGAGCAAAGTAGTTATTCAAATGGTGAGTACTTGAAAGGTGTTAGCATTGAGAAGGATTGATTTTAACTTGTGCTTGAATCACTAAAAGATAATGTGCAGGTACAGCAAGCAATTAGGAAGGCAAACTGTATGTTGACTTATATTGCAGGAAGATTGAATACAATAATGTCTATAATGCCTTCTTGTAGTTACTCTTTTGTAGCTACTTTGATTGGAAATTCCAAACATGACCTCTACCACCATGAAATCCAGTGTATTCTGTTTAATTGGGTGACAGGTTAATCAAGGCAGCCACTTATTTGGGACAATTCTTAGAACAAAAATAACGAGAAAATAGCAGGGATTTTCTTCATTTATTTGGGACGCTATGATGCTTATTTGGGACAGGAGACTGTTACTGAACAGTTCCTAACTAGCATTAAACATGTGCACTTGTGTGGCTGTTAGACAATACCCTGTGCTTAGAGCAAACTATTTTTAAATAACGTCATTTGTGTGTGTTTATGTCAAAAAGCAGCAATTTTTGTCACTGATGGTTAGCAGAAATAATCAGTGAAACAATTCAGTGTTTTGCTCACTGCATTTTAAAGCATTCTGACTTCGAGATCTGGAAACAGCCAGGCGAGAGAATGAAACAATTTGACTGCTTCAGTTTAGGATCTGCAAAGAATTTGAAGATATCAACAATCATTTTGAATGTTACAATGAGAATGAAGAGTTGGAGGATGCAATTGTTGAAAGCATTGTTTGAAAACAGTCCATTATTTACATTATTTACGAAGGAAGACAGTGTGCTGCCGCAGTCTTCCTTCGTTGATAATAATTAGGAACAAATACAGTTTTATAGTACTGTAGTAGTATTGATAATGTTCTAATGTGTTCTGTATTTCACTTAAGTATATAATGTCTTAGTTTTAAGGTAGCATTTTTTTTAAAACCTTTTTATTTATTTCCATGGAACTTTGATACCAAAATGTCCAGGTTCCAATACATCCTAGTTAACTAGAATCCACTGTAGTAATGGTTCAGGTGTATCGGAACATCATCACTTGCATGTTTCCATTTTAAGGCACACAAGTGTACTGACTTGTAAAGGTCTATCAACTTTGTTAGATCTACATAGAAACATAGAAAACCTACAGCACAATACAGGCCTTTCGGCCCACAAAGTTGTGCTGAACATTCACAAGAGTTGTGCCTCTCAGGATCTTCTCCATTAACTTACCAGCCACTGAGGTAAGACTCGCTGGTCTGTAATTTCCTGGGCTATCTCTACTCCCTTTCTTGAATAAAGGAACAACATCGGCAATCCTCCGGAACCTCTCCCATCTTTGTTGATGATGCAAAGATCATCGCCAGAGGCTCAGCAATCACCTCCCTCGCCCCCCACAGTAGCCTGGGGTAAATCTCATCTGTTCCCGGTGTCTTATCCAACTGGATGCTTTCCAAAAGCTCCAGCACATCCTCTTTCTTAATAACTACATGCTCAAGCTTTTCAGTCTGCTGCAAGTTATCACTACACTCACCAAGATCCTTTTCCATAGTGAATACTGAATTAAAGTATTCATTAAGTACCTCTGCTGTTTCCTCCGGTTCCATACACACTTTCCCACTGTCACACTTGATAAAGTCCTATTCTTTCACTTCTTATCCTCTAGCTCTTCACATACTTGTAGAATGCCTTAGGATTTTCCTTAATCCTGCCCACCAAGGCCTTCTCATGGCCCCTTCTGGCTCTCTTAATTTCCTTTTTGAGTTCCTTCCTATTAGCATTATAATCTTCTAGAGCTCTCATTACCTAGCTCTCTGAACCTTCTTGACTAGATTTATTACAGCCTTTGTACACCACGGTTCCTGTACTCTACCATAACTTCCCTGTCTCATTGGAACGTACCTATGCAGAACTCCACACAAATATCCCCTGAACATTTGCCACATTTCTTCCATACTTTTCCCTGAGAACATCTGTTTCTAATTTAAGCCTTCAGTTTCCTGCCTGATAGCCTCATAATTCCCCTTACTCCAATTAAACGCTTTTCTAACTTGTCTGTTCATATCTCTTTCCGATGCTATTGCAAAGGAGACAGAATTACGATCACTATCTCCAAAATGCTCTCCCACTGAGAGATCTGACACCTGACCAGGTTCATTTCCCAATACCAAATCTAGAACAGCCTCTCCTCTTGTAGGCTTATCTACACACTGTGTCAAGAAACTTTCCTGAACACACCTAACAATCTCCACCCCATCTAAACTCATTGCTCTAGGGAGATGCCAATCAATATTTGGGGAATTAAAATTTCTCATCACAACAACTCTTATTATTACACCTTTCCAGGATCTGTTTCCCTATCTGCTCCTTGATATCCCTGTTACTATTGGGCGGCCTATAAAAAACACCCAGTAAAGTTATTAACCCTTTCCTGTTCCTAACTTCCACCCACAGAGACTGTCGACAATCCCTCCATCTAAATTCTTGAACCTGTTCATTAGTGATATAGTGGGGATAGCTTTGGTACTTGAAGAAGGAAGATTGCTACCATTTTCTTAAAGGCACTTAGAAAAGGGCAATAAATGCTCAGTTCGCCATTAGTGGTCAGATTGTGAAAAGTGAATGAATTAAATAACTTAAGTAGGAGCCCATTGAGATCACATCTACAATTTTGTCTGCAGATCAGGTTGCTATACCCAAGGAAGGATATATTTACAAAAGGTAGAATGTAATAGAATCTCTGGATCAGAATGATTCCAGATGTATAGGAGCTGGTTTAATCAGTGAAATGAGAATAAGCAGTTTGAATCCATAATCTCTATTTTAGCAAATGATGTATTTTTACAAGAGCATGGGAAATTCATACAGGATTTAACAGGGAAGGTTTACCAAGGAGCATTATAAAATCTTAAAAAAGGATTGTGATCTCTAAATAAACCATTAGGAACTAAATTAAAAATATTTTCACCTGCAAGTTGTGGATCTTTGGAATTCTCTATCTGATTCCATTTTAACTACATCTTTCTTATAACAGGATGACCAATACTGTACACAGTACTCCAAGTGCATCCTCACCAATGACTTGTATAACTGCAAAGTAATGTACCAGTTCCTTTACTTAATGCTTTGACTAATTGTCAGCATATAGTACTCCTTTTCACCCACCTTGTCTACCTGTGACGCCACTTGAGCTGGGCACTTGTCCAGGCTTCCCCCGCTATTTGGTAGAACATTCCTATGAAACAGTTCGTAAGCTGGAATGTCGTAAAGTGAAGAAGCAATTACCATTTATTTATATGGAAAAAACTTTGTGAGCATTTGCAGACCCAAAAAATAACCTACCAAATCATGCCAAATAACACATAAAACCTAAAATAACAGTAACATACAGTAAAAGCAGGAATGATCTGATAAATACACAGCCTATATAATGTAGGAATACTTTTCTACAATTATTGCAACACTGTCCACCGCAGCGAAAATCTCACACAAGCACTGTTGGCAGCACTGGTGGCAGAAACACACGGCGCAAGCGTTCTCAGCAGAAACACACGGCGCAAGCGTTACCAGCAGAAACACACGGCGCAAGCGTTACCAGCAGTAACACACGGCGCAAGCGTTCTCAGCAGAAACACACGGCGCAAGCGCTCTCAGCAGAAACACACGGCGCAAGCGTTACCAGCAGTAACACACGGCGCAAGCGCTCTCAGCAGTAACACACGGCGCAAGCGTTCTCAGCAGAAACACACGGCGCAAGCGTTACCAGCAGAAACACACGGCGCAAGCGTTACCAGCAGAAACACACGGCGCAAGCGTTACCAGCAGAAACACACGGCGCAAGCGTTCTCAGCAGAAACACACGGCGCAAGCGTTACCAGCAGAAACACACGGCGCAAGCGTTCTCAGCAGTAACACACGGCGCAAGCGTTCTCAGCAGAAACACACGGCGCAAGCGTTACCAGCAGAAACACACGGCGCAAGCGTTCTCAGCAGTAACACACGGCGCAAGCGTTCTCAGCAGAAACACACGGCGCAAGCGTTCTCAGCAGAAACACACGGCGCAAGCGTTCTCAGCAGTAACACACGGCGCAAGCGTTCTCAGCAGAAACACACGGCGCAAGCGTTCTCAGCAGAAACACACGGCGCAAGCGCTCTCAGCAGAAACACACGGCGCAAGCGTTACCAGCAGAAACACACGGCGCAAGCGTTACCAGCAGTAACACACGGCGCAAGCGCTCTCAGCAGAAACACACGGCGCAAGCGTTCTCAGCAGTAACACACGGCACAAGCGTTCTCAGCAGAAACACACGGCGCAAGCGTTCTCAGCAGAAACACACGGCGCAAGCGCTCTCAGCAGAAACACACGGCGCAAGCGCTCTCAGCAGAAACACACGGCGCAAGCGTTACCAGCAGAAACACACGGCGCAAGCGTTACCAGCAGAAACACACGGCGCAAGCGTTCTCAGCAGAAACACACGGCGCAAGCGCTCTCAGCAGAAACACACGGCGCAAGCGTTACCAGCAGAAACACACGGCGCAAGCGTTCTCAGCAGAAACACACGGCGCAAGCGTTCTCAGCAGAAACACACGGCGCAAGCGCTCTCAGCAGAAACACACGGCGCAAGCGTTCTCAGCAGAAACACACGCGCAAGCGCTCTCAGCAGTAACACACGGCGCAAGCGCTCTCAGCAGAAACACACGGCGCAAGCGTTACCAGCAGTAACACACGGCGCAAGCGCTCTCAGCAGAAACACACGGCGCAAGCGTTCTCAGCAGAAACACACGCGCAAGCGCTCTCAGCAGAAACACACGGCGCAAGCGTTCTCAGCAGAAACACACGCGCAAGCGCTCTCAGCAGTAACACACGGCGCAAGCGCTCTCAGCAGAAACACACGGCGCAAGCGTTACCAGCAGTAACACACGGCGCAAGCGTTCTCAGCAGAAACACACGGCGCAAGCGTTCTCAGCAGAAACACACGCGCAAGCGCTCTCAGCAGAAACACACGGCGCAAGCGTTCTCAGCAGAAACACACGCGCAAGCGCTCTCAGCAGTAACACACGGCGCAAGCGCTCTCAGCAGAAACACACGGCGCAAGCGTTACCAGCAGTAACACACGGCGCAAGCGCTCTCAGCAGTAACACACGGCGCAAGCGTTACCAGCAGAAACACACGGCGCAAGCGTTACCAGCAGAAACACACGGCGCAAGCGTTCTCAGCAGAAACACACGGCGCAAGCGTTACCAGCAGAAACACACGGCGCAAGCGTTACCAGCAGAAACACACGGCGCAAGCGTTCTCAGCAGAAACACACGGCGCAAGCGTTACCAGCAGTAACACACGGCGCAAGCGCTCTCAGCAGTAACACACGGCGCAAGCGTTACCAGCAGAAACACACGGCGCAAGCGTTACCAGCAGAAACACACGGCGCAAGCGTTACCAGCAGAAACACACGGCGCAAGCGTTCTCAGCAGAAACACACGGCGCAAGCGTTACCAGCAGAAACACACGGCGCAAGCGTTACCAGCAGAAACACACGGCGCAAGCGTTACCAGCAGTAACACACGGCGCAAGCGCTCTCAGCAGAAACACACGGCGCAAGCGCTCTCAGCAGAAACACACGGCGCAAGCGTTACCAGCAGTAACACACGGCGCAAGCGCTCTCAGCAGAAACACACGCGCAAGCGCTCTCAGCAGAAACACACGGCGCAAGCGTTACCAGCAGAAACACACGGCGCAAGCGCTCTCAGCAGAAACACACGGCGCAAGCGTTACCAGCAGAAACACACGGCGCAAGCGTTACCAGCAGAAACACACGGCGCAAGCGTTACCAGCAGTAACACACGGCGCAAGCGCTCTCAGCAGTAACACACGGCGCAAGCGCTCTCAGCAGAAACACACGGCGCAAGCGTTACCAGCAGTAACACACGGCGCAAGCGTTACCAGCAGTAACACACGGCGCAAGCGCTCTCAGCAGAAACACACGGCGCAAGCGTTACCAGCAGTAACACTCTTTCCAGTAACCTTTAAGCTATGAAGCTACCAAATAACACAAAAATACACAGCCTATATAAAGTAGAACTAATGTACACCCAGTGTAGTTTAACTTACCGGAATCAGGAAGACAATGAGCACACTGATGATGGTGCGTTAGGCTGAGTTGTCGGAGGTTGGAGTGGTGGGAGGTAGAGGAGACTGGGGTGTCATCTCATCGTCGTCTGTTTCCATCAGGGCAGACAGGTCACCTTCTTCTATGTTTGCCTGCCTCGATGTCAAAGGTCGAGTTTCGTCGTCTGCTGTGGCTGTCTTGAAAAACGACAGTATGCTTGACTGCTTAGCCGCGCGCATTTTTCTATCATACAGTTCTGCAAACATCCTGCAAATATGCCTTGAACCTATGGACCCTTTGAAATTAAAGTCATACTTTTCCGCAATCATTGCAGCGTTGTCAATCGCAGCGAAAATCTCACGCAATTGCTTCCCGTTCAGTTCCTGGACGTCTTCACTTTTGAGCCATTTGCTACTGCGTTTGGTTTTAATTGTTATCCTTTCCTCTTCATCAGCTCTTCATCTCTCAGTTCTTGGTCATGGGATGCCAAAACCTCTTCAACATCATCTTTGTCAACTTCCACAAACCCTTAGCCAAACTCACTATGTCCTTACTTCGTTCACCACGATCGAAATGCTTAATGTCTAGTTTTACGCTAAGTGTAACACCCTTATGCACACTTTTAGGCTTTTCCGATACCTTAGAACTCATCTTGCTAATGGATGCACAAATAAATCGACATAAAGCACACAGGCACGTGTTTAAGCAATGCTGGCTAGAATACAGTTCCGGGGGAGGAACTTGGCTGCTTGGCGCACGCTGTCTTTTATCATAATAGTGGAAACACATTCTGTTAGCGAAAACAGGTAACTAATGTAGGTCTTTCGTAACAGCGAGTTGACGTAAAGCGAACGTTCGAAAAATGGGAGACACCTGTACTGCTATGTCTCACTCTTCCATTGCACTTCCTAGTGTCCTACCATAGTATTAGTTTTATGCTGGTTTGACATCCCAAAATGCATTACTTATTACTTATTTGTATTGAAATCTATTTGCCACTCCTCAGCACTTCTGTAATTGATTAAGATCCTTTGTAACCTACAATAATTCTTCTTCACTGTCAACATCACCTAATTTCATGCTATTTGCAAGTTTACTGATCAAGTCTTGTGTATTTGCATCCAAATCATTTATGTAAATCAGGGGTCACCAACCTGTTTTGGACCGCGGACCGGTTTAATATTGACAGTATTCTTGCGGACTGGCCGATGGGGGGTGGGGGGGTATTAATCACGACCAGAATATAGGTGATAAAAGTCAACTATAAGTCACTTATAAGTGGCTAATAAACCCTTTTAGAAAGGGAATTGAGTGTATCTAATGAATTTAATATTAAACACACTGCATATTTTCCTCACATGAATACAGTTAATAGTCAATTATAACTCACGTAAGTCAATAGCATTATTACATTTTAAGTATCGTTTGGATATTAAACACAGCACATGTTTTCCTCATATGAACATATAAAGTCATTGCAACACACCAATATCGCTGAATCAGTGGGAGCCCTGGCCTTGTTTCCCTGTAACAAGACTGACACATTGTGGGCTGATGGGAGTACAGCGATACTCGAAGGGGTTCCTTATGTCCAGTCTATTCTGCAATTTAGTTTACGTGGCTCTCGGCACTTGCTTCTGTCCTGCTTGCTCACGTTTTTTTTTGCTCAAAAAACTCAACGGGTTTGTCTTTAAGTGCAGGGTGCTTGGACTCAAGGTGCCAAAGCAGTTTTGAGGGCTTCATTGCCTCATTAGACAGCATCCGGGCCCGAACTCCAGCCTCCCGCCCGCCAGACGCTTTGGTCAGGTGCGGCTGGTCATGAGTGGGGTGAGAGGACAAGGTAAGGGCCAGAGGTCCCCGTGCCAGGGCCACGGTGGTCGCAGTCCAGAGAGAGCAACCAACCGAGCGAAGAGTGTGACAGGCCGCGCGCCTGCCCCCCCTTGTAGGTAGGTAGGATCTATCGGCCAACAAAAGTTTGGCTTGAGAGATGACTTTCAGTAGATCACAGCAAGGTAACTGCTCTGCTACTTGCAAAACCCTGAGCCCGAATTAAGTAATCTGCGAATATTTTAGCACCAGGTTCCCCACGAACATTCGGTTTGCTAAACAGGTTTAGAGACTACGCCCATCTGTCAGGCTGTAGTCCTCTGGCTTGTCTTTGCTACACTTCTTAAACAAAAAATATTGACAAGTTCTGTCACTTTCATTAAAAATGTAAATCAGTTTCTAATATTCTTCAATGTTTGATTTTCTGAACATTCTGGAATTTTGAAATTTTATGATATGAATGAGAAGAATAAATTTATTTGTCACGAACATTGAAACACACAGTGAAATGAGTCATTTGCATCAAATGAAATCAACGAGGATTGTGTTGGGGGCAGCCTGCAAGTGTCGCAAAACAATTGTGCTTTTTACTTCCGGATTTGTTGTCTGAACATTTTTCAGTGTGCTGAATGGTCAGCACCCAACCCCAACTGGTAAAGATACCCACTGGTTTCAGCAAATATGAAATCCAGGTACAGACATTACTAGATTTTTGGTCAGTAGGAAGTGTCACAGTTGCGTCACTGAGATGTCATATCCAAGTTAATGTTTTCCCTCTAGCCCCGTAAAACATTTTCAAGTGTTTGTCTGGCCACGGTCTTTAAGCTGCTTCAATCCTTCAGTCACTTGCCAAAATGGGCTCCAAATTTTTAGTCATCTATTGCAGGTCAAGTCACATGATCTGTTTTTGATCTATTAATTTGCTGAATCTGTAATTAATTACCTTAATGGCTCTATTCAGAAGATTGATTCTTTCTTTCAAATTAGATATAAAGAATGATTCAACCTGTGCCTGAAACCATCAACTTCCCTGCCGAGGAAGAGCAGATTCTAAAGATCTGGAAGGAGTTGGATTGTTTTCAGCAATGTCTGAAGCAAGCTAAAAACAAGCCAAGGTAACATTTCACATGGGTTTGTTTAATAATTAAGAGTGATCCATATATTAAAATAGATTTTCTGCAGTGTTTCTTAGTTGCACAAACTAAATACATGCATTACAGCAGTTTGAGCAATGGAATTTACCCTTACAAATTCACAAATCACTACCAAAGTACCTAAGATATATAATAAAAAATTGCTCTTGTCGATTCAATGATCAAAAACAAATAAATACAAATTTTATGTTATATTTTTCTTGATGCATGCACATATGTGGTTTTGTGTTGTGGAAAATCATAATAGTGATTGCTTTCTAGGAATGCACCCCTTTCACCTCTACTCCCATGCTGCCAGGGTCTCCTGTATGAAAAAGTACAGGTTGACCTTCTATAATCAGCACCATTGGGACCTGAGGAGTGCCGGATTAGTGAAAATGCCGAATTACAGAAGGATCACATTAAGCAATAGCTAACCGCCTCATCATACCTTTAAAATATGTAAATCAGTACAAGTTAGATAATAATGAAACAGAAATATTAAATGAGTAGCAAGTGAAATTTTAATAAAGTAATATACTGTACGGACACAGATAAAATAAAGGGTACAGGTAAATGTACAGGAATTGTACAGAACAGCTGAGCACTTACGCTTCTAAAGTGAGATGTTTAATATACCTTCAGGCAAAGTTACATGTCTGCAAATGTGGGGTCGTCAGGATCATCAACATCTTCATCTTGAAAATGAGTGAAGCATCAGGAACTGGTGCTGAATCTGGCACAACAGCTTCTTCAAAAACTGTTGATGTTGGTGGCAGCACATCTGGGTGAGCAGAAACAGAAGTCGGAGAAAGGAGGTCTATACGCCACATTTCATGCGACTGCCAGGCGGCCGGGGATTCGGCGCTAGGCTCTTCCCTTTTCACTTGCAGTTACTGAGGGAATCCTTGTTAGTTTCTTTAGCTCCGCTTAGTAACATGCTTAAATTCAGCGAGTCACCACGTCTGATCTGAGGTCGTAGGCAGAAGAGAATGGAGTGCCGGCTGGTCAACACCGGAGGGCAGTGCGCGACTGCCAGTAGGCGGGCGAGAAGATGGACCAACTCAGTGCATGCCCCCTGCCGCTGGAGGATGAGACGGGTGGGTGCTAGGTGGCTGCGCCTCACACAAATGATATTAATAAATGCAGGAAAACAAGCAGGAATCGCCTGTCTGTGCTTATAAGAGCACGCTAACACATGAACAGATCTAGCGCAACCAAAACAATGTGCAGCAGATTGGTACGGTGGCCCGGGAAATTTTGAAATCAGTGCCGAATTATCGAAGGAACCGGATTATAGGTTTTGTAGTCGGATTAGTGAAGGTCGACCTGTATTTTATTGTCCAAATGTGCTGAGGGAATATATTGTAAAGTGGTGCTAGAAAGTTTGTGAACCCTAAGCTTCTGCATAAATATGACCTAAAATATGATCAGATCTCCACACGTCCTGTAACTAAAGACAACCCAATGAAATAAGTGACACAAAAATTTTTATACTTTTTCATTTATTAAGAAAAGTGATCCAATAGCATATGTATTTGTTGAAAAAAGTATGTGAACTTTAGCTTACAGCAACTAGTAAGACCCCTTTGTACAGCAATAACTTCAACCAAATGTTTCCAGTTGATTAGTCCTGCACATTGATTTGGAGGAATTTTAGACCATTCCTCCTTACAAAACTGCTTCAACTCTGGGATGTTGGTGGACTTCCTTGCATGAACTGCTTGCTTCAGGTCCTTCCACAACATTTCTATAGGATTAAAGTCAAGACTTTGACTTGGCCATTCCAAAACACAAATTTTCTTTCTTGATTTACTCTTGTCTTTTGGATCATTGTCTTGTTGCATCATCCAACTTCTGTTAAGTTTCAGGTGATGAACTGCTACCTTGACATTCTCCTGTAAAATGTCTTGATACAATTTTGAATTTATTGCTCCCTCAACAATTGCAAGCAGTTCAGGCCCAGAGGTAGCAAAGCAGTCCCACACCATGATACTCCTTTCACCATGTTGCACAGTTGGGATGAGGTGTTGATGTGCATTGCCCTTTTTCCTCCAAACACGGGAATGTGCATTTCTGCCAAAAGTTCAACTTCTATCTAATCTGTCTCCTTGTCCCAGAAGTGCTGTAGAACATCCAGTTGGTCTTTTGCTAACTTGAGACATGCAGCAATGTTTTGGTTTTTGAGAGCAGTGGTTTCCTCCGTGGTGTCCTTCCATGAACACCATTCTTGTTCAGTGTTTTTCTTATGGTGGACACGTGAACAGAGACTTCAGCAAGTTCTTGAGATTTCTGTAGTTTTTTTACAGTACACTTGGGTTCTTTTTCACCTCCTTCAGCATTGCATGTTGTGCTCTTGGTGTGATCTTTGCAAGATGCCCACTCCTAGGGAGAGTAGCAACAGTACTGAGTTTTCTCCATTTGAGGACTATTTCTCTTACTATGGACTGATGAACACTGAGGTCTTTAGAAATAGTTTTGTAGTCTAGTTTCATGTATCACCACATTTCTTCTAAGGTCCTCTGAAAGTTGTTTTGATCGAGGCACCTAAACAGATCTTTCTTGAGAAGAGCAGGCCCTGTCAGCAACCTAACTTTGTGTGTCTTTTTTTTTATATAAGGCAAGGTACCACTACAATCCACACCTCCAATCACATCTCATTTAATGGAACACCTGTTCTTGTAGAAGGCATTACCCTAGAGGTTCACATACATTTTCCAACAAAACACATGCAACACTAATTGGGTTCTCTTTATCTAATTTTAGGACTTGTGTGAAGATCTGATTACAGTTTAGGTCATATTTATGCAGAAATAGTGAAAATTTTACAGGGGTTCACAAACTTTCTAGCACCACTGTATAACACTTTTTGTACAACAAATTACAACATCTGATAAAACATATTCTACTATACCTTGGCTCAAAATGTCAGCCGTTTACTCTTTTCCATAAATGCTGAGTTCCTCCACCATTTTATGTGTGTTGCTTGGATAGCCAGCATCTGCAGATTTCCTGTTGTGTTTGATTGTTCCACCATGTCATTTCTTTTCAACTTGCTTAAGTGTATTTTTTGCAATAATTAAGCTGTCATGATTCCAGGTGATGAGAATTTCTTATGAACAGAGTTCTAAATATGGTAGATTTGGTTAATTGATCCATCTGTGAATTGGGGCTGCTGCTTTTTTGGGACAGCTCTTCAAGAAAAAGATCTAATCGAGAAAATAGCAGGGATTCCCTTTGTTTATTTGGGACACCATGCTGCTTGCTTAGGACAGGAGACTTGCTGAACAGTTTCTAACTAGGGTTGGTCACATGAACTTGTGTAGCTGTTAGAAACTACACTGTTCTGAGAGCAAAGTTTTAAAATAGAATTAATTGTGCATGTTTGTGTTCAAAAAGCAATAAGTTTTGGCACTGAAAGTTGACAAGAAATAAGCAGTAAGACAATTTAGAATTGTTTTGCCCACTTTGGTTTCAAGCATTCAGCAGATGTCAGAAATGCTCAGCAGTGAAAATAAAACTCTTTCACTACTTCAAGTTAGGAACATGAAGAATTTGAAGATATCAACAGTCATCTTGAATGTTAAAATGAAGATGATTTGGAGGAAGCAATCATCAAAAACATTGTGTGAAGGCAGTCCATTATTTACACTAGGTGTTTATGCTAATTTTGTTCATTTACAGTCAAATCAAAAGAACACGGAGCATGTTGGTTGTTCGTTGTAACCGAAATTGACAGTGAAACTTGTGCGGGAGAGTTTTTAAAGTGGAAAAGTTGCTGCACTGGGACAGTTCCATTCTCTTGACCTCAGAAGACTAGTCCAGTCATACAAGTAGTCGTCACTAACTAGGGTCTTCCTTGGTTGCAGTGAATAACCATGATTACTTCTGTGTCTTATCATGCTCCACGAAACATTGCAGAACTGCCTTCTTGGCCATTGGGTCTCACTGCTGATTTTATCTGCCCAGTCTGCCAGAGTTGACTTCACTAGGCATGTCCTATTTCACTGGGATATGAGGCAACTCACCTGGTTTAGCCCACCCTTTGAAGCAGTGTACCGGGGTGTGTTCGCTTTTGCATGGAAACAGCTAGCTGGAGCCATAGATGAGAGATGAGTGTCGGTAGGAACCGAAGCTAAATGAGTTGCCTCAGAATAGACTAGAAAAGCCCCTTTATCAGAGGTGCTACCTTTCCCTGGACATCCCACACATGATAATGTACATTGGATGAAGTTCTCCATCAATAATTAGGAAATATTACACAGTTTTATAGTATTGGTAGTGCTCTAATTTGTTCTGTATTTCATTTAAGTATATAATTTGTTACTCAGTTAAATGGTAATTTGACATTTTATTACTCTTATTTGACTATTTTTGTTAAACTTTAGATAATTGGGGCAGCTGCTTAATTGGGCCAAAATGGTCTTGATGTGTCCCAATTAACTGGAATCCTCTGCACTTTGCTGTTACACCACTATCTATCTTTGTCACTGAAATTTATACCATACTTTTATCACCACTATCAAAGTTTTGAATGCCTAACTTCCTATCGTTTTGTTCTCTATTCACTTTAAATTCCATTCTTTTAATTGTCATCTTTATTTTCCCTGACGCATACCTACTTGTAAGTCAGTTGAATCCTACATCGTGACTTTGTCCCCAGTTGTACTGAAAACCCTTATTTTCAAATCAGTTCATGATTCTGCACCACCCATCTTCATTCTCCATTCCATCAGCTCCTGCTTGTTTTCTATATGTGCATATCTACCCCACTTCCTACTTATCTACCCCACTTCCTACTTATCTACATGATTGTTGCCAGTTTTCAGCCTTGTTGGAATTGTATTTTCGCACTACTTTCTTTAAAATAGTTTTCTCTTTTTGAAATGTTTTTGTAAAATGTATTTTGTTCTCTTTAAACAAACTTCTTATGACATAATGTTGACATCCTTTGTCCTTTTAATTTATTGCTTTTGTTATTCTCTTTCCTTTTCTTAAAGGCAGAGCACATGCCAAATTATTTTTATATAGAGTGCCTATAAAAAGTATTCACACCCCCTCTGGAAGTTTTCATATTTTATTGTTTTACAACATTGAATCACGGTGGATTTAATTTGGCTTTTTTGAAAGTGATCAACAGAAAAAGATTCTTCCATGTCAGAGTGAAAACACATCTCTACAAAGTGATTTAAATTAATTACAAATATAAAACACAAACTAATTGTTGTTCCCCCTTTAATATGACAGCAGATCATCACTGGTGCAGCTAATTGGTTTTAGAAGTCACATAATTATTTAAATTGAGATCACCTGTGTACAGTCAAGGTGTTGCAATTGATCGTAGTAAGAATACACCTAGATCTGGAAGGTCCAACTGCTGGTGAGTCAGTATCCTGACAAAAACAACACCATGAAGACAAAAGAACACTTCGAGCAACTCCATAAAAAAGTATTGAAAAGCACAAATCAGTGGTTACAAGAACATTTCCAAGTCATTGAATATCCCTTGGAGTACAGTTACATCAATCGAAAGAATATGGCACAGCTGCAAATCTGCCTAGAGCAGGCTGTCCTCAAAAGCTGAGTGACCGTGCAAGAAGGGGACTAGTGAGGGAGACCATCAAGAAAGCTATGACAATTCTGGAGGAGTTACAAGTTTCAGTGGCTGAGATGAGAGAGACTGTGCATACAACAACTGTTGCCTGATTCACCAGTTGCAGCTTATAGGAGAGTGGCAAAGACAAAGCCACTGAAAAAAACTCACATGAGATCTCAGCTAGAGTTTGCCGGGAGGCATGTGGGAGACTGAAGTCAGTTCAAAGAAGGTTCTATGGTCTGATGAAACCAAAATTGAGCTGTTTGGTATGAGCCAAGCACCATACATCATCAAAAACTCTCCGTCCTTACTGTGAAGCATAGTGATTGCTGCATCATGCTGTGAGGATGCTTCACCGTAGCAGGCCCTGGTCGGCTTATGAAGTTAGAGGGTAAAATGAATACAGCAAAGTATAGGGAAATCCTGGGGAAAAACCTGATACAAGCTGCTAGAGAACTGCGACTTGGTGGAAGATCTGTTTTCCAGAAGACAATGACCCCAAGCGTAAACTCAAATCTACACAGGAATGGCTTAAAAACAACAAGTTAATGTCCTGGAGTAGCCAAGTCAGCTCAGACCTCAGTCCAATTGAGAATTTTTGGCTGGACTTGGAAAGGGCTGTTCACTCATGATCCCCGTGCAATCTGACAGAAACTGAGCAGTTTTGTAAAGAAGAATGAGGAAAAATTGCAGTGTCCAGATGTACAAAGCCTTGAGACCTATCCACACAGTCTCAAGGCTGTAATTGCTGCCAAAGATGCATTGACTAAATACTGACTTGAAGCAGGTAAATACTTGTGCAATCAATTATTTTATATTTTATAATTGTAATTCATTTGGATTACTTTGTAGAGATGTTTTTACTTTGACACATGAGTCTTTTTCTGCTGATCAGTCAAAAAAACAGATTAAATCCAGCGTGACTCATTGTTGTAAAACAATAAAATGTGAAAACTTCCAAGGGGAGTGAATACTTTTTATTGGCACTGTAAATATCTCAATGTATTTGTATTTAATATAGATTTTCTGTTGGTTGATTATGTATCTGTCTTATGGATTTATCTTTATCAATTGTCAATTAATATTGGGCTTGACAGGTACACTTTCTATGATGGACCACCTTTTGCCACTGGCCTTCCACACTATGGCCATATTCTTGCTGGGACAATAAAGGATGTAGTGACCAGATTTGCTCATCAAAGTGGATTCAGTGTGGAAAGAAGATTTGGATGGGATTGCCATGGTTTGCCTGTGGTAGGTTACTGGAATGGATGATGTTTCACCAGATGGAAATTGTACTGTGGATTAAGAGCTTCAGTGTATGAATATATTTGCATTTATTCGGTTTTAACTGATTCTTTCTCCTCTCATCATCTTGACAATTGTTGAAACAAAACACTTAAAAGAGAATGTGATTACAATTGTTATTCATACCTGAAAGGGATTGCTTAGCTTTCTCCTCATTTTTAAAATAGTCATTGCTTTATAAAAATCTTATTGTGCTTTGGATGGTTTAAGGAAGGACTTGGAATGTATGTAAAATTTAAATTTGAAATTTGACACCATAGTACAACAGTCTTTAATTATTCTCTTGTATAGGAATATGAAATTGATAAGACGCTGGGTATTAAAGGACCTGAAGATGTAGCAAAAATGGGAATAGCTGAATACAACAGACATTGTCGAAGTATAGTGATGAGATATTCAGGTGAATGGGAAGTAAGTACTGTTCATGATACTGCACAGCAGCTACAGAATTTCTCAAAGTTTCTGGACTTGTCTTCAGAATTAATACTGGAGGTTTTAGGCTATGAAGTAGTCTTTTTTAGGCTGATCAGTATGCTAATTATTGGATATAACATAACTGTGTTTGCTTTGGGAAGTCTAATAATTTTAAAAGTACTCATTTCAAAAATGGGATTCATTTTTGGCTCATTTGCAATGCATTGATTTATCTGGTTTTTAAATTAATTAACAGAACTTTTAAAGACATGATTAAATGCATTTACAAAATTTAATATAATAGAAGTTTTAACTTTGAGATATTAATTTATTTCATTTTCAGTATTACACTACAGCAAAATACTGATGTTTGTTACTTTGCTTTTACTTTTTAAAAACTATTATTGTAAAACCGAACTTTATTTGTAAGGGGTGTAAATGTTCTTCATCATCAGACTGTTATCACGAGGTTGGGACGCTGGATTGATTTTAGGAATGACTATAAGACCCTGTATCCATCTTTTATGGAATCTGTCTGGTAAGTGATAAAACTAAAGATAATTGTATAGAATTAGTTTATGTTGGTACATTGAATAGTCCAATCTTAGTTTGAATTCAGTATTGTATATTATAGTCTTAAACACAGAAGCTCTATATCTTTACATGATACTGACAAGTTTATTTGCTTTACAAAAACTGCTTGTTATTAAGTTTTTATACTTGGTAATCTATTACTATTCACCATTTAAAATTGAGAAGAAAGTGAAAGTATCTGCCTCTGACATCCGTAAGATAGAAATGCAGCATTCTTGAGTTTTATGAATTTTTGGAAATTTCCTCCCCATAGAGAAAGTGAGACTGAATATGTCGAATACTGAAATAATTGGATTTTTGCATCAAATAGGGTGTTAAATGCATGGGAAACTGGCAGGAAGATGTTTGTGAATTCGATCACAGTTTGGCCAGATTAAGATGTATGTATAAGAGGACATTTATATAACATTGCAGTTCTCAATTGAGTGGCAGAAAATTTTGGGGAAAGAACTCTTATTTCTCAAATACTCACATAACTGCCAGCACTTTTATTAGCTTTAATCCTCAGAAGCTTGTGCTCTATCTTCAGCATACACCTAAGCTGAAGTGTTGGTCTTCTGTTTCACTACAAGCTAGTCTCAGAATGCTGATTCCTTAGATGTTCAAAGTTCCCTGTGCCTGTAAATCCTGATTCTGCAAACCTGTGTTAGTATACTGGAGAAACAGAAGCCGTTGGACAAGGAGGGTTTTCTATTATTCCTATTGAAGATTGATGTGATAATTTTTGAGTTTAGTGGTGTTAGTTATCTTTCTAAGTGGTATTGTTGTCTGCTGGTGATGTAGTGGCACAGTGTGATATTAACCAGCTCCCTGGGCTCAGTTTTTAATGGTGTTTTTTGACAATGAACTAAATTAAGGCTTCATTTGGTTCACTTAATAAGCTGCATTATTCTACTGTAGAATGTCAAGTGCAATGAAAGACACTTGGTAAAATGATTGAGAAAATAAATCTCCATTGTGCACTTAAGTGACCCCTTTAATGACTTTTGATGCACAAGGGTGTAAAATTGTTTTGAAGTGGAGGTTGATAGGTTCTTGATTAGTAAGAACATCAATAGGTTACAGGGAAGAGGTAGGGGAATGAGGTTGAGAGGGAAAGTAAATCAACCATGTTTGGCAGGGCAGATTCAATGGGCCCAATGTCCTAATTCTGCTCCTATGTCACATGGTTTTATGGACTGAAGTACAAATAATGATTAGGGTGAGCTTCAGGAGCTTTGAAATAGAATTAGTTTAAAAAAACACCTCTGAATGTTTGGCATGATAATATTATCTGAAGGTAAGTTCCTGATTTGAATAGGGTGATGTGCAGGAAGACAGTGGCAGATGCAAATAATAAAACAATTAGGTCAGCATTGATAGTTGGTGATTCTGGCAAATGGGTTATGTTGGCTGTCAAAGCCATTCATGGTGGGGCCTACCTCACTGTTAGAAATCCAATCTATTGGTAGCTAACCTCCTGTTAGATTCAATATGTCTGTGGACACGCTGGTGGAAACATGAATGGCCATATCCAGATGATGTACTTGTCATTGAAGATCGGCTCCTTTGGTGGAAAACTTTTATAGTTTAACTTCAATTTGATGAAAATGTTTATGGGAATTGGCCTGTGTAACTGTTCTTCCATTTTGCCTTTTAATACATTTGACCCACATGTTGACTTAGTTTTTTTTATCATGAAGGATAATACATTAATTATTTGTTACTTGAAGACTACATTTGCCAGTCACTTTCTTAGGATGGAAAAGCCCCTTGGCCTGGATTTTCTTTAGCAGGACCCTTTGCTTGCAGTTACTGCATCTATTCCCCAGTGTTCTGAACAAAGCTTTTGTGAATTAGTAAGACTCAATTAGCTTGCTGAGATGAGCATCAAATCCCCAAATGTAGAAATGTGTCATTATAAAAGTGGTTGCACCTGCAAAAATCCTCTGGAAATACTTGACAAGTGTCAAAGCTCTTCCCCCCCCCCCCCCCCTGCCATTTGTATTTCAGTGCTGCTAGTTACCAAGGTTTTTGAATGATGAATTAAAAAAAAAATTTTTTTAAATCAATTAAAACACTAGTTAAAAGAAACTTGAGTAATTAAAGTGTACACCTTTCTTCCTTGAAGCCCGAGTATGTAAGTGGATGGCAGTCTGTTAAGCTATTTTCTGTTGTTTGTTTCTACATTGAGTCTAGAAGCGGACACCAAACTGGAAATTGAAATTGAAATCAGCAGGAAGATTGGGACTTGCCCACAGTTATGTGGGTAAATGTTTGGGGTTAATTGTGGAATTGCAGTATTTATGAGAAAAAGCTTGGGCTCTTGGCTGCAGTGGTTCTTGTCTAACATCGCTGTATATTCATTATTTTTATTGGTCTTGCCTCCATGTTTTCTTAGTTTTGTGTTGTTGATGCGCATTTTCTAATTGGTATATAGAACTTTTTTCAATCTCCAAATCAATAATCACTGTCTTACAGACCACTTCAAATATATTATTACCAGAAATTAGGTTTAGATCTTAGTGTTATGAATGAAGGATTAAACTGAGCCTCAATAAGTCAAGTGGTTAATTTGAGAGGCCCTACTGCTGACTAACTGAGAGATTGGATGTTTAGGCAGGTCAAGGGGGGTCATGGAATTAGGAGGGACACACTAAAGATTAAGAGCAGGATTAAGCAATCTCTTCATGAACCTGCTTTCCATTTGGTTAGATTACAGCTGATTTGATTATTGGCGTTTTTCAACTTACCTGCTTGGTTCTCCTAATCCTTAACTTGTGTATAACTCAAAAATATACTTTTTAACTCTTGAATATACAGTGGATTCTGGGTAATTGGCTCATTGAACAAAAAAAATTAGGAAAATAGCTGGGATTCCTTTTGTCTATTTGGGATACTATGGCACTTAATTGGGACCTAAAGTTTCTAACTAGCATCAGTAGCATGCACTTGCATTTAGAATAAACTTTTTAAATAACGTCTGTTGCATGTGTTTATGTTCAAAAACCATTGATTGTTTTTTGTCACTGATAATTGGCGAAAAATAATCAGTAAGACAGTTTGGAATTTTTGCTGACTGCAATTTTCAAGCATTCAGGCTTGGAGATGCCAGAAATGGGCGTGAGCAAAAATGAAACTACTTCACTATTTCAAGTTAGGAACTACAAAGAATTTGAAGTTATTGGCAATCATCTTGAATGTTACAATGAAAATGATGATTGGGAGGATGCGATCATCAAAAGCAGTGCATTGTCTGTGTTAATTTTATTCATTTGCTGGCTGATGGTTCGTACCCAACAATGGCAGGAGACCTTTGTGGGAGAGTTTTTAAAAGCTGTTGCACTGGGACAGTTCCACTCTCTCAAACTTGGAAGTCCAGGTCCAGTGGTACAAGTAATTTTACTCATTGAGAGTCAATCAAAAGAGCACAGCAGCGTACTCTGGATGAATTTCTCTGTTGATAACTATTAGGAACTATAGTATTATAGTTCTGTAGTAGTATTGTTCGTGTTCTAATTCATTTTGTATTTCATATAAATGCATAATTTGTTACTCAGTTTATTGGTAGTTTGTATTTTTATACGATTTTAACTTTTTCCATAAACTTCAGCTAATTGGGGCAGACAATTAGGGCAAAATGTAGTGTTCCCAAAGTGTCCCAATTAACTGAAATCCACTGTATTTAATGGCTTATCACTTGAAAGAGAACTGATTAAAATTGGAACTTCTGATCTTGATGTAGGGTAAGGTAAATAAAATGTTATTGAATCTGGAGGACTATTGACTGAATGTAGAAATATTAAGTTTGGAGATGACATGAAAGTTGTTGGTATTGCGGATGGCGAGGAAGCTTGTCTAGGCTACAAAAGGATATTGATCAGTTGGAAAGTGTAATATGGCAGATAAAATTTAATGCCAACCAGGGACATTTTAAGAAGTTCAGTAGATGTATACAGTACTTGCAGTAAATGTTAGGGCACTGAGGAGTTTTAATAAACGAGACCTTGGGGTACAGGTTCGTATAGTTTACTGATTGTAGCAACATGTATGAAAAGGATGGTGAAGAAGTTATATGGCTTCATAACTAGGAATAGAATAAAAGGCTGGATCATTATATTGCAACTTTATAAATACTGGTCAGAACACATGGTATATTGTGTGTAGTCCTGGTCTCTGCCATATAAGAAGGACCTCATTGTGCTGGTGAGAGTGCAACAGAAATCTTACAGGATATTGCATGGATTGGAGGACTTTAGTTATTTGATTTTCCAAGAAAAGAAGATGTTGAGGAATGACCTGATAAAGGTGTATAAAATTATGAGGAGTTTTGGTAGAGTGCTAATTTTTTTTTCCCTATGGTCATGGTATCAGAAACAAGAGGAAAAAGGCTTAAGGTGAGAAGAAGGAGTTTTAAAGGGATTTGAGGGAAAGGTTTTATATTTTGCAGAGATTGGTGACATCTGGATTTCACTGCCAGAAGAGGTGGTGGAGACAAATGCAGTGCCTACTTTTCAGAGATATTTAGTTAGTACTTAAAGCAGAGAAAAATATTAATGTAATACAGGCAAATAAGCAAAAAAGACAGCATTGACGTGACAAGCCAAAATAGATAGATAGATACTTTATTCATCCCCATGGGGAAATTCAACTTTTTTTCCAATGTCCCATACACTTGTTGTAGCAAAACTAATAACATACAATACTTAACTCAGTAAAAAAATATGATATGCATCTAAATCACTATCTCAAAAAGCATTAATAATAGCTTTAAAAAAAGTTCTTAAGTCTTGGCGGTTCAATTGTAAAGCCTAATGGCATTGGGGAGTATTGACCTCTTCATCCTGTCTGAGGAGCATTGCATCGATAGTAACCTGTCGCTGAAACTGCTTCTCTGTCTCTGGATGGTGCTATGTAGAGGATGTTCAGAGTTATCCATAATTGACCGTAGCCTACTCAGCGCCCTTCGCTCAGCTACCAATGTTAAACTCTCCAGTACTTTGCCCACGACAGAGCCCGCCTTCCTTACCAGCTTATTAAGACGTGAGGCGTCCCTCTTCTTAATGCTTCCTTTTGGAGTATAGAAGAATGAGGAACGACATCTTTCAGATAGATAGAATGAGAGTGACTCAAATATAGGGACATAGCTGTAAGATAAGGATCAGGTAACTTAAACCGGAGAAAGGAAGAAGTTGCTTCTCACCACATGTGAATCTCTAGCATTCTCTGCCTTGATGGGTGTTGGAAGCTGGATCATTAAAAGAATTTAGAATGCAGGTGGGTAAATTCTAGATAGATGGAGCTTTTTGTAATTGAGCTTTGAACAGTGACTAATCCGGACATGAGAAGTTTGAGAGGAGGACATTTCACTCAGGTCCACTGCTCGAGTAGAAAGAGGCAGCATCGGATCACGGCAGCGTAATTGAGCTTTGACCAGTGACCAGTCCGCATTTGGGTTTTATTAACGAGCCAATTAGGGGCAAGTGCAGCGGCCATTGTTGCAAAGCCGTCATCTGAGTGAACAAAGTCAGATTGGTGATCTTGAGACTTAAGCTTTTCAAGGCTTCAATGAGGAGAGGATTCAGAAAGAAAAAGCAAAGAAGAGAAAAGGGCTAGACTTTTTTTTCCCTTCCCTCCTTTATATCTGCTCAGTTAGGACAGTAGAATTATCAGGCAGGATATTTGAATGCTCCTCTTGCAGGATGTGGGAAACAGAGACCTCCAGTGTCCCTGACGACTACAACTGCGAGAAATGCATCCAGCTGCAACTTCTAACAATCTGCATTAAGGAGCTGGAGCTGGATCTGGATGAACTCAGGATCATTCAGTGAAGGGGTGATAGAGAGGACATGTAGAGAGGTAGTTACACCCAAGGTGCAGGGTACAGTCAGGAAGGGAAATGGGTTAAGGATCCAGTGTAGAATACCCCTGTGGCCAGCCCCCTCAACAGCAAGTATGTCACTTTTGATACCGTTGGGAAAGACACTACTGTAGTCAGGTCTCTGGCACTGAGTCTGCCTCTATGATTCAGAAGGGAAGGGGGGAGAAGAGGCACACTGTGGTGATTAGGGGTTTGTTATTTAGGAGAACAGACAGGAGGTTCTGTGGGCAAGATTGAGATTCTTGGATGCCAGGATCTGGGACATCTCGGATAGAGTCCTTGGCATTCTTAAGTAGGATGGTGAACAGCCAGAGGTCATGGGTCCATGAAGGTACCAATGACATGGTAGGATAAGTGACAGGTTCTGGACATGGAGTTTGGTGCTAAGTTAAAGAGCAGGACTGCCAGGGTTTTGATCTCAGTGTTGCTACCCATGCCACATGAAGTAAGGCCAGAACTAGGAAGTTTATACAGTTTAACACGTGTTAAAGAGTTGGTATAGAAGGGAGAGTGTCAGATTTTTGGATCATTGGGCTCTCTTCCAGGGAAGGTGGGACCTGCAAAGAAGGAATGGTTTGCACCTGAATGGAGGGGGCCTAAAATCCTAGCATCATTGAGCATGGTGCAACTAGTGTCTGATCTGCACATATTTCAATGCAAGAAGTACCATAAGACATAGGAGCAGAATTAGGCTATTTGGCCTATTGAGTCTGCTCCGCCATTCAATCATGGCTGATCCTTTTTCCCACTTCCTCAGCCCCACTCCTCAACTTTCTCTCTGTAACCTTTGATGCTGTGTCCAATCAAGAACCTATCAAGCCCTGTCTTAAATACCTGGCCTCCACAGCTGCTTGTGGTAACAAATTCCACAAATTCACCACCCTCTGGCTAAAGAAGTTTCTTCGCATCTCTGTTTTAAGTGCCCCTCTATACTGAGGCTGTGCCCTCTTGTCCTAGACTCCCCCACCATGGGAAACATCCTTTCCACATCTACTCTATCAAGGCCTTTCAACATTCAAAAGGTTTCAATGAGATTCACCCCCCCCCCACCCATCCTTCTAAACTCCAGCGAGTACAGACCCAGCATTATCAAACGTTCCTCGTATGATAACCCTTTAATTCCCGGAATCATCCTTGTGAACCTCCTCTGAACCCTGTCCCATGCCAGCACATCTTTTCTTAGATGAGGACTCCATGCCCCACACCAGAGAGGGTAAGACTGGGATGATTTGGCAACTGAATACATGGTTGAGGAACTGGTGCAGCAAGTAGGGGTTCAGATTTATGGTACATTGGGATCTCTTCTGGGGAAGGTATGACTGATAGAAAAGGGACATGTTACACTTGATGCAGGGAGAACCAATATCCATGCGAGAAGGTTTGCTACAGCTGTTCAGAAGGGTTTAAACTATTTGGCGGGGGTGGGTGGGAATCTGATTGATAGTGCTGAGATTGAGGTAAATGTTTTACAAGCAGGTTTAGTGTGCAGTGAGACTGTTAGCAAGGAGAGGCTGATGATCGGGCAAAATTGCAGTCAACAGGATGAGTTGCAAAATAAAAGGTGGACAAAATCAAAAGGTGTATTTGAATGCACACAGTATATAGAATAAGGCTGATGAACTTATCCTCTGAACAGCAGGTCAGACAGCATCAATAAAAATGAACTGATGTCCGTAGCATGGTTACAGATGGGCATGTATGATGTTGTGGGCATCACTGAGTAATGGCTGAAAGAAGATTATAGCTAGGAGCTTAATGTCAAGCATGCACACTATCAAAAGGATAGGAAGGTAGGTTGGGGGGGGGGGGTGTCATGGCTTTGTTGGTTAAAAAAAAAATTTAATCAAATCACTTGAAGGAGGTGACATAGGATTAGGAGGCATTGAATTGTTGTGGGTAGAGCTGAAGAACTGCAAGGGTAAAAAGACCCTGATGGGGGTCTAAAGGTAAAGATGTGGTCTAAAAATTACACAGGAGATAGAAAGTGCATGTCAGAAAGGCAATATTATGATAGTCATGGGGGATTTCAATATGCAAGTAGACTGGAAAAATCAGGTAGGTGCTGGATCCCAAGAGAGGGAATTTCTACAAAGCCTACAAGGTGGTATTTTAGAGCATTTCATAGTTGAGCCCACTAGGAGATTCAGCTATTTTGGATTAGATGTTGTGCAATAAACCAGAATTGATTGGAGAGTTTAAGGTAAAGGAATCTTTGGGGCCAGTAATCATAATATGATAGAATTCACCCTGAAATTTGAGAAGAAACTGAAGTCAGAGGTATCAGTATTACAGTGGAGTAAAGGGAACTACAGAAGCATGAGAAAATAGCTGGCCAGAATTGATTGGAAAGGAGCACAAGCAGTGATGACGGCAGAGCAGCAATGGCTGGAAATTCTGGGAAGAATTTGGAAGGTACAGGATATATGCATCCCAAAGAGGAAGTAGTATTCTAAAGGCAGGATGACACAACCCTGGCTGATAAGAGAAGTCAAAGCCAACACAAAAGCTAAAGAGAAGGCATATAATAGCGGGGAAGTTGGAGGATTAGGAAGCTTTTAAAAACCAATAGAAGGCAACTAAAGTCATAAAGATGGAATATGTAGGTGAGCTAGCCAGTGATATTAAAGGGGATACCAAAAGTTTCTTCAGATGTGTAAAGAGTGAAGGAGAGATGAGAGTAGATATCGAACTGCTGGAAATTGATGCTGGAGAGCTAAAAATGTGGGACAAACTGAATAAGTAATTGTGGAAGAAATTAGCAGCATTACTAGGAGAAGGTTCTTGGGGAAACTAAAAGGTTTGAAGATAGATAAGTTACCTGGACCTGATGGACGATACCCTAGGGTTCTGAAAGAGGGGGCTGAAGAAATTGTGGAGGCATTAGTAATCATCTTTTAAGAATCAATGGATTCTGGCATGGATCTGGAAGACTGATAAATTGCAAATTTCATTCCACTCTTCAAGATAGGGGCAGAAGAAAAGAAATTATAGGCCAGTTAGTCTGACCTTAGTGGTTGGGAGGACATTGGAGTCGATTATTAAGGATGTGGTTTTGAGGAACTTGGAGACACAAGATTACATAGCCTGTAGTCAACATGGTTTCCTGAAGGGAAAATCTTGCCTGTCAAACCAGTTTGAATTCTTTGAAGAAATAACAAGCAGAATAGACCAAGGAGAATTGGTTGATGTTGTGTCCTTGGATTTTCAGAAGGCATTTGACAAGGTGCCACACATGAGGCTGCTTAACAAGTTAAGAGCCCGTGGTTTTACAAGAGAGATACTGGCATGGATAGAGGTTTGGCTGATCGACAAGAGGCAAAGAGTGGGAATAAAGGGAGCCTTTTCTGGTTGGCTTCGGTGACTATTGGTGTTTCACAGGGGTCTGTGTTGGGACTGTTAGTCTTTATTTTACATGTCAGTGATTTGGATGCCAGAATTGATGGCTTTTTGGCCAAGTTTGCAAGTGATACAAAGATGGGTGGAAGGGCAGCAAGTTTTGAGACAGTAGAGAGGCTACAGAAGGACTTGGCTAGGTTAGGAGAATGCACAGAAGTGGCAGGTCGAATACAGTGTCAGGAAGTGTTTGGTCATGTATTTTGGTAGAAAAAATGGAAGTGTAGACTATTTTCTAAATCGAGTGAAAATTCAAGAATTGGTGGCCAAAAAAGACTTGGGAGTCCTTGAGCAGGATTTCCTAAAGGTTAATATGCTGGTTGAGTTGGTGGTGAGGAAGGCAAATGTGATGTTAGCATTCATTTGCAGATGACTAGAATATAAATGTAAGGATGTAATGTTGAGGCTTTAGAAAGCACTGGTGAGACCTCACTTGGAGTATTGTGAGTAGTTTTGGGCCCCCTATCTTCAAAAGGATGTGCTGACTTTGGAGAGGGTTCAAGAGTTTCATGAAAATTATTCTGGGATTGAAAGGTTTGTTGTATGAGGAGTATTTGATGTCCTTGAGTCTCTACTCACTGGAATTCAGAAGAATGATAACCACCTTATCAAGTGGTGAAAGGTCTTAATAGAGTGGATGTGGAGAGGATGTTTCCTGTGGTGAGGGAGTCTAAGACTAGAGGACAGAGCCTCAGAATAGAGGGTCATCACTTTAGAACGGAGATCTTTAGCAGCAAGTGGTGTATCAGTGGAATTTGTTGCCACAGGCAGTTGTGGGGGCCAAGTCGTTGGACAGATTCTTAATTAGTCAGGGCATGAAGGGATATGGGGATAAAGCAGGAGATTGGGGCCAAGAGGGAAAATGGATCAGCCATGATGAAATGGCAGAGCAGACTCAATGGCCCATGGCCTAATTCTGCTCTTATATTTATGGTCTTGCGGTCAATTTCATTTAAATACATAATTTGTTACTCAGTTTGATTTTTGATAGTTTTTTAAACTATTTCCATGAAACTTAAGCTAATTGGGCCAAAAGGTACTAGTTCTGATGTGTTCCAATTAACCGACTGTATGCCTTTGCATAGATATGTACTTTCATTGGATTACCAGCAGGTGGCGGTATGACCCCAGGAAAGCCGAAACCTGCAATTTGATATTTTCAAGTGTTCCTGTCAGGAATTTTTTATTCGTTGTGGATTGCTGAAATTTCTGGCATCCTTGCCTTTATTGCTCACACTAATTGACCCTATTTACAAGGGTTGTTCAAATAGTACTAAGATCACGTGGCTGAGAGTCTGGTCATCATGAAGCAAGGCATCTAGCACCAGTGCTCTTCAACCTCTTCTTCACCCAAATGCTGAAGCATGCTGTTAAGGACCTAGGCCTGGGTATTTACATAAGATATCGCCTAAACGGATTGATGTTTGACCTGAGACACCTTGCTGCAAAGACTAAAACGTTGAGGAGGCTCATCACTGAAGCCCTGTTTGCTGATGACTGTGCCCTCATGGCCCACCAGGAGAACCACTTGCAGACGATTGTTGACAAGTTCTCTGCAGCCTCAAAGCTGTTCGGCCTGACAATCAGCCTCGGTAAGACAGAAGTTCTCCTACAAACTGCACCAAACGGTCACCCTCCTCAGCCATGCATCACCATCGACGGCACTGTCCTGAAGAATGTGGAGAGCTTCAAGTATCTAGGAAGCACCATCTCCAGTGACGGATCCCTTGACAAAGAGATCATAGCAAGGATCCAGAAAGCCAGCCGGGCACTCAGGAAACTCCGTGTCAAAGTTCTGGAGCACAAGGACATTCAGCTTTCAACCAAGCTCAAGGTGTACAAGGCTGTGGTCCTCACCTCTCTCCTGTACGGCTGCGAAACCTGGACCCTGTACCGCAGGCACATCAAACAGCTGGAGCAGTTTCACATGCGGTCAATCATGAGGATTTGACGGCAGGACCGAATCACCAACCAGAAAGTCCTTGACAGAGCCAACAGCACAAACATTGAGGCAAGGATCCTCCAGGCCCAGCTACGCTGGACTGGCCATGTAATCCGCATGGGTGAAACAAGAGTCCCAGGCAGCTGCTCTACGGTGAGCTTGAGCATGGCAGCCGCAATCAGGGCCGCCCTAAAAAAGATTCAAAGACAATTTGAAATCGTACATCAAATGGGCAGACCTCCAGCACCAACATTTTGAGGAGTCCGCAGCTGACAGGGCCGCATGGTGCGCCCTGACCGGAAAAGCTGCATCTGACTTTGAGGATGACCGAAATCTTGGCCTTGCAGCAGCACGAGACTGACGCCACAAAGCTGTGTATGCACCTGTTCCAACAACTGCCATTCCATGTCCAACCTGCAACTGCATGTGTGTTTTGGCCTTCGGCCTCCAAAGCCACATGCGTATCCACAGATGACTGCACAACGTTTAGTCTTCCTCGGACCCCGAGAGGTAGCATAGACCAGTTTGGGATTGGGACATCGGTCAACCAAAGATTCTTAGGACTGTCTGGTAGTTTGATGCTCATTAATACTAATGTCAGATTATTAGATTGTTTAATTGATTTAAATTGATCATCTGCCATGGATTGTTATCAGGTTCAGCCAATAGCACTCCTTCATTCTATTGTCGATTAGGTGATAGTAACTGTCCTTGACAATCGGTCAACATTTGACTGAGTTCATCATCAAGGAGGCACAGTAAATTGTGATGACAACTTATTGGTGTCATCTTCAAAATTACCATTCAAGCTTCCTATATACTCAACCGAATTGTTAACATTATCAATAACACTCATTCCTGTGCCATAGGCCTCCAATCTGAAAAATAATCCTACACTACTATCCTGACTCCTTCCACCAAGCCAATTTTGTATCAAGTTGCTCATTTTGCTCAGCTGAGGTGAAGCAAGGAAAAGAAGAATCAGCAGACACATTTCCCCATCTGCTATCGATGGACTTAGGGACGATATTAGAAATTGAGACAGAGGTCCAAAGAATAAGCTTTAATGACTGACTTTGAAATGCAGTTTATACTATTATGTGTATCTTTGCATCTGTTTTCCTTTCAGGTGGGTGTTTAAACAGCTTTATGATAAAGGACTTGTCTACAGAGGTGTGAAAGTTATGCCATTTTCTACTGCATGCAATACGCCACTTTCTAACTTTGAAGCCCATCAAAATTATAAGGTGACATAATTTTTTAATTGCTCAGTATAATTTTATTAATGTTCTAACAATGGCATTACTGTAGTCTATAGTTAAGCTCCTCCAAATTTTGCATTCTATGACCAGTTCTGGAAGAAATAAAAATGAACAGGAAAAGGCCTTTACTGTAATTATTTGCTGAAGTGTTTGATGATTTAGAATTAATCTCTATTCAAAGCATTTATTTCTGATTCAATCCCCTTTTTCTCAATACTAAATGCAAATTATAAACTTTGTTTGGCTCAGATGCTGCAAATAATTTGTCAGTTGTTAATTTTGTTGGTATATCCATCTATACTGGCATGATAGAAGATAAGCAGCCTGTTACTTCAATTATTTCAGCTCCTCCTAGACCAATGCAGCCTTGTAATGAAACTGATTTGATGAAATCTGTACCGAGTTCTTCATAAATGCCAGGGCAGTGTTGTGGTTAGCATGACACTATTACAGCTTGGGATGATCTGTAGTTTGGAGTTCAATCCTGGTGCCACCTGTAAAGAGTTTGTTCAAGGATATTGGTGCACACTCTGAAATTCATCTTCTCTAGATAGCCAGGAAACACAGAAAGAAAATGAAAGTCTTTCAGAGAGAAATATCAAACCTGCCCCTCCCATACAAAAAAGAATGATCATCAACACCCAAAGCCCCTCCCTTCACACAAAATGGAACAAGAACCATCACCTCCAAACCCTCTCCCCTCGCACAGCAAAACAGAAAATGAAGCAGGCACTAACAAACACAATATAAAAACTATGTCTGGGAAAAGTCCGCAGTCCATTAACTCAATAGTCCAATCCGTAAATGCAGAACCACAGCGCCATCCTCCGATATCACTGACATTCATCAAAAGGGTGGGACAGAGGGATGCCACACAAGGCAGAGGCCTACCCACCGGCCACAGCGAGCCACACAACGACAGGCTGCTCACAGTCTCCTTCTCTGTAGTGATCAAAAGGAAGGCAGTCGGTGCTGAACTCTTGCTCACCTTCTGCATTCGCCTTGATGCTTCAATCGTATTAATGGACACTCTGATCAGCGAAATGCTGTCGAACATTGACTCGTGCCCTGTCTCAAAGTTTCTTCTCGTCGAGGCTGTCAGAGTATGCGCTTGCTTCTCAGAATCATTTTGGAGACAACAAAGCACTGGATCGCTCAATCAATCTCCAAACTATAAATCACAGGCTCTGACAGTTCCAGAAACACATTCGAGGTGAAAAACAGATGTAAGAGAAGTAAAATGACATTTTCACGGCATTGCTTTCTCCCCGTTAACTGTGCGTGTTTCCTTGGGTGCTCTGGTTTCCGCCCGCAGTCCAAAGACACACAATTGGTAGGTTAAATGGTATATTGTGCTCTGATTACTGGGCAGTGTGGCTCATTGGGCCGGAAGGGCCTTTTCTGCGTGGAATCTCTAAATAAATAAATAAATAAATAAAAATGAAATAAATTTGCTGCAACTGACACCATATATAGTTACCCAGCAGTAAAGCCCTTCGATCTATACATCATCATCTCTAGAAAATGGACTTCTTTCATAAACTTACTCCTGGAGTTTAGGAGAAAGACTTCTCGGGGAAAAAATACACTTCTATTTCTGACTCCTTTCAGAGGTTCTTTTCATGTCATGAGTTTGCAGGGCCCCATCAGAAAGTGGTAAAGTAATTGTGCACCTACAAACTGAAGTGTCATAGATTTTTAAGAGTAATTACATTTGTATGATAAGGTGTGATAAACTTTATTAGCTTATATTTTGAAGATGAGTGGTTAGCATTTTTCAGTGTCAATTAACAAATCTTGATGATGAAAGAATCAGATGGGACTGGTTGTTATAAGGTGAAAGTTTTGTAAGCAGCCATGGAATATAAAAAAGTTTAATTCATTTAGTTCCAGTGCCATATTTCCAGTGTCATTCTGCATGTATGGGTTTTATTTCTGAGCATTGTAATCTGGTTTAAAATCAAGTGATTTAATTTTTGACATGTGTTAACATTTTTAATTCAGAGTTATCTTGAATTGTAATAGATATTTGGGCTAATCATTCATAAATAATAATCATTCATAGATCATGACAATTGTTAAGAGTGATAAATTTGAATTCATGATATGATCACTTCCTGTGTTTCCAAATGTATACATATATTACACTTAAACGTCTAATTCTAAACTTTAGAAAGATGTATATTTCATACTGTTTTCTTGCAGGATGTTCAAGATCCTTCTGTCATTGTGACCTTTCCATTAGAGGAGAATGAAAATGTTTCTTTGGTTGCTTGGACAACAACACCGTGGACCTTGCCTAGCAACCTTGCAGTATGTGTCAGCCCCGAATATCAATATGTGAAAATCAAAGGTAAAACTTGTTTTAAGCTAATGTGTATTTAATTTTAAAGTTCTGAAACCTGAAATGTAAAATTATCTTTACACTCTTCTAGGTAATCCAATAAAATATTTCATGATGATGTTTATCAGTTATCTATAAAGAGTAGGCATGGACATGTGTACTGGATAGGTGTCAATAGAATCTTGTAAAAAAGGCAGTAAAATTAATATTCAGGTTCCAAAAATGTAAATACTTTCTACCTGATCTCCAGATCCATTCACTGCTTGCCTAACATAATCAAAAAGTTTGTTCTAAGCTCAATGTGGACTAATAATGCTCTAGTTAGTAACACATCAAAATTCAGAAACAGTAAAAGGAGTTCTGCAGCATTGATAAAGGGAAATAATTAACCTTTGAGTGGGGAGAATAATATGTGTGTTCTCATTGGGTGTAGTGTCTAGCAAGCACTGGGGAATGATGGAGAACTCTTCATAATATGCTTCCATTGCTCATTGAGCATTGCACAGAATGAAAACCCTGCATATTTTTCTCCAAAATTTCTGGTGTGGCACTTCATGTTGGGAAATATTGGGAAAGAAAGATTCTGTCATTCTTTCTATTTAAGCTCATTTCCAAGACATTTCTGTGGAAAGCCAGCAATGAGAAGATATAATCCAAATGCAAAATTCTGGACTTCAGAAACAATAAAAGAAATTCAGCCGCATTGGTAGAGAGAAACAGTTAACCTTTAAGCTGACTACCTTTCAATAGATCAAAGAAAAGTTAAAGGTAAAACTAGTTTAATATTTAGAGAAAGTAGGAAGAAGAGAAGCGAAAATAATGTTTGTCGTTGAGTGGACGGCAGGAACGATTAAGTGAAAAATGAGTAATGTAGCCATAATCAGTATTACTGAATACTGAAATGCAGATTTGGAAGAGACAGCAAATAAATATATGAAATTAGAAGATACGTTATTCTAAGTTCAAAAAATTCTCAGAAACTACTGTAGTCATGGTTTTATTATCTATGTTGGATAGGTTTTTTTAGAAAAAGATTATTCTACTTGTTTGGAATCTAATCATGTTTGGAATCATGGACAAGGTTATGGTGGGTGCAGTGGTTAAATTAGTAAACTACTAATCCAGGCAATTTATGAAATTTAGATTCAGTCAGTTAAATTCAATCCAGTCAATCCAGTTAGTGTGATGATATTACAAAGCCAGAGAGCCGGGTTCAATTCTGACACCGTCCATAGGGAGGTTGTACATTCTCCCTGTGATGGTACAGGTTTCTTCTGGGTGCTCCATTTTCCTCCCACATTCCAAAGATGTACAAGTTAGTAGGTGACTTGGTCACATGGGTGTAATTGGGTGGTGCAGGTTTGTTGGGTTGGGAGGGTGTGCAACCGTGCTGTATCGTTAAATAAATAAATAAATCTCATGTTTGTTATAACTGTTTAAGGGGGGGGGGGGGGGGAAATCTGCTGTCTTTCCCTGGTCTGGCCATATGTTGCTTCAAAGCTACAGAATGTGGTTGATTGGCTTAGCAAGCCAATTATTTCAAGGATAATGAGGGGTAGATCATAAATGCTACCTCTGCTGGTGATACTCAGGTCCCAAAAAAAAGCATGTTAAAAGAAAAAGGTTTGGAGCAAGAAGGCTGATTTCCAGAGCGAAGGCAGCTTTACTACTCGGGGTAAAAGAGAGGCAAGACTCCGCAGGCGTGTGATGTCAGCCAGTAGAGCACGAAAGGTTTAAAAAGACCGCTATATCCAGCGGGCAGCGGAGTGATAGGGCTTTGGCTCAATGGGCTTAGGTGGTAACGGGATGAAGTGAGGTAGGTTTACCTGTGTTATTTGTGGAAAGGAGGAAGTATGTGTGTGAGGCCAGTTTCCTGTGTTCGGTGTCAGATGTGGGAGGTCCTGGAGTCTTCCAGCCTCCCAGATGGTCATGTCTGCACCAGGTGTGTCGAGCTGCAGCTCCTGAGGGACTGAGTTAGGGAACTGGAGATGCAGCTTGATGACCTTCACTTAGTCAGGGAGAGCGAGGAGGTGATAGAGAGGAGTTATAGCAGGTAGTCACACCAGGGCCACGGGAGACAGACAAGTGGGTCACAGTCAGGAGGGGGAAGGGGAAGAGTCAGGTACTAGAGAGTACCCCTGTGGCTGTATCCCTTGACGATAAGTACTCCTGTTTGAGAATTGTTGGGGGGGGGGGGAGGACAGCCTACCTGGGGGAAGCGGTAGTGGCCGTGTCTCTGGCACAGAGTCTGGGCCTGTGGCTCAGAAGGGTAGGGAAAGGAAAAGGAAAAGGAAGGCAGTAGTGACAGTGTCAAGTGTGACAGTGGGCAAGTGTGTATGGATCCGGAGGAAATAGCAGAGGTACTTAATGAATACTTTACTTCAGTATTCACTATGGAAAAGGATCTTGGTGATTGTAGTGCTGACTTGCAGCAGACTGAAAAGCTTGAGCATGTAGCTATTAAGAAAGAGGATGTGCTGGAGCTTTTGGAAAGTATCAAGTTGGATAATTTGCCGGGACCGGACGAAATGTACTCCAGGCTACTGTGGGAGGCGAGGGAGGAGATTGCTGAGCCTCTGGCAATGATCCTTGCATCATCAATATAGCATTAATGGTAAGACTCTTGGCAGTGTGGAGGATCAGCGGGATCTGGGGATCCGAGTTCACAGGACACTCAAAGCAGCTGCGCAGGTTGACTCTGGTTAAGAAGGCGTAAGGAGTATTGGCCTTCATCAATCGTGGAATTGAATTTAGAAGCCGAGAGGTAATGTTGCAGCTATATGGGTCAGACCCCACTTAGAGTATTGTGCTCAGTTCTGGTCGCCTCACTACAGGAAGGATGTGGAAGCCATAGAAAGGGTGCAGAGGAGATTTACAAGGAGGTTGCTTGGATTGGGGAGCATGCCTCAAGTGAACTCAGCCTTTTCTCCTTGGAGCGACAGAGGATGAGAGGTGACCTGATAGAGGTGTACAAGATGATGAGAGGCCACGGTAACCATATCCGATGTTTAACCAGTTTTGGCAGGTACTTTCAGTCAGATGATGAATTCTTTAATTCGCATAGGATGGTGACTTTATTAGCTCAGCTATTTAATTGTAGAACTATTATTTCTTTTCATTTGCACAGTGACTAATAACAGTTTTTGATGTCTTTGACCTAGAGGAAAAAAGTAATTCTTCCCATCCTGGTCGTTCAACAATAAACAATATAAGGGAGTTCAAAGGACTTCATGGGTGGTTATTAAGTAGAATTTGACACGGAAATACATAACGACATTAGCTGAATAAAAAACCTGGACTTTTTAGAGAAGGGAGGAAAACAGGCAGTGCCATCAACTTTGGCCCACTCACCATCAACTACCCATTCAAGATTCATACACTGATTGTATTTACATAAAATGATGCAAGATTCTACTCATACACAAGTCCCAAGAGCAATTTATAGGGGTCAATCATCTGATCAACCTGCATCTCTTAATGATTGAATGAAGGTCTTTGGCACTGCAATGTAGCAGCTCTACTCGGTACTCGGTGCATCATCTTACTGCCATGCTGTGTGATTTAGGGAGGGAATTTTGGGTGTAGGTAGCTGAAGACTACTGAGAATGATGAACATCAGGATAAACAGGATAGAAATTCCTTCTTTGGAATTCAGTGATGGTGGATATTTGGAAATTTGGGTGAGATGCAGAAATCATTCCAGGTGAGACCGTTTGGTAAAATTGAAGGACTGTTGGACAGGAAACCAGTAGAGATCAGTGAATGGAATAGAGTGAGTTGGCATATTAGCTCTGTTGTTATGAATGAATCAGTGATGCAAAGTTAGTGGCCTACTTCAGAGAGCCCTAGAATAGTTGATTCAAGGCTTACCTGCAAGAATCTGTATATTTTAATATTGTAAAGTGCTAAAGTGGCTTTAGAGGATCCTTTTCAAATGAAATTTGACAAACTTTTGTGATTAGAGATAGGTTTTAAGAAGCACCTCAGTGGAGTGAAGAGATCAGCAGGCACATGGAAGATTAGTGCAATAACATTTGCAGAAAGGAGACTTTTGGGTAAACACACACGAAATACAGGAGCTCAACAAGCCTGGCAGCATCACATTGGGAGCATGAAATAGTAACAACTAATTGGAGAGCTGCCAACAATTAATTGGAGTAATTAAATTTGATTGTAACATCAATATGTTTAAGGATTTCAGCAGTAGATAAGCTAATACAATGATAGAATTAAGGTAAATATTAAGGAGCAATTAGACAGTTTTAGTGGTGGCACTGAGGCGTGATCAGCAGTTCGGTATAGAATTATATAAATGTACAGCACAGAATTGTACCCTTTCTGCCCATTTCAATTATGTTGACTATGATACACATCCATTTGCATGCATTAAACCCATAATTCCCTGTACCTTTCCTATCCAAGTACCTGTAGAAACAATTCAAATGTAATTATTTCTGCCTCAGCACCCCTTCTGATAGCTTAGTCCAGGTATTCACTACCCTCTGTTAAAGTGAGGAAGGGGTCATGTATTCTGAGGTAAGTAACTAGTATCCTGACTCTCCAAAATCTTTGCATGTTATGAAGGATTGTAAAGAAGAATTTGTCAGATGAAAGAATGACTGCAGTATCAATAAAACTCCAGTGGCATCTAGCGCAAAGCAACTTGTTCAGTTTCAATGACTGAAAATGCACTTCTTCAAATGCTTGAGGCACAGTGACAGCTTTGAATTTAACTGCAGCTACTTATCAATAGTTCTTTAGCTGTATTTCCCTGATGTGCAATTTATACCATTCGCGTTAACAAAGGCAAGAGACATCTCCAATTTCTGCAGGTCTCTCACCAACCTGATTTGGAAATGCATAATTTTTCACTGCAACTAGATCAGAATTCTGGAATTGCATGCTATGAGTATAGTGGGGAATATTTTTCACTGTAAAGGTAGCTGCAATTATCAAAAGATAATTTGGGTATTTAAAAAGTAGTCTAGTCAATAATGTTAACATCCCATGAAGGAACGAAAGACAGATTTTTAACATGAGATTGATAATGCAGTTTTCAGATTTTGGTACTGTGCTGGAAAGGCATTTTATTTTCTGATGGTTGCCACAAACGTTCTTAAAAATAAAATTTAAAAAATGGTGGCAATTCATTCCATGCCGAGCTATCAAACTGTACTTCCTTATATTTTAAACAGAGCTCTCTACTGGAAACATCTACATAATGATGGAAGCCAGACTGGTAGCACTCTTTAAATCTGACGCAGAATATGATATCCTAGAAAGGTTGGTGCATGATCTCATACTTGTTATCTGAGGATGTGTTCACTAAACACTTGTGTTCATGAAAACAAGTACAGAAATTTTACTGTAAAATTGAAAATAGCAGTATATTAATCAGTTCGTGACAGTACAAATAAACTTCAATATTTGTTTTCTACTTTCATCTACAAGAACAGAAATTGTTGGAAGCAGCCACAAATCAAGCAGCATCTGTGAAAATAGATGTTTCGGGTCGTCAAGATTTCTCAGAAGTGCTCATTTACCTTGGTTTTTCCCTCCTTGTGTTTTACTCACGATAAAGTTTATACTTTGACTGTTATATACTGCACTAAGATGTGAAAGAAAGAATATTGAGGTTCAATATAACCATATTTCATTGCAGAGAAATGGGAGAATATCCACAGCTCATGATCTCTGTAAGACACGGGAATTCATTTACAGAACTATACAATAAAATGATAAATAGAGACTTAATGGCAAATGTGAAGATTCACTTGGTAACCAAGAAGACTGAAAATTTTAAATAGAAAGTTGTATTTTTTTCAAAGGGCAATTTTAAATTGAACACTGAAATCTGTTATCAGTGGAAACATTTAAGGAGTTAATTGGGGAAAAGTTTGGGTTTTTTCTTTAAAGAGATTGTCAGTGAATAATTGACTCAACATTATTATCTGCATGTAGGTATAATTCCCTACACACCTCTGTGAAGGAAAAACCCAAGTTCTTCCCCCAATTAACTCCTTAAATGTTTCCAGTGTCGGGAAGTGTATGGTCGTACACTTTGATAGAAGAAGTGAAAGGGTTGACTATTTTCTCATTGGAGAGAAAATACAAAAAACTGAGGTGCGAAGGGACTTGGCAGTCCTTGTGCAGGATTTCCTAAAGGTTAATGTGCAGGTTGAGTTTGTGGTGAGGAAAGGAAATGCTATGTTAGCATTCATTTCAAGTGGACCACAATATAAAAGCAAAGATGTAATGTTGAGCGTTTATAAAGGACTGGTGAGGCCTCATGTGGATTATTATTAACAGGTTTGGACTCCTTATCTTAAAAAGGATGTGCTGAAACTGAAGAGGGTTCTTTCTTTTTTTTTCAATCTTTTTATTAATATCAACATGATAAGATTAGTACATAGATAATGGGATTACAAACTTACAAAATTAAAATGAACATAAAAGGATACGCAAGCAATAAGTACAATATAGTTAAGTCTTCCCAAATCATGAGTGATACAAATGTCATATAAACAAAACAAAAAACTAAGTAATTCATGTTGGAAAAAAAACAGAAAAGAGAAAAAGAAAAAAAATATTAATACCCTAAGAAAAACTAAGCTAACAAACTAACCACTAACTATTAAGGAAAAAAAAGGAAAGAAGAAAAAAAATGGGCTGTTTATAGTATCTATAAATAAAATTACAAAATCATCAGTGTCCCCAACTCCGATCCTCTCAACATATATATATATATATATATATATATATATAAAATCAAAACCGGAAAAACAAATAGGATTGGAACAGAGTCAAATTACATCATGTGAAAATATTGAATAAATGGCCTCCAAATCTTTTCAAATTTAATAGAAGGGTCATATACGACACTTCTAATTTTCACCAAATTTAGACATAACATAGTTTGAGAAAACCAATGAAATACGGTAGGGGGATTAATTTTTTTCCAATTCAACAAAATAGATCTTCTAGTCATTAATGTAAGAAATGCAATCATCCGACAAGCAGAAGAAGATAAATGGATTGACTCCATCATTGGTAAACCAAAGATTGCAGTAATAGGATGAAGTTCTAAATCAATGTTCAATACCGTGGAAATAATATCAAAAATGTCTTTCCAATATTTTTTCAAAAGCGGTCATGACCAAAACATATGAGTTAAAGAAGCTATCTCAGAATGACATCTGTCACATATAGGATTTATATGGGAATAAAAACGAGCCAATTTATCCTTGGACACATGAGCCCTGTGCACAACTTTAAACTGTATCAATGAATGTTTAGCACATATAGAGGATAAATTAACTAATTGAAGAATTTTATCCCAATTCTCAAAAGGGATAGTAAAGTTAAGTTCTCTTTCCCAATCATTTTTAATCTTATAAAAGGCCTCTGAATGTATTTTCATAATTATATTGTAAACATTTGATATTACACCTTACTGAAAAGGATTTAGTTCTAACAATTTCTCCAAAATACCCGAAGAATCAAGATTTGGAAAGGTAGGAAGTACAGTGTTTAAGAAATTCCTAATCTGTAAATATCTAAAAAAATGAGATCTGGGCAAATTATATTTATTAGATAATTGTTCAGAAGACATAAAACAATTATCCAAAAATAGATCAGAAAATCATAGTATTCCTTTAGTCTTCCAAGCTGAATAAGCTTGGTCCATAATAGAAGGATGAAAAAAGAAATTGGATACAATAGGAATAGCTAAAACAAATTGATTCAACCCAAAAAATTTCTGAAATTGAAACCATATACGTAAAGTGTGTGACTATCGGATTGTCAATTTGTTTATGCAATTTAGAAAGAGCAAAGGGAAGAGAAGTCCCTAAAATAGAACCCAATGAAAATCCTTGTACAGATTTAGTTTCCAGATTTACCCAATGAGGGCTAGGAGATAAATCCCAATCCCTTAGCCAACATTTCAAGTATCGAATATTAATTCCCAATAATAAAATCTAAAATTAGGCAATGCCAATCCACCTTCCTTCCTTGTCTTCTGTAAATATCTTTTACCTAATCTAGGATTTTTGTTCTGCCATATATATGAGGAAGTTATTGAATCAACATTGTCAAAAAAGGATTTCGGAATAAAAATTGGTACCGCTTGAAATATATATAAGAACTTGGGTAAAATAATCACCTTAATAGCATTAATCTGACCTATCAGAGATAAAGACAATGGTGACCATTTAGTGAACAAACATTTAATCTGATCAATTAAGGGTAAAAAATTAATCTTTGTTACGTATTCCGGCAACAATAAATATATGTGAGTTAGGCAAGGGTTTTTATAACAAATAACACGTTTATTAAACACTGAAAACAAACCCCCCAAAAGTAAACAAACACTAACGTAACCGGAAAACAGCTCTTAAAGCGATGCAGCTCAAACAGTTCTTAAAGCGATGTTGCAAAAACAGTTGTTTAAAGCGATATTGCCAAAAGTTCAAAATGCTCAGTCCATTTAAAAGGAGAGACTTTTTAAGGTGATTTAAATTCTCTTCCACGTCGTTCTCCTTCGATCCCCGGCGTCGAACTCTTCCCACGTAGAATTTAATGAAACGTAATGGCTTAAAGGCACTGACCTCTTCTTCCACACTGTCCTCAATCTCCTGCTATCCCAGCAGAGATTAACACGAGAACAGTCAACGAAATCCTCCCGAATGAGGATCACACAAGGTCGAACCCAATCCACCGTCGAAATTCGATTCTCCTCGATCTTTAACTTCCGAACTTTTATCTTCACTCTCCACAGTAAAGAAACTGCTGGCAATGACCTTTTAAACTTTAGGCATTAGATAAAACTTAATTTTTCAACTAAACTGCGTCATCACGTTAAATCAAGCAGTGGCATGAAGTCAGCTTGGCAAATCCAGCCACGAACTGCCCCTCCCCACAGGGTGGGTCTTCCTTTTATCACCTGTAAAAAAAAAACCTGTCACATGACCTCTACTGGCGGGAAAATGACGTCACTCCACCATCACAAGACCATTACCTCAAGTCCAGTATAACTTCAACCCCAATCACGTGACAAGGGTACCACTGTCACGTGTCACGAGTACATAACATCTTAAATAACTCCTTATGATTTTTTGTAATTTTAATCCCTAAGTATATAAAAAAGTCATTAACTAATTTAAAAGATAAATTTCCATAAATTGGAATCTGTCTATTTAAGGGGAACAATTCACTCTTATTAAGATTCAATTTATACCCGGAAAAATCACTAAACTGAGCCAACAATGATATAACTGCAGGAATGGATTTCTCAGGATCAGAAATATATAATAACAGGTCATCTGCATATAATGATAACTTATGTATATCCATCCCGCGAGTAATGCCAAAAATGTTAGGTGATTCTCTAATAGCAATTGCCAAAGGTTCTATAGCAATATCAAATAATAATGGACTAAAAGGACAGCCTTGCCTGGTACCCCGAAATAAACGAAAAAAGGGAGATCTTTGATTGTTAGTAAAAACCGAGGCTACTGGAGTATGATATATTAATTTAATCCAGGATATGAATGTCGGACTAAAATGAAACTTCTCAAGCACAGTAAATAAATATGGCCATTCAACCCTATCAAGTGCGTTCTCTGCATCTAATGAAATGACACATTCTGAGGTGCTGCGTGAAGGAGTATAAACAATATTCAATAATCTCCTAATATTGAAAAAAGAATAGTGATTTTTAATAAAACCAGTTTGATCCTCCGAGATAATTTGAGGTAATACCTTCTCCAGCCTTCTCCAGTCTTTTCCAGTAACTTGGAAAAGATCTTGGAATCTACATTCAATAAAGATATAGGATGCACAGTCAGTAGGGTCTTTATCTTTTTTCAATATTAAAGAAATGGAAGCTCTATAAAAAGATTGTGGCAATTTACCTAGTCTAATTGCTTCTTCAAAAACCTTTCATAACCAAGGAGAAAGAGTAGAGGAAAAACACTTTAAAAATTCCACTGTATACCCATCTGGACCTGGTGCTTTCCCAGAATTCATAGAGGAAATAACACCTTTAATTTCTGCATCCGTAATAGGAGTTTCTAATATTAAAAGTTCTTCAGATGATAATTTTAGAAAATTCAATTTCCCAAGAAAATCATGCATGGTATTATGATACAGGGAGGTATAAAAACCTTGAAAAGATTTGTTTATCTCATCTTGGTTAACTGTCAGTTCACCATTCTGTTGACGAATCTTAATAATTTGACATTTAACCGAAGCATTTTTCAATTGGTTAGCTAATAGTTTACCCGATTTATCACTATGTATATAAAAATCAGTTCTGGTTTTCATTAATTGATTTTCAATTGAAGATGTAAGTAATAAACTGTGTTCCATGAAGAGGGTTCAAAGGAGGTTCATAAAAATGATTCCAGGATTGAATGACTTGTCATATGAAGAGCATTTGATGGCTGGGCCTGTATTGACTGGAATTCAAAAGAAACCTCATTGAAACCCATTGAATGGTGAAAGGCCTTGATAGAGTGGATGTGAAGAGGATACTTCCTATGTTGGGAGAATCTAAGACTAGAGGACACAGCCTCAGAATAGAGGGCCATCCTTTTAGAAAGGAGATAAGTAGGTATTCCTTTCGCCAGAGAATAGTGAAACTGGAACTCTTTGTTATAGACAGCTGCGCAGACAAAGTCTTCATGTATATTTAAGACAGAGGTTGATTGATTCTAGATTGGTCAGGGAAAAAGCAGGAGATTGGGGTTGAGAGGAAAATTGGATCACCTATGATGAAATTACAGAGCAGACTCAATGGGCCAAATGGCCTAATTCTGCTCCTATATCTTGTGATTTAATAAGTACCTATCAGTTTCTATGCCCAAGGAGAAGAAAAAAGTCCTACCTGCTCAGCATCCCTCTATAACTCAGTCTGAGTCCTGGTAACATCCTTGTAAGTGAGAGACCCAAGAGGTTTTGCAGATGTTTGACATCTTGAGAAACACAGAAAATGCTGGAAGAACTCAACAGATCAGACAGCATCTATGGAGTATAATAAACTGTCAATGTTTTGGGCCAAGCCCCTTCATTGTGACTGAATAAGTGGCATCCATTTCAATTTGACTTTTTCTCATACAGACATGTCTGTCCGTGGCCTACTCCACTGCCACAAAGAGGCCAAATGCAGACTGGAGGAGCAACACCTCATATTCCATCCGGATAGTCTTTAACCTGATGGCATGAACATTGATTTTTCTAACTTGCAGTAACCACTCCCCTCAGTTCCTACTCATCTTGTTTTTTTTCCCTCTGTTCTGGGTGGCCCTTTTGCCCCTTCTCCACATTCATGATTGCTCATTATATCCCTCCTTTTCCACTTTCTTCCCTTTATTCCACTGTACTCTCCTATGAGATTCCTTCTTCAGTGTATTACCTTTCCCACCTATCACCTCGCAGCTTCTCACATCACCCCCCTTCCCCAGGCACCTACCTTCCCCTTCATCTGACTCACCTATTACTGACCAGCTTGTACTGCTCTCCCTCCCTCTACCATTTTATTCTGGCTTCCGCCCCCTTCCTTTCCAGTCCTGGTGAAGGGTCTCAGCACAAAACATCATCCACTTATTTCTCTCCATAGATGTTGTCTAGCCTGCTGAGTGCCTCCAGCATTTTGTGTGTTGCTCAAGATCCTTGTAAATACATTCTTCTACTCTTTCCAATTTGAAAACATATTTCCTATAGTAGTGTGAGCAAAAATGAGTGCAATACCTAAGTGTGGCCTCACCAACATCTTGTACAACTGATAACTCACTACAGTCTCCCAACTTTCTCATTACGTAATTGCTGTGACTGCTAAAAGCCAATATGCAAAAAGCTGTCTTCACATCTCTGCCTACCAGAGACTCCATTTTCAGGGAGCCATGTGTGTGTACTCCTATTCCCCACACATCCATCCATACATCCACATTCCCCACACATCCATCCACACATCCATATTCCCGACATCCATCCATATTCTTCACACATCCATCCATACATCCATATTCTCCGTACATCCGTCTATACATCCATATTCTCCATACATCTGCCTGTAATCATTCAGAAAGACACCAAAGATCCTGTGATAGTGCTTGAGGCGATTAAATGATCTTGCCATTTTTACTCTATCAAATAATATCACTAAACCAAGATGGATTGATTATGTATCTGTCTTGAAATAAGTCAGTCCTGCGGAAGTGTTTCAGCCAAAAACATCAACTGTACTCTTTTCCATAGATTCTGCCTGCCCTGCTGAATTCCTCCAGTATTTTGTGTGTGTTGCTCAGATTTCCAGCATCTGCAGATTTTCTCTCGTCTGTTTATTCATCTCCTTGCTGTTTGTAGGGTATCATATTTCCACAACTACTTACTTATTTAGTGGCCATTGCATCCAAATCATTTTGGTTTGAAATACTTTTAAAATGTTTGGTAGAAACGTCATTCACTATAAGTATCTGTGAATTCATATGCATCTTCGCTGAATATCAGTTAATATTCTTAATGTTTATCCATATTTTCGTATTTTGTTTTTCTGATGAATATTTCTCACAGCCATGTGAATAGACAGTTGGAGAATAGTTTGTCGTCATACTGTAGAAGTTATACTTTAGTGGGATTGTCTAGAACACTTGTATTACTGTCCATTCTGACGTTAATTATATAAGGTCAAGTTAAAATGGTGATTTCTTTTTGTTTCCCAAATAAAGATTCAAGGGCATTGCCCTGAAAGGCAAGAAGTACAGACCATTGTTTGACTATTTCTTGAAGGTAAGGTCAGTGTACATCCAACTGCAATTTGTTTCCTCATAAATTTTTTAAGGTTATGATAGACTGCTTGAAGCTGAACACAAATATAATTTCAGACTACTTGTATCATATAGGAATTTGGAGAAACAAGAAATTTACTTTTATTGAATATAATTTGCTCATTTGCAGTATGGTGCTGACACTTTGCAATAGTTCAGCTAAACTAAAAATGTTTGATTTCCGTTTGTACTCTGTGTCAGAGGCTTCTTGTTTCAGTGTCCAACAATAATCAGTCAGCATTGATGGATTCCAGTTGCCCTGATACCATTTCTCCATGTCCATAATATGCTGGTGAAATCCTTCACCATGCTCATCACTGACAGCGCTAAGATTTGCAGGGAAGTTCAAATGGGTTTGCAGAAAATGAGTCTAATAACATGTTCCATGGTTTTGTATGCTTGAAGCATATTGTCAACCAGCTGCATGTGGTTTGGTGCTTTGTAGTTGCCAAGATCATTTTCAATAACATCCTTGAATGCCTTCCATGCCACTTTCTCCGGTCCCACTAGAAGTGCTTGGAATTGCCTGTCATTGATGATCTGCTTGATTTTGTGGGCCAACAAAAATGGCTTCTTTAATCTTGGCATCAGTTATTCTGGGAAACATTTGTCTCAAATATTGAAATCCTTCACCTTTCTTGTTCATTGCTTTCATAAGTCCCAGTTTTATATGAAGAGGAGACAAAAATATTTTTGGGTCTACAAGTGGCTTATGTGCCACACTTTTCTGCCCTGGAACCAACTTCTTACGGAATGGTTAATGAGATTCTTCAGCACGGCTGTCTCATTCGCAAATAAAACAATGGTACTTGGTGTATCCAAGCTGCATGTCTAGTAGCAGCCCTACTACTTTCAGATCACCACAGATGTTCTAGTTGTAGATGTTGTTCCACATATGACTTCCAAATTTTGGTAATTTTCTTATGTGTACTACATAACCATATGGTATTGAAGGGTTGACATTGCCTTTGTGTAGCAGCACAGCTTTCAGAATTAAAGCTGAAGAATCAATAAAAAGATTCGTTTGTTGTGGGTCATGGAGAAACACACATTATCAACTCAACCAAAGAATTGCATCAAATCCTTTTGGCAACTGTGAAAGAAGAAAATTCTTGTGCCTCATGACAGCAGATCCCATCTTTGCAGTCCTGATCCCAGTAATTCTGCTTTGCTTTTGACAAAACCAAGTCTCTGACCAGGTCATTTAACTCCGATTGAGTTATCAGATGAGGCTCACTCGACATAAAGGGTTCAAAATCTGAATCAGAATCTGTGTTGTTTTCTATTCCCGGGTTGTGCATCATGGCACCTTCGTTTGTCTCCTCTAGACTCCATATCTTTGGTGGCTTTGGTCCTGAAAGACTATCGTCATGTGGCACAGGTCTTATGGCTGAAGGGAGATCAGGGTATTCAATGAGTTTCTTGTTTTTCACAGAGAAGCCAGACATACTGGTCAGACAGAAGTAGCAGTCTGTCACATGATCCTTCTGCTTTCGCCATACTATCGAGACAGTGAACGGCATTGACTTCAGAGTATCTCTGAGCCAAGCTCTAAGATTGACAGCGCATGTTACGCAACAAATGTGAGGAGTTTAGGCTTTGCCTTGATTTCCAATTTTACACCCAAAGTAGAGCTCTTTGGCTTTCTTAATAAGACAAGTTATGTTCCGCCTTTGAGAATTAAGCATATACTCATGACAATATAATAAAGTATTGTGGCTGTTGCAACATTGGTGAGACATTTTGCTATCACAGATACTTCTGAAAACACAATTACTTTATTATAATATGTACAATATGCAGTGTGTGTAGAACATGCCCATCAACATGATCACAAACCAATATGCATGTAAGCGCAATGCAATATTGGTGTATGTGTGATGTGTTTATAGTCTTTATAATGCCTGTCCTGCCATGAAACATCTGCCCTGCCTAAGCATGCCCAGGCATACCTGGACACGATAGAAAATATTTTGGCTTACATTTTGGACGGTATTTCAATTGATTTGAATTATGAATTGAAATAACAAATATAGGTTTTTTAAATGGTGCATGATAGGGAAAGTTCATAGAGATTTTCATAATCAGCAGCCCAAAATCTGTATGATACACCCAGAAGTGTTCAAAAAGCAAAATCTTTGTTGTCCAGTGTAATAATTGAAGGATGAGATGTTCAAAAAATTTCACTACATTGTGAATAAATTATAGACTGCAAACTCAGTATTATAAAAGGAATATGCCAGACTTTGAATTACAGGCAAATGTATAAATTAATATATTGAGAATGAGTGTAATGATGAGCTGTAAAGCTGTAAGAATGACTGTTGTATTAGTCATGAGATATCTCTGATTTTTATCAAAATTATCAGTAGTAAAATATAACAGACAGTAGGGTGTTCCTTTAATAAATACACTTGTGGAGTTATACATATGTTTTATGCCCAGTACTGTTAAAAGTCAACAACTGTGGTGGACCTGCATCTGTAAGTATCTTCGTGATACTCCAGCCTTGGTTATTAAATTAATGCAACATAGAGTTTATCAGGAAGGAATTGTATAAAGTGGATCAATTTATAATAAAAATGTTGGGAGAATTTTTCTCTCAATTAAGCTCCAGACTTTCTGTGTACAAGTTCTCAAAGCTGCATCTTTGATTTGGAGGAAGTAAATTGAGTTGAATCATAAGCTAGTAGGTGGGATATTCCAGCTACTAGGAATGATTCATTTGTTGGTAATTGATCATATTTATTGTTTTAATTTTGCCTTTTATATATTGAAATACTTTAATAAGTGACCCATTTCAATATTCCCTATTCATTACAACTTTATTGAGTATACTTACATGTAATTATCTAGGATTTTATTAAGTACTTAAATACCTATATATTTCTCTTGCAGTGTAAAGAAACTGGAGCTTTCTCAGTGCTCGTGGACAATTATGTTAAAGAGGAGGAGGGTACAGGTGTTGTACACCAGGCTCCATACTTCGGTGCAGTAAGTTTTTTTTATGGCTAAACTCATTTTTAACATTCTAGTGGTCATTTTCTAATTTCTGCTTCATTCCCATCAGTGTATGCCATACTAAAATTTCCATGGTGAGGTACAGTATTTTTTTGTTTACAATTTATTCTAGTTGCATTTAATCGACTCTGTAGACGGAATTTGTTAGTTTTTTTGTGAGTTGAAGAATATTAACATACTGTTCTAATTCATCTTCTTTTGTGTGAAGTTTTTGATGGAATTACTAAATCATGGTGATATTAAAGTAGGTTTCCCTGTGTATAGAAATCTGAAGTTATGGCTTTCTGAGGAGATACAATGGATGCATAGAAGAAAGTTACATTGATGAAAGTGATGCCCTTAGTAGGATGCCACTAACTTTAAAGAAAAGTTCACCCCATCTCATGGCCCTGATAATTTTCACTCAGTGTTTTACCCATTGCAAGAACATGCATGATAAAAGTTACACTGGCAATATTATCAACCTCAAAAAAACCCTGTCTTTTCATTGGTGTCGCAACCAAACTCTTTTCTGTAAACAGTCTTAAAAATGATGGGTTCTAACAGGTGTAACCAGCACCATTTATAGTAGTTTTACGTCCTGACTAGCACAGGACCCGTCATGCTAATCCTAACATTGACACCTCCATTAGGCTCCTTGCCTTAATTTTCCACAGCCTATTAATTCCTGTGGTATTTGCAGGACATACTGAGCTGCAGCCCTCCACTGCTGTCTTTCTGGGACACAAATGGCAGTCGTGACTTATGAAAGCTGAGATCCTGCCACTGAACACCACCTTGGAGTCATATAGCTTGTTTCCATGTTGTATGACTCTTCCGCACAACTCAATACGTGACAACCTACTGGAGCTAGTCTCATTCCTCACCATTTGACTGAGGTCCCTCTAAATCTATAAGTATTATAATTGTATCCACTTCTAGCATGTCCTCAGACAGCTTGCTCCATATATACCACTTTGATGCCTTTCACAATTCAGCACTGTCAAAGATTTTCTTACCTCATTTTTGGCACATTTAAAAACAGTTGAAATTTAAAAGTATATTTTTTCTACAAGTAAATATGTATTTTTGTAAATAGAATTAAAATGCTAAAGAAAAATAAATCACGTTCAGCGATCCTATTCAAAGGAATGGGAACTTTGCTAGTATATGAGCCATTTCTGGCATGTAGGTTGGCAGTGGGGTGAGGAGAAACAGGCCAATATGAAGCCCTGTGCAGTTTGGAACTTTCATTACACACAAAGGATGGTCTGGTGGCAATGCTGGTCTCTGTGAAAATGCTATCTGTGTTATTATCTGATAGGAGAATGATCTGGCCTACTAATAACTTTTTTTTGTGTGATCAATTGAAGTGAATATTTACCATTGTAGAATACAGGTTACAGGTGCCCACTTGCAATTGCTAAGCACCAGGTGGAAATGAAAATAATAAATGTTGAGAATGTGTTAAATACCTTTAGGGAGAAGAGCAAAGATATGTGTTAGGGAAGGATTTTTGGTATCTTTGCATTAGATATAGATCTTAAGACTGGATGAACATTGGCTGATGGAGTGCAATTTGTGTCACTGCATGTTTTGCAGTCAATTATTTTGCGGGGGTTTAAGAGATAGCAGAAGGGCTCATTCCCACGATAAAGGTTATATTTTTAAATGTTATCTTACTGAGGTTTTACCATTGCACAACAGCTGTACTTTGTTAAAATTACTGGTTTAAAGCTGTTACCCTAGTATCAGTAGAGTGATATTTTTGACTTTGTTTCAGAAATAATATGAAAATTGTAAATTAATAGTCATTTATCTTGACCAGAAATTTCTGTCAATATCTTGAAAGACTCCTATTCTCCTTTGCAAGCTTCCTCTGAAATTCACTGCCTAAACAAAACTAATGCAGTATTTCATCTCCAGGATGATTTTCGTGTCTGTATGGATTACGGCATAATCCAGAAAGATTCATCACCTGTGTGCCCTGTGGATGCCTCTGGTTGTTTCACAACTGAAGTGAAGGATTTTGCTGGCCAGTATGTGAAGGTTGGTGGTTGTTTCATGTTCATAGTTGTCAAAAAGATGACCTTGCAGATGAACAAAACACGTTAAATGGTAAATAATTACTATATTTCTATTTAGTCATGTTTGAGATTTACAGTTGAAGATTAATTGCTTTATAGTGCTCAGTATGTAAAAATTCTGAAGTTTCTTGTCTTCATTCTTTTGTCGTGAGTTATTTAGATACTTTTAATATACTTATCCTAAAATGTATGCTTTAACTTCACAGTCTTTAAAATTTGGAATTACATTATATTTAATCTCCTTCTAGGATGCAGACAAAAATATCATTAAATATCTGAAAGATAAAGGTCGACTGGTTCATAATAGTACTTTCAATCACAATTATCCATTTTGCTGGAGGTAAGAACTATTTGGAAATGTGTAGAGCCTTTCATCATATTATGAAAATATTAGAATTTTGCTTGCTGCCATTTGAGTTAGGTGTGGGGCATTCTCAGTACAAAACACAGCTGCTTAGTTATCCAAAAAATTTTAGTTTATTAAACAACCTGTTGTCTGATTTGGTTCATGTAACCACCCCACTCTTTGGCCAGGTAATTTATTTAAAACAGATCCAGTTATGGCACACTTGACTGAAATATTCTATTTACTTAAAGGGTTGGTTTTTTTGTCCTCTATTTTTTAATCACGTTCTGTTGGATGAGGAGAATTTACCATCTTAATGTAAATTTATTGCATTCAGTTGCAGCTTTTCTACCATCATCTCATATAAAATTAGCTAAATCAATCAAAATACTAAACCCAACAATATGCTCATCTGTATAGTTCTGAAGTAATATCAGTCTTAACACCAGAGACTGCAAGTGCTGGACTCTGAAACAACAAACAATTCACCAGAGCTTTGAGTAGCATCTTTTGAAGGAAAAAGTTCCAGTAAGATGGTGGTGTACTTGGACCCAACGGCTTCCACAGAGCCAACCAAAGGTGTTACTATCTTTTATAAGTGTATTTTTTATGATCACAAGCCCTTGCTGGACATTAAGAACTTAAAAGTACTGCAGGCCTACCCCCATCACTGAGTGGCATGTTGGTGGAGAAACTGAAGGAGCCAGACTTGATGTGGATTGGCAGAGAGGCATCGGTGCATGAAGTCAATGTGAAGTCGAACAGCAAGTGATCATCTTAGTTGCTTTTCTTGTGATCCTGGACATTGGTACTGCAGGCCTACCCCATCACTAAATTGCACGTTGGCAGAGAAAGTGAAGGAACTAGACTTGGTGCGGATCGTGCTGCTGCTTGTGTCATAGAGTTCATATGCGAAGGCGGTGTGCAAGCCAACAGCAAGTGATCATCTTAATCGTTTTTCTCGTGATCAGAGATGCTGCCGGACATTGATAATGTGGTATTGTGCAACTTAGATTTGTGAGTTTATTGACTGAAGGCGGGGATGAAGCTGCATGTCCTTGGTTGTGGCAAGGACTAGGACTCAAGCGGTGGTGTCACCTGTTTGTATCTGCCCAGGAGAGAGGTGTTGGAATTGGTGTGCTTACCTGGAGTGCTTGGCATCCATGTTGGAGTCAGTGCTGGTCTCCAGTATTCACTCAGCAGAAGTCAAATGTATTGTTTGATTGCATACTGCTGCAACTTTCTTGGACTCAATTACTTGGACTATATATTTGTTTTGTGTGACTATTTTATTGCTTTCTTATATGGGCTATATTTGCCTTGTGTTGTGTATGACTGTTGGTGCTGTGTTTTGCATTTTGGCTCTGGTGTAACTCTTGTTCAGCAGTATTCATGGGTACTCGTGTATGTCTGAATCACAATTAAACTTGGTAATTCTAGTCACAACTGTATCAGGACTGAGAATGGAAATGCCAAAACCATGTAAAATGTATACTCCCATTGACCTGCGCCAGGACCATAGCCCTCCATATCCCTACCATCCAAACATCATTTATATATTAAAATTGAGCTTGCATGCACTACTTACGGTTCCACACTCTCACACTCTCTCCTTGTAAATTTTATCTGTACGCTTTCAGCCTTATTAAAATCTTTCCTGTAGGTAGGTGACCCTACCTACCATATGGTCTGAGGGAGCATCTTGTCTGGCCTTGTGATTTATCCACCTTGATTTGCCTCAGGACAGCAAATACTATCTCCTCTGTAATTTGTATAAGGTCCATGAAGTTCATGCCGTTTGCCTCAATTCTATTGACTCTGTTTGTCTTCTGAGTAAATACAGATGCAAAAAAATTACAGGTGGTCCCCGTTTTTCAAACGTTCGCTTTACAACAGCTTGCTGTTACGAAAGACCTACATTAGTACCTGTTCTTGCTAACCAATGAGAATTTTCACTTTTACGAAAAAAAACAATGAGCGCTTTATATGTGTGTTTACCCTGAGAAAGACTACCATGACTGTGAAGCCTTGTGCAGGCAGTTGTGTGCACATGCGTGTACGTGCCGATTTTTTTTTTTCCCCTACAAATTCAGCTTGCTGTCTTCCCAATTCTGATAAGTGAAACTGCACTATACATGCAATATTCCTACTTCATATAGGCTGTGTATTTATCATATCATTCCTGCTTTTACTATATGTTCATGTTATTTTAGGTTTTATGTGTTATTTGGTATGATTTGGTAGGTTATTTTTTGGGTTTGGGAACACTCAAAAATCTTTCCCATATAAATTAATGTTAATAGCTTCTTCGCTGTATGACATTTCGGCTTACGAACGGTTTCATAGGAACTCTCTACCTTCGGATAGCGGGGGAAACCTGTATTTAAGATCTCCCTCATCTGTTTTGGCTCCACACATGGATACCATTCTGTTCTTACGGAGGACCAGTTTTAACCCGAGCATTCCTTTTGCTCTTAACCTGTAGAATCCCTTAGGATTAGGATTCTCCTCCTTGTGTCTGCTAGGGGAACCTCATGCTTTTAGTCCTCCTGATTTCTTTCTTTAAGTGTTGTCTGCATTTCTTATATTCCATACACACCTCATTTGTTCCTCCCTGCCTCACCCTGCTCTGCACTTCCTTTGTTTTATTTAACCAGGGCCTCAATATCTCTTCAAAACCAAGGTTCCTTACACTCTTTATCTTTACGCAAACACGAGGAAACCTGCAGATGCTGGAAATTCAAGCAACACGCATTAAATGCTGGTGGAACGCAGCAGGCCAGGCAGCATCTATAGGAAGAAGTACAGTCGACGTTTCAGGCCGAGGCCCTTCGTAAGGACTAACAGAAAAAAGAGATAGTAAGAGATTTGAAAGGGGGAGGGGGAGACACACACAGACAGACAGACACACACACACACACACACACACTAATAAATAAATAGGGATGGAGTAAGAAGGGGAGGGGGGGCATTAACGGAAGTTAGGGAAATCAATATTCATGCTTATACGCTCTACATATAATTCGCTGTAACTTCCGCCATCTCCAACGGGATCCCACCACCAAGCACATCTATCCCTCCCCCACCACTTGCTGCTTTCCACAGGGATCGCTCCCTACGTGACTCTCTTGTCCATTCATCCCTCCCATCCTTTCCCACCGATCTCCCTCCTGGCACTTAGCCTTGTAAGCGGAACAAGTGCTACCCCTGCCCTTACACTTCCTCCCTCACCACTATTCAGGGCCCCAGACGGTCCTTCCAGGTGAGGCGACACTTCACCTGTGTCACTGCTGGTGTGGTATACTGTGTCCGGTGCTCCCAGTGTGGCCTTCTATATATTGGTGAGACCTGACACAGACTGGGAGACTGTTTCACTGAACACCTATGCTCTGTCTGCCAGAGAAAGCAGAATCTCCCAGTGGCCACACATTTTAATTCCACGTCCCATTCCCATTCTGATATGTCTATCCATGGCCTCCGCTACTGTCGAGATGAAGCCACACTCAGGTTGGAGGAACAACACCTTATATTCCATCCGGGTAGCCGCCAACCTGATAGCATGAACATTGATTTCTCTAACTTCCATTAATGCCCCTCCTCGCCTTCTTACCCCATCCCTATTTATTTATTATTATTCTGTGTGTGTATTTTTTCTCTCTCTTTCCCTTTCACAATAACTCCTTGCCTGTTCTCCATCTTCCTCTTGTGCTCCCATCCCCCCTTCTTTCTTCCAAGGCCTTCCGTCCTATGATACTCCCCCCTTCTCTAGCCTTGTATCCCTTTGGCCAATCAACTTCCCAGCTCTTAGCTTCATCCTTCCCCTTCTTGTCTTCTCCTATCATTTCGGGTCTTCCCCCTCCCTCTCCCACTTTCAAATCTCTTACTATCTCTTTTCTCTGTCAGTCCTGACAAAGGGTCTCGACCCGAAATGTTGACTGTACTTCTTCCTATAGATGCTGCCTGGTCTGCTGCATTCCACCACCCTTTTGTGTGTGTTGCTTTTTATCTTTACCTTTTATTCTGACAGGCACATACAAACTCAAAAATTCACTTTTGAAGGCCTCCCACTTACCAAGTACACCGTTGCCAAAAAAAAGCCTGTCCCAGTCCACACATACCAGATAATTTCTAACCCATCAAAGTTGGCCTTTCTCCAATTTAGAATCTCGACCTGTGGACCAGACCTATATTTTTGCATATTTGAATCTAATGGCTAATGAAATTAAATTGAACTCCTTGAGCTCAAAGTTAATACTGTTTGAAGTTTGACGTGTTTGAAGTTGTGCAAGCACCAATGTGTGAGTACCTTCACCGGAATGTTATAATTGATGGTGCTGCATCCCTACTTGTGAAGGACAACTGGGGAAAGATCTTTTATATTACTTAAGTCAGGAATGCCCACATCCATGAGGTCTTGTGACTTTCTATTGTCTTAGAGATATTTAGAGCTGCCTAACTGCAAAAAATCATGGTTCAGTATGTATTCAACCCAGAAGCTTCTGATATCCTTTAGGAGTGTTGTAATGTGCCACAAGTAAAACATTAATTTTACTACTGCTTCCTGCAGCTCATCAGATTAACTATGTTATGTCAAGTATATTTGAAATGTTGAAGTGATTTGAAAATTTTTTGCTATCTTAAGAATGGTATTACATTTTTTAAATTAAGAAACAGCACATCACTTAGGATAGAACACTATTTTTAATGAAGATGACTTAGAAAGCAACAAAGAGTGATTGGACTGTTTAATTGTTAGAGCCAGTACTGTTATTTCTGTTAATCATAGTTAATCTGTACTTCAACTCTGGGTACCCAGTACATCAACAAGGAACAATTTCATTTATACATGTAACACTCATATCATATGTATGCTTCACAAATTTATGAAACAGTATTTGATACATAGCTTCCCATCAAGAAAATATGATTGAGAAGTATGTTTGCGAGGGACATTTTGAAAGTGAAGAGCATAGAAAGGGAAGTGAAATTGTGATAGTATTCTGATGGAGCTCTGGGCTACCATTGGTACTTTTGCAAAGACCCCTGAGTCATTGGAGTCGTGCAAAGAGCTTAGGATGCAGATTTGGAGCCTGTGAAGATGAGAAAAGGCAGATATGGAGAGATTTGAAAACAGATGAGAATTTTAAAATTATGCTGATGTAGATTGGCAGCCTTAATACAACCACTGGAGTGATTGGTTATGCGATTTGGAGTTTGGTTTGGCTCAGCTCATGTTTCTGAGGTGTTCCAAGATGCAAGGCAGGCCACCACATCATTACAATAATTTGAATGATTTGAAATAAAAACAGGAAACACCTCAATGATCCTTTCATTAGAACTGTCAAGGTTGGAGATTAAAATCAATTTTAAGATAACAAACAAAAAATGGGGAGAGAGATTTGAAGGTTGGGAAGAATGCAGGGTGATTACATGTCAAAAGAATTGATAGTTGTTTCACTTATTATTACTCCCTTTTACCAAGTTGTAAACCAGTCTGTTTCTCTTCCTTTTCTCTGCCTTTTAAAGTTTGTTCTTCACAGTCAGCTTTTGCTATACCAAAGGGCAAGGAAAAGGTTTAGGCAGCATATGAGCAAAAGCAAGGACAATGTTACAGGTGAAAATAAATGAATGTATTGCTGGATGGTTGTAGCTCAGTTCAAGGTAGTGACTGGTCAGTTGCCATTTGGCTAGTGGCAATGTATAGCATGAGTGTCTGAGGCAAGGAGGTAATGTTTGCAATAGTTAAGACCTTGCTTGGTAAAATACTTGATTGTCTTGTCTTCAAACTGCAATTTAGCTGAAATGGCTAGCACGAGAGGGCCTATTCCTAAGGTGCTTGGAAGTAGGTACAGAGGAGATGTCGGGGTAAGTTTGTTACACAGAGAGTGGTGAGTGCATGGAATGGGCTCTCAGTGGTGGTGGTGGAAGCAGAAACAGTGGTGTCTTTTAAGAGACTCCTGGATGGGTACATGGAACTTAGAAAAACAGGTAAGCCTAGGCAGTTCTATGGTAAGGACATGTTCGGCACAGCTTTGTGGACCAAAGGGCCTGTATTGTGCTGTAGGGTTTCTATATGAATTGCATTTTGCAGCAGGGAGTTCTTTTATTTCCAGCATATTTTGGGTTAAATTTCTTTCTTCTTTACATAAGCAACTTACATTGGTCTATTTTCCAATAATGTCTTGCATGTGTTGTTATTTTTAGCTGTTGTATGATAAGGTATTATTGAAAGCTTTTTTGATATTGATGCAATTGTAAAATGTACCGGCATTTTTAATGCATTGTTGAGTACCTGAATTTGATTCATGTTTTCTATGGGCAAGGCTATCCTTTTTCCTTGTTAGTAACAAATATAACAATTATGTAAGCATGCTTTGATTGCCTTTAGAACTCTTTAAAAATTGCACTTCACTTTTTGTTGAAGAAATGAATACTGCGTCAGTTTGTTTATTACACAAAATTATTTTTAAAAACCCAAAGTTGAACTAATCTAAATACAGAAACAAAATTAACATCAAAAGTAAGGAATGAATGGGAAAAGATGTATTGCATCACATAGTGCTGTTGTTTTAGTCTTTTCCAAAATATTTTTAAGTAGAAAATGATCCTCAATGAAGGAAGTGCAAGAAATTTTTATTAAACTATTAATTTTTATTCCTGGTATGTTAATAAATTCAAATTTAATTGTACTGTAAAATTTCAAATATTTAAATCATTTGGTATTTAGGGGAGACATGGAGGTAATAATTTTGACCTGATACACAATTTAAAAAAATAATGTTCATATGGCTCCCTTAGAAATGAAAGCTTTTCCTAGGATGAAAATGGAGTACAACGATGGTATATCATCATTTCTTATTGCTATGTGCCTATATTGTGAAAGGGGGATTTGATTAAAGTGGGTGCACATTACCCTGCTGTGATTGGTTCAAACACTGGTCAGTACTGTGCCAGACAACTTGCACACCACACACACATCCTCGATCAATTGTTTGCAAAAAGGAAGATACTTCTTATTTTGCTCTGATCAATTAATTTGGACTGATTAATTTAAGTATAATTATCTGTATCGATTATTCACTGTGACTCTTTAGAACTCTGCTATAAACCTTGAACTTTAAATGGAATTTCTGAAAGGAGGCAGAGCTTATAATATATTTTGCATTGTGTCCTTGCGCAATAGAAGTCTGGGAATATTGTAGCACTGTGAATGATGACATAACTTGCATAATTTCTTGGGACAAAAGTTTCCAACGCTGCAAGTTTTCACTGTGCTTGGGTATAATTCCTCATAATTATCATTTGTTTTTGCTACCTTGCAGCACAGAACACTGAATGTTGATATAATATACAAAATTACATTTTCTTGCTCCAGCAACCCATTAGAGGCTTTATTGGCTCTATTACAAACTATTTGAAACAAAGCAGAATAAGCTGCTTAAAATTAAATAATTAAAAATCATTTTGTCTACAATGATTTGAAAGATCTACTTGGCCTCTTCCTACCTTCCTGTACTTTGGTAAATTTAATGAAAGTGCCAAGCTCTCCCACCTTTTCAGGCAATGAATTACAAATTGTTTTTTGTTTCCAGGTAATTATTTTACTCATCTTCCGTCTAATCTTTTCACCAATTATTTAAAACCTATAGTAAGATCCCAATTACAAAATAAAATTTAACTTTCTGTACATAAGTGGTATATGAATAATTAAAATAGTTGCAATTTTCTGAAATTAAGCAAAAGGAACTTGGCAGATAATTTTTGTTCTATGAGTTGTGTGTAAGGGAGCAAAAGAAAAGCTTGGTGGGAATTAAGTTTCCATTGACACCTGACTTTAAAGCAGTTGGTAGCAGAATTTTGGGTACTTTTTTTTTTTGCATTGTACCCAGTTAACTGAAATATTAGTAGAATTGTTGATAACCTTCATAACCTTGATTTAGAGAAGTCAAACTGTTGGATTAGCTTTGATGGCTTGGGCTACAAAGTATTATTTTGTGAAGATAGAATTGGGCTTTCTTTGGTGTTCCCCATGACTCTATAATATTTAATGTTCCTATTTCAATTTGGTATTCGGTGGTAATTTTCTGTGGAATTATAAATCAAGTAACTAATGCATTGAGCTTCAGGCCATTATGTGCATAGCATCTGTTTTCTTCATTCCCATCAGCAATTTCATAAGTTATTGTCTTTTCACAGGTCAGACACCCCACTTATTTACAAAGCTGTTCCAAGTTGGTTTGTGCGAGTGGAGCACATGGTGGACAAGCTGCTGGAGAATAATGACAAATGCTACTGGTAATGACAGATTTGAATGAGCAATATTAAATTGTATTAATCATGCTGGTTGTCTTACACTGATTGTGATTGAAGTAGATATGCCTTACATAGACTGTAGTTAAAAACTCATTCAGAGGTATGTTTTGCTGCATAGTGATACTTTAGGGTTGTTGGTTTTTATGGCATTAGACAACTTAGACATTGTCATTGTTCTCTGTACAAACATTACTTCTATAATTCTTGTGTTTAATTTTCATTTACAATATTTTCAGGCATTTATTTATACATTTTTGAAAACAAATGCATCTGTTTCAGTCCGAACTACCTCAGATTATGAAGGATATCATAAGCGGAGAGCTATTAAGATGAGATTTCATGGACAACTGCATCCTTTTGGTGACAATACAATTATTATGTTGTTCAATGATGAGTGCCAGTATCCTGACCCAGTGACAATGAAGTTACAGCGATTTTATATTCAAGTTGTTTTGTTGCATCATTTGGAGGTGATCATCTTCAAATGCACTTATTCTTTTCTAAATATTATTCTTTAAACCTGATGGATCATCACAAGAGACTTATTTTAGTTAATTAAACTTTTTATTTCTGTTGGTGGATGTTGTGGAGCTTTTCTTTTGAGCACCAATTGAAAAGATGGTGATCTGAATTTTTCATTATTTCCAACAATCATCCTTTGTGTTTTTCCCATTGATGAAGTTAATAGGAAACCAGTTATCAATACTTAAGAGCTTTGAGTAAATGACCTGCGGTACTTGTGTCCATTCAGCCTTCAAAGAAGGGAGACACCCCAGGTTGTTTAGACTGAACTCAGTCCCATGTTTCTAAAAATAATGCTATCCATTTTCTTCAGTCAACTAACTTTTGCATTCACTGTAATTAATCTGTGCAGTAGAGGAAATCTTTACATCATGTCCAAACTTGTCTTCTGTAAAGATGTTCTGACTATGAAGAAAGCATTGTGTTTCAACACTAAACTATGCAAATGTATTTAAGCTGGTATTGTTTATGCACAGCTCTAACAATCCAGGATTGATCCTGACCTCTAGTGCTGTGTAAAATTTGCATATTCTTCCTATAACTATGTAGGTTTCTCTGGTGCTCTGGTTTACTCCACATCCCAAAGGTATGCTGGTTAGTAGGCTAGCTTACTATTGTAAATTCCACTCAATGGAGGTGAGTGACAGGAGGATCGGGCAATGGTGCTGGAGGGGTGGAGCTGATGTAGTGGAATGAGAGAGAATAGTTTAAAGGAGAGTGGGGAAATTGAAGTAGTATGAATTCTCAGAGTTGGTATAGATTTGATGTCCCAAGTTGCTAATTCATTTGTCATAAAGACATACTGTATAAATATAAAAAGACTAGTTGATGGATCTTTACGGTAAGTACTTGGATAGGAAAGGAGTGGAGAGATAAAAACCCAATGCTTTTAAATGTGATTAACATAGTTAGACATTGCATGTGGTATACATGAGTTGGGTTGAAGGGTCCTTTTCTGGGTTGTGCAGTTCTATAACTCCATGTGCTTCACTTCATGCACAAAATAAAATTCGGAATTTCTTGGAAATAGTTAAAAAGGTATAAAAAAGACAAACTAATGTTTAACTGAGTAACAAATTATGTATTTAAATGAAATACAGAACAAATTAGCAGACTACCAAAACTACTACAGTACTATAAAATTGTGCATTAGTTCCCAATAGTTATCGACAGAGGAGTTAATCCACTTTATACTGCTACACTCTTTTAATTGACTCCAAATGAACAAAATCAGTGCAGCCACTTAGTGCAGATAATGAACTGCCTTCAAGCAGTGCTTTCAATGATTGTATCCTCCAAGTCTTCATATTTGTTGTAACATTCTAGATGATTGTCGATACCTTCAAATTCTTTGTTGAGGTAGTAAAATCATATAATTTTCACTCCAGGCCTTGTCTGGCTTTTTCAACCCTGACCACTTGAAACTGCAGTTACTAAAACTCTTAAATTGTCTTGCTGCTTTATTTTTTGCCAACTATCCATGACAACAATTACTGATCTAAAAACACAAACACACCCAAGTGACCCTATTTAAAAACTATTTGATCTAAGCATGGTGTAGTGTCTAACAACCACTAGGTGTATGCGACTGAAGCTAGTTAGAAACTTTATTTATGGAGATGCAGCACAGAATTGGAGGGGTAGGAAGGTAGGCAAAGGGGATGGCATGGCTCTGTTGATAAAGAATGGCATCAAATCAGTAGAAAGATGTTACGTAGGATCGGATGATGTTGAATCCTTGTGGGTTGAGTTAAAAAAACTGCAAGGGTAAAAGGACCCTGATGGCAGTTATAAACAGGTCTCCAAGCAGTAGCTGGGATGTGGACCACAGATTAAAATGGAAATAGAAAAGGTGTGTGAAAAGGGCAATGTTATGATAGTCATGGGAGATTTCAATGTAAGTTGATTGGGAAAATCAGATTGGAAATGGATCTCGAGAGTGAGTTTGTTGAATGCCTACGAGATAGCTTTTTTAGAGCAGTTTGTCGTTGAGCCTAATAGGGGATCAGCTATACTGGACTGGGTGTTATATATTGAACTGGGGGTGATTAGGGAGCTTAAGGTAAAAGAATTCTTAGGTGGTGATCACAATATGATTGAGTTTAACTTGAAATTTGGTAGGGAGAGTGTAACGTCTGATGTAGGAGTATTTCAGTGGAGAAAAGGAAATTACAGTGGTATGAGAGAGGAGTTGGCCAAAGTACATTGGAAGGAGATGCTGGCAGGGATGATAGCAGAGCAGCAATGGCGTGAGTTTCTGGGAAAAATTATAGATGTATTCCAAAAATGAAGAAATATTTAAATGGCAAAATAGTACAACTGTAGATGACAAGGGAAATCAAAGCTAATGTAAAAGCAAAAGAGAGGACATACAACAAAGCAAAAATTAATGGGAAGGCAGAGGATTGGGAAGCTTTTAAAACCCTACAGAAAGCAACTAAAAGAATCATTAGGAGAGATAAGATGAAATATGAAAGCAAGCTCGCTAATGATATCAAAGTGGATAGTAAAAGCTTTTTCATGTATGTAAAAACAAATAAGAGAGGCATAAGAGGATACAGGTCCGCGAGAAAATGAGGCCGGAGAAATAATAATGGGGGCCAAGGAGATGGCAGATGAACTACATGAGTATTTTGCATCAGTCTTCACTCTGGAAGACACTATCAGTGTGCCAGATGTTGAAGGGTGTGAGGGAAGAGAAGTGAGTGCAGTTACTATTACAAGGGTAAAGGTGCTCAAAAAGCTGAAGACCTGAAGGTGCATTGGTCATCTGGACCAGATGAACTGTACCCTAGGGTTCTGAAAGAGTATGCAGTAGAGATTGTGGAGGCATTAATAATAACCTTTCAAAAATCATTGGACTCTGGCATGGTCCCAGAGAACTGAAAAATTGCAAATGTCACTCCACCCTTTAAGAAAGGAGGAAGGCAGCAGAATGCAAATTATAGAACAGTTGGCCTCAGTGGTTGGGAAGATGTTGAAGTCAGTTGTTAAAGATGAGCTTATGGAGTACTTGGTGACACTAGACAAGATAGGACAAAGTCAGCGTAATTTCCTTAAGGAAAAATCTTTCCTGATTAACCTGTTGGAATTCTTTGAGGAGGTTACACCTAGGATAGATAAAGGGGATGCAGTGGATGTGGTATATTTAGACTTTCAGAAGGACTTTGACAAGGTGCCACACATGAGGTGGCTTATCAAGTTAAGAGCCGATGGTTTTACAGGAAAGTTACTGTCATGATTTGAGCATTGGCTGATTGATTGGAGGCAGAGATGGGAATAAAAATATCCTTTTCTGGTTGGCTGCCAGTGACTAGTGGTGTTCCGCAGGGGTCGGTCGGTGTTGTGTCTGCTTCTTTTTATGCTGTACATCAGTGATTTAGATGATGGAATAGATAGTTTTGTTGCCAGTTTGCAGATGATGTGAAGATTGGTGGAGTGGCAGGCAGTGTTGAGTAAAACAGTTACACTGCTGAAGGATTTGGATAGATTAGGAGAATGGGAAAGAATGGCGAATGAAATACAAATTCGAAAATGTATGGTCATGCACTTTGGTAGTTGAAATAAATGTGCAGACTATTCAATAAATGGGGAGATAATCCAAAAATCTGAGATGCAAAAGGACTTGGGAGTCCTTGTGCAGAACACGCTGAATGGTAAACACAAGGAAATCTGCAGATACTGGAAATTCAAACAACACCACACACAAAATGCTGGTGGAACACAGCAGGCCAGGCAGCATCTATAGGGAGAAGCCCTGTCGAGATTTCGGGCTGAGACCCTTTGTCAGGACTAACCGAAAGGAAAGATAGTAAGAGATTTGAAAGTAGTGGGGGGAGGGGGAAATGCAAAATGATAGAAGACTGGAGGGGGTGGGATGAAGCTAAGAGCTGGAAAGGTGATTGGCGAAAGTGATACAGAGCAGGAGAAGGGAAAGGATCATGGGACGGGAGGCCTCAGGAGAAAGAAAGGAGGTGGGGGGGAGCACCAGAGGGAGATGGAGAACAGACAAACAACTAAATATGTCAGGGATGGAGTAAGAAGGGGAGGAGGGGCATTAACGGAAGTTAGAGAAGTCAATGTTCATGCCATCAGGTTGGAGGCAACCCAGCCGGTATATAAGGTGTTGTTCCTCCAACCTGAGTGTGGCTTCATCTTGACAGTAGAGGAGGCCATGGATAGACATATCAGAATGGGAATGGAACGTGGAATTAAAATGTGTGGTCACTGGGAGATCCTGCTTTCTCTGGCGGACCGAGTGTAGGTGTTCAGCGAAACGGTCTCCCAGTCTGCGTCGGGTCTCACCAATATATAAAAGGCCACACCGGGAGCACCGGACGCAGTATACCACACCAGCTGACTCACAGGTGAAGTGTCGCCTCACCTGCAAGGACTGTCTGGGGCCCTGAATGGTGGTGAGGGAGGAAATGTAAGGGCAGGTGTAGCACTTGTTCCGTTTACCATTGCCAGCTCCATCATGGGTACTAGCCTCCATAGTATCCAAGCCATCTTCAAGGAGTGGTGCCTCTGAAGGCACACACTCAGCAATTCAAGAAGAGATTCTTCCCCTTTGCCATCCAATTTCTAAATAGACATTGAACCCGTGAACATACCACAGTACTTTTTTAAAAAATTCTTTTTGCACTACCTATCTGAATTTAACTATTTAATGAACATATATATATGTAAAATATATGCACACTGCAATTCAGCTTTTTTCCTATTCCTATATTTATCATTGTGCTGCTGCTGCAAAGTGTAACAAATTTCACGACATATGCTGGTGATATTAAAACTGATACTGATCAGAGGCTGCCTTTTGCTGACTGAACCTTAAATTTTGGAATTATCCCTGTGAAACTTTTTTCCTTTGATTTTCTACTTTGAATTCAAAGAGCTTTGAATTCTCCCTCTTTGACACTTTGAGTTTTAAATGTAAGTTGTTAAGCAAACTACAGTTGTGGAACACAGAAGGAAGAGGGAGAGACTGGAAGCACAGCTTTTCTGAGTGGGTGAGACTGATGGTTCAGATGATCATTAGAGTGATTCATGAATGGTTTGGAAGGCTGATGGAAAGACATCTCTTTCAAGCCTGAAAGTGCCCTGGAAAGTTACTTTTACATGTATTAGGTATATCAGTTACTGAAAGAAAACGAGAGGCTCACAGCCTAAGTTAGTTTTTGGGTTATTATGTCTGAGGAGTGGACTAATCCCCCTTTGAATTGTACATCACAGAAATAGGCCCTTGTAGCCAAACTCTGCTCTACTCACCATGAGGCCTATCTACACTAGCCCCATTAGTTCCTCTGTGCCTTTCCATATCCAAATACATTTCCAAATGCCTCTTAAATGTTGTAATTTTACCTGCATCTACCACCTCCTCAGGCAGCTTGTTTCAGATAACCTCCACCCTCTGTGCAAAACCTATTCTCTCTATTGTCCTACCCATGTCATTGTGGACCACACTTCTGGATATTCACCCTCATACCTAAGAATGCTGAGGACTTGTTCCGAGATGTCCCAGGCTCTGGCACCTGGGAAACAATGTACCATCTGGGAATCTTGTTCTAGCCCACAGAACCTCCTGTCCATTCCTCTAACTAACCAATCCAGTATCACCACAGTGTGCCTCTTCTTTCCTCTTCCTGTCTGAGTCACAAAGGCAGATTTGAAAGAGACCCAACCACTGAGACTTTCCTCTGTTAGATCATCCCTCCCAACAGTATCCAAAGTGATATACCTGTTGTTGAGAAGGATAGCCACAGGGGTACTCTGCACTGGCTCCTTAACTCTTTTTCCCTGACTGTCACCCAGCTTCCTGTGTCCTGCAACTTGGATGTAACTACCTCTCTATATGTCCAATCTCTCACCCTTTCAGCCTCCCTCATGAGCCAGAGTTCATCCAGCCCCAGCTCCAACTCCTTAATGTGGATTGTTAGAAGCTGCAGCTGGATGCACTTCTATGCCTTTCATGATTTTATACACCTCTACAAAGTCACCCATCGGCTTCTTATGCTCCAGGGATGTACCTATCTATTCAATCTCTCCTTATTATTAAAATTCTCCAGTCCCAGCACCATCCTTGTGAATATTTTCTGTGTCTTTTCCAGCTTAATGACATCCTTACTATCAGATCGGACTACCCACAATACTCTGCAGTTTCATCAATGTTTTCTACAGCTGTAACACAACATATCATCTCTTGTATTCATTACCCTATCAGTTGAAATCAAGCATGCCAAATGCCTTCCTCGCTACCCTGTCTATCTGTATTGCCATTTTCAGTAAAACTAGATACTCATACCCCTAAATTTCTCTGTTCTACATTATTTTCCAGGCATGTCCTATTCTAGTTTACCTTACTTCACACTTGTCTGTGTTAAATTCCATCTGCCAATCCTTGACCTACTCGTTTCTGTTTTCATTTAACATAACCCTTTCCAGTGCCCACTGTATCAACAATTTTGGTGTCGTCTGGAAACTTACTAACATTGCCAAACACATTTTCATCCAAATCGTTAGTGTAGATGATGAACAATAGTGGACCCAGCACTAATACCCATGGCACAACACTTGTCAGAGTCCCCCCATCCAGAAAAAAAGCCCTTTACTACTACCACCTGACTCCACCCAATTAACTATTATTCCCTATCAAACAACACTGAGAACTGCAGTAATCAAGAACGTGGCTTAACAAAGTGTTTTCATCGCATTTTGGAATGAACATAAAATTCCAGGCTTTTATGCTGTAACCAGTTTGAGAAAACAATTTTATCATTGTGTTGTGACTCCTGTCATATGTGCTGACTGTCTATCTTGCCTCAGTCCTGTTTTGGCAAGTGATTAGTCACTTTTTAGAGGCATATCTGGGAGTCTGAAAGGTAATTCAGTCAGTTCCAAACAATATTGATCATTTTACTCTCCATTGTATTTAAAAAGGCAGATATCCTGAAACTGGCATTCTTCCCACAGTATTGTGAAATTACATGTTGCTGGGCAAACAAGATGGCCAGTACTGTGATGTGTTCCATGGTTTTCCTGTTTGGAAAACTCTACACTCTGACTCTTGTTATCATAGTTTATTCCTTCAGTGTACTAAATAAATCCTTCACAAACAAGCCATTACTTTTGCCACTTTGTTACAGACTTCTTAGTACATTGGTTTGGAAGACTGTTAATCTTAGTAATGGGTTTCTGACAATTTTGGATAACCCCATCAAACCCAACAGCATTTTTAAGTTTGAGGAATAAAGCGAGACATCTCTGAAAAAAAAATGCCTAATGTTGAAACTTAAGTGAATTTTGCAACAGTACTTAAAACATGATTAAGTGACCCTGATATTTCAATTCCTTTAGAATCACATAGGATACTAAAACTAAGCCCAAACATAATTCTTAAGGAAGGATTGTAAGAATTAGAAGCATATTCACTTAAATATACACTCAGTGGAAGGTACGTGGTGTGATCCTCTGCTGTAGTCTAACCAGTTCAATGTGTTGTGCATTCTTCTATACGTGGTAACCTGCCCTAATGTCTGTCGTCCAGTAGCACTTACATCCACGGTGATGAAGTGCTTTGGGAGGTTGGTGATGAAACACATCAACTCTTGCCTGAGGAGCAACTCAGATCTGCTTTGATTTGCTTATTGTCACAACAGGTCAACATCAGATGCCATTTTATTGGTTCTTCACTCAACCCTGGAGCATCTGCACAGAGAAGGTGCATACACCAGTAACAGTTTTCCCTCACTATCCGAAAGTAGAGCGTTCCTATGAAACCTTTCGTAAGCTGAAATGGCGTAAAGCAAAGAAGCAATTACCATTAATTTATATGGGAAAAATTTTTGAGAGTGTTCCCAGACCCAAAAAATAACCTACCAAATTACACATAAAACCTAAAATAACACTAGCATATCGTAAAAGCAGGAATGATATGATAAATACACAGCCTATATAAAGTAGAAATAATGTATGTACAGTGTAGTTTCATTTACCAGAATCGGGAATGTTTAGCTAAAACGGATTTGTAAAAAAAAAAATCTGCGCGCACACACCTGCCCGTGCAAGGCTTCACGGTCGTGGTAGTCTTTCTCTGGGTAAACACAAGTTTAATATGGATGCCTTTCTTCGTAAAAGCGAAAGTCCTCTTCAGATTTCTTTCAGTTAGTGAAAACGGGTACTAATGTAGGTCTTTCGTAAAAACGAAGTGACGTAAAGCAGGGGACACCTGTATGTTTTTCATTGACTACAATTCAGCATTCAATACTATCATTCCCTCAAAACTAATTAAACACCTCTAAGGCATAGGCCTTAATACCTCCTTGTGCAACTGAATTCTTGATTTTGGTCACTTGTAGTGAGCTCAAATTGGCAACAACACCTCCTTGGCAATTACCAGTAACACAGGTACACACAAGGCTGTACGTTTAGTCTTCAGCTCTACTCTCTATACTTCTGACTGTGAGGCTAAGCACAGCTCTAATGTCATATTTAAGTCTACTGTCAACACTACTGTCGTTGTCCAAGTCAAATGTGGTGATGAACGAGCATATGTGAATCTCAGGGTTGTATATGGTCACATGTATGTACTTTGATATTAAGCTTACTTTGAAATTTTTAACTGCTATAATGTGTAATTATTTGAGTTACGATCACCTTCCTGTCAGGTTGAACCAGTCTGGCTATTCTCCTCAGACCTCTCTCATTAATGAGGCGTTTTCACCCACACAGCTGTTGCTCACTGGATGTTTATCATTTTCCACACCATTTCCTGTAAACTCCAGAGAATTTTGTATGTGATAATCTTAGGAGATCAGCAGTTTCTGAGATACTCAAACCACCCAGTCGCCACCAACAATCATCCCATGGTCAAAGTCACTTGGATCACATTTCTTCACTACTGTGATGTTTCATCTGAACAATAATTAAACCTCTTGACCATGTCTACGTGTTTTCATGCATTGAGTTGTTGCCACCTGATTGGCTGGTTAGATTTTTGCATTAACGAGCATGTGTAAGGGTGTACTTAATAAAGTGGCCATGAGTGAATATTTCAATATATGGTATACAGTGACATTGCAGTTTTACCTTGGTTGCCAGATAAAGCTCTTGAGTGAATGCAAGTTGAAGGAAAGAGAAATGGTCAATTTTACTTGCACTCATTCAAAAGCCTACAATTGAAAGCTACAATTATTACTAAGCAATGCAGTGGTTTAATTATTGAAATACATACGTTTCTTAAGTGTTTTATATGCATAGAAAAGTAAAATACATGCTATATACTAAGACAAACGTTTGACTAACTGATGCTAAATAATACCAGATGTACCTGTTCTGACTTATTTAGTACGAGAACTTACAGTTTTTTTCAATCCCGAACTACGATAACCTATGCACATCCTCCCGTATGCTTTAAATCATTTCTAGGTTACTTAGAATACCTAATACAATGTAAATGCTATGTAAAAGGTTGTTATACTGCATTGTTTTGGGGGATAATGACAAGGGGAAAAAAAAGTCTGTACACGCTTGAACAACAAGTGCTGGAAGAGCACTTCCGGGTTTTCTCAATTCATGGTTGGTTGAATTTGCGCATGTGGAACTCGCGGATAAGGAGGGCTGACTGTATATTTGAAAGGTGTTATCTTTCGTGTTTCACAGGTTTTTCAGAAATTGAATCATTTGAAGGGTTATCATGCTGTTTTTTAAAAATTGGCTAAAATAAGATAAAATTTGTTCCATTTTGTGTAGTTGTAAAGGTGACAGCATTATAAATATGAAGTCCATAGAATTCTGAATGGAAGTTGTAAATCAAAACAAATTGAGCTTTGCCTATGAATCTTAGTTACTGATTATCTCTCCCCAGCATGTATTTGTATATAACATTAAGAGCAGTTAAAATACAGATGAAGAAAGATAAAATATTTGATTTCAGATTTAGTCCATTAATTGAAACTGTCCAATGCCAGTTTGGTGCTGAGGATATACCATATGTTTAAACTCTTCCATGTACTTCAGTATTCCCCGAAGACTGAGTGTCCAGCTTCATTTAGCAAACAAACAACTTGATTTTCCAAAATACCAGACAAGAGACAATCTGCAGATGCTGGAAATCCAAGCAACAACCACAAAAAATGCTGGAGGAGCACAGCAGGCCAGGCAGCATCTATGTTGATGTTTTGGGCCCGAAATGGCAGCTGTACTTGCAAAATACCAAACCCATTTTCACATCATCATCATCATCATCATCATCGATTTTCACCTCCAGAGCATTGTGTGAAACAATACCAGTTTGAGTTATTTGCTGTTCATAGCATTCATCAATCATTGCAATGAATTGAAGGCCATTAGATGTTCAGACCTCCTGATAACTATTTGAATTGATGACCTCCAGATGTAGAGGCAGGGCTGTAAAAAGATATTGAAATGACACAAAGAAAGTAAATTATTTATATTGATTCAGTTGCATTCATAATTCCCATGAACAGGGTACCAGAATTTGTCAGAGAGAAAAGGTTTGGAAATTGGTTGAAGGATGCACGCGATTGGGCCATTTCTCGGAACAGATATTGGGGAACACCCATTCCTTTATGGGTTAGTGAAGACTTAGAAGAGGTGAGTAATGAAATGAATGAATAACCAATTCAGATTTTCCAAGATCTTAAAATGGTTCTAGAATAATGTATTCAAAGTAAAAGACATACAAGTAATTATGATTTCCAGATGTGATATTTATGGCTAGCATACAAAAAGAGTGTCTTTATATCAGTTATAGAGGCTGAAATATACTTCTTGATGGTATTTGAAAAGAGTATAGTATAGTACTACAGAACAGAGTAACAGACCAGCTTTAAATTCATATTCTCTTTCCTCTTGTCTGGGATTCTGAGCAAACCTATGCAACAGGAATTGCAGCATATCACCTACATAAGACCGGAGTAGAAAAGACCATTTGGTCCATCAAGCCTGCCCCACCATTTGGCCATGGCACTTTCTTTTTCTCCTTTCAACCTCGTTCTCCTGCCTTTTCCCTGTAACCATTGAGACTCTTACTAATCAAGAACCTATCATCCTTTTTAATTATACTCAATAATTTGGTTTCCACAGCTGTTTATGGCAAGGTATTTCAAATTCACTACTCTGGCAAAACAAACTCCCATCATCTCTGTTCTGAAGGGGTTTCCTTTTATTCTGATGCTGTGCTCTCTGGTCCTAAATTGTTCCATCACAGAAAACATCCTCTCCCCATCCACTCCATTCTCCCTTCCCGCCATCTTTCTATCTCCATGAGTACACGCCCCAGAGCCATCAAAAGCTCCTCATATACTAACCCTTTCATTCCGGGATCAATCTTGTGAACCTCCTCTGCACTGTCTCCAATGCAAGCATTTCATAGATATGGAGCCCAAAACTGTTCACAATACTTCAGATGTGGTCTGATCAATGCCTTATAAATCATTACCACTACATCCTTGCCTTTGTATTCTAGTCCTCTCAAAATGAAAGCGAGCATTGTGTTTGCCTTCCATATTACCAACTCGATCTGCAAGTTAATCTTTAGGAAATTTGGTACTAAGACTTCTAAATCCTTTTGAACCTCCGATTTCTGAATTCTCTCCCTATTTAGAATATAGTTTACCATACATTTCCCTATGCTGTATTCTATTTGTCAGTTCTTTGCCCATTCTCTCTCAACCTGTCCAATCCTTCTGCAGATTCCCTTCTTCCTCAACACGACCTGCCTCTTTAGGTATCTTTTGTATCAGCTGCAAATCTGTCCACAAAGCCGTCAATCCACTATGCAGATCATTTACATATAAAGTGAAAAGTAGCAGACTTTTCCACTCTTTGCCTTCTGCCAGTCAGCCAATCTTCTATCCATGCAAGAACTTTTACGGTAATATCATGGATTCCTATTTTGTGTAGCAGCCTCATGTCAGTAAATGCAAGTAAACACCATCCAGTGACTGCTTTGTCTATCCTGCTTGTTATTTCTTCAAAGAATTACAGTAGATTAATTAAGCAAGATCTCCCCTTAGCTTTCAAGTACCCCAAAACCACATCTTTCATAATGGACTCTTAAATCTCACCAATCAGTAAAGCCAGATTAACCCACCTGTCTTTTGCCTCCCTCATTTCTTAAAGAGTGGAGTAACATAAGGGAGGAAAGTAGGTAGCTTATCATGAAAGTATGTATTATCATCTGATTAATGACAGTGTTGGTATGGTTGGTTCATTAAAGGTCATCTGTCTGTTGTTTTCTTATTGCAGGTATAATATGTATAATACTTTCCCAATATTCATATGTTCTGCAGATTTCTTGCTTTAAGGCTGAACTTCCAAATAGATTAATTCCAAAACATTCATGTATATTCTATTTCTGTAGTATAATTATATCTGGAAATTAAGAATATTGGTTGTAAGAGCACAGTAGCACAGCGGTTAGTGTAACTCTATTACAGTGCCAAAGACCTGGATTCAAGCCACTACTGTCTGTAAGGAATTTCTACATTTTTCCTGTGATGGTAGGTTTCCTCCAGGTGTTCCTGTTTCCTCCCACATTCCAAAGACGTACAGGATAGTAGATGCAACACACAGAATGCTGGAGGAATTCAGCCGATCAAGCAGCATTGATGGAAATAAATACACAGTTGAAGATTTGGGCTCAGACCCTTTATCAGGATAGTAGATGAATTCAGACATCCCACCTCTCCGGGATGTTCCAGGAGTCTCTCGATATTGATAGTGGCTCCCTGACGCACACAAGTTATATACAATATCCCGAAAATCGATCTCCCCCCCCCCCCCCCCCCCCCCGAGAGTAAGCAAGAGGGCACGAGAGAGCGTGAGAAAAAGAGCGAGAGAGAGCACACCATGGCAGAGTGTTCCTAAAAAAGAAAATATCAAATGTATGTCACTCCAGACTACACTGAAGTGTACCCCTGCCTAATAGGGGTGTAAAAAAATAATGACAGTGTTGCTCGCTGCACTGTTTGCAACAGTGACTTTTCTATTGCCAGTGGTGGGTTAAAATGTAAAAGACAATGTTGAGTTGAGTTTAACAGGTGTCATTCATTCATTAGCATAGCTAACGTTATTTAAACTAGCTGGCTAGCTACTAAAGAGCTACCCATAGAACACTACAGCACAGTACAGGCCCTTCAGCCCTCCATATTGTGCCGATCCATATAATCCTTAAAAAAAAGTACTAAACCCACACTAACCCATAACCCTCCATTTTTCTTTCATCCATGAGCCTGTCCAAGAGGCTCTTAAATACCCCTAATGTTTTAGCCTCCACCACCATCCCTGGCAAGTCATTCCAGGCACTCACAACCCTCTGTGTAAAAAAAAAAACAAAAAAAAAAAAACTTACCCCTAATGTCTCCCCTAAACTTCCCTCCCTTAATTTTGTACATATGCCCTCTGGTGTTTACTATTGGTGCCCTGGGAAACAGGTACTGACTATCCACCCTATCTATGCCTCTCATAATCTTGTAGACCTCTATCAAGTCCCCTCTCATTCTTCTACGCTCCAAAGAGAAAAGTCCCAGCTCTGCTAACCTTGCTTCATATGACTTGTTCTCCAAACCAGGCAACATCCTGGTAAACTCCATTGCAGACATCCCACCTCTCCTGGAAGTTCCCGGAGTCTCCCGCAAATTGATGGTGCTACCTCCCTGAAATGAGTCTTTGCAGGGTGGGATGTCTATGAATTGGTCACATGCATGTGATTGGACAGTGTGGGCTTGTTCTGCCAGAAAGGCCAATTACCATGTTGTCTCCAAAAAGAATGTTTTGGAAACATTCCAAATTAAGTACGTTTTAAAGGAGGTTTTGTATTTAATTCTGAATTCTTTTGAAAATCTGACAATATATTACCATTTCAAAGCCTGTCTTTTACAAACAGGAGTGGTTATCTAATGCAGTAGACTTTGCCTTGAGAATTTTAATTCCTATTTCCCTCCAATCGAATGAAATAATCTCAAGTTGAACACTACTTTTCCTATTATCCTTGTATTCTAGCATTGACAAATCTTGAGACTATGAAAAATTCGAAGTTTCGCTCACTTGAGTGAAGAAATATCTTCCAATTTCAATCCTAAATGGCACATACCTAATCCTAAAACTATGATTTGGGCTTGTCAGCTAGAAACGTAGAAAGCCTACAGCACAATACAGGTACTTCAGCCCACAAAGGTGTGCTGAACATGTACTTACTTTAGAAATTACTTTACAGTTTAGGGTTAATTTAGAGTTAACCATAGCCCTCTATTTTCCTAAGCTCCTTGTACTTATCCAGGAGTCTCTTAAAAGACCCTATCGTATCCGGCTCCATCACCGTAGCAGGCAGCCCATTCCACGCACTTACCATTCTCTGCATTTAAAAAAAAACAACTTACCTATGACACCTTAAAATTGTGCCCTCTCGTGTTCGCCATTTCAGCCCTGGGAAAAAGCCTCTGACTATCCACACTATCAATGCCTCTCATCATCTTATATCCCTCAATCAGGTCACCTCTCATCCTCTGCCACTCCAAGGAGAAAAGGCCAAGTTCGCTCAACCTATTCTCATAAGGTATGCTCCCCAATTGAGGCAACATCCTTGTAAATCTCCTTTACACCTTCCTACGGTTTACACTTCCTTCCTGTAGTGACGTGACCAGAACTGAGCACAGTACAACAAGTGGGGTCTCGTATAGCTGTAACATTACCTCTCTGCTCTTAAACACAATCCCACAGTTGAAGGCCAATGCACTGTATGCCTTCTTAACCACAGAGTCAACCTGCACAGCAGCTTTGAGAGTCCTATGGACTCGGACCCCAAGATCCCTCTGATCCTCCATGCTGCCAAGAGTCTTACCATTAATACTATATACTGCCATCATATTTGACGTATCAAAATGAATCACCTCACAGTTATCTGGGTTGAACTCCATCTGCCACTTCTCAGCTCAGTTTTGCATCCTATCAATGTCCCGCTATAACCACTGACAACCCTCCACACTATCCACAACACCCCCAACCTTTGTATCATCAGCAAATTTACTAACCCATCCCTCCACTTTATCATCCAGGAAAAATCAAAAAGAGAACAGGTCCCAGAACAGATCCCTGAGGCACACCACTGGTCACCAACCTTGCAGAATAAGACTGGTCTACAACCACTCTTTCCCTTCTGTGGGCAAGCCAATTCTGGATCCACAAAGCAAGGTTGCCTTGGATCCCATGCCCCCTTACTTTCTCAGTAAGCCTTGCATGGGGTACCTTATCAAGTGCCTTGCTGAAATCCATATACACTACATCTGCTGCTCTACCTTCATCAATGTGTTTAGTTACATCCTCAAAAAATTCAATCAGGCTGGTAAGGCACGACCTGCTTTTGACAAAGCCATGTGGACTAGTCTTAATAATATTATGCCTCTCCAAATGTTCATAAATCCTGCCTCTCAGAATCTTTTCTATCAACTTACCACTGAAGTAAGACTCACTGGTCTATAATTTCCTTGGCTATCTCTACTCCCCTTCTTGAATAAGGGAACAACATCTGCAACCCTCCAATCCTCCAGAACCTCTCCCGTCCCCATTGATGATGCAAAGATCATTGCCAGAGGCTCAGCAGAGGCTCCCTCACTTCCCACAGTAGCCTGGGTTACATCCCATCAGGTCCTGGAGACATCCAACTTGATGCTTTCCAAAAACTCCAGCGCATCATCTTTCTTAATATCTACATGCTCAAGCTTTGCAATCCACTGTGTAAGTCATCCCTACAATCCCTGCATTCCCCAAGATCCTTTTCTATAGTGAATACTGAAGAAAAGTATTGATTAAGTATCTCTGCAATCACCTCCAGTTCCATACACGCTTTTCCACTGTAACACCTGATCAGTCCTCTTACTCTTCACGTACTTGTAGAATGCCTTAGGATTTTCCGTAATCCTGCTCGCCAAGGCCTTCTCATGGCCCCTTCTGGCTCTCCAAATTTCAATCTTAAGCTCCTGCTTGCTGGCCTTATAATCTTCTAGATCTCTATTATTGCCTAGTTTTTTTGAACCTTTCATAAGCTTTTCTTCTTGACTAGATTTTCAACAACCTTTGTACACCATGGTTCCTGCACTCTACCATCCTTTCCCTGTCTCATTGGAATGTACCTATGCAGAACTCCATGCAAATATCCCCTGAACATTTGCTACATTTCTGTCGTACATTTCCCTGATAGCATCTGTTCCCTATTTATGCTTCCAAGTCCTGCCTGACAGCCTCATATTTCCCCTTACTCCAATTAAACACTTTCCTAACTTGTGTGTTCTTATTCATCTCCAATGCTATGATAAAGAAGAGAGAATTGAGATCACTATCTCCAAAATGCTCTCCCACTGAGAGACCCGACACCTGACCAGGTTCATTTCCCAATACCAGATCAAGTACAGCCTCTCCTCTTGTAGGCTTATCTACACAATATGTCAGGAAACCTTCCTGACCACGCATAACAAACACCACCCCATCTAAACCCCTTGCTGTAGGGAGCTGCCAAACAATATTTGGGAAATTAAAATTTCCCAGCACGACAACCTTATTTTTATTACACCTTTCCAGAATCTGTCTCCCTATCTGCTCCTTGATGTCCCTGTACCTATTAGGTGGTCTATATATTTTTAAAAAATCAACCAGTAGAGTTACTGAGTTACTTCCAACTAGTGATCCAGTAGTCAATCCCCTGCATGACTTCCTCCTTTTCTGCAGCCGTGACACTATCTCTGATTAGCAGTGCCACGCCCACACCTCTTTTGCCTGTCCTTTCTGAAACATCTAAAGCCTGACACTCTTAAGTAACCATTCCTGCCCCTGAACCATCCAAGTCTCTGTAATGGCCACAACATCATAGCTCCAGACGGACAGACAGACATACTTTATTGATCCCAAGGGGAAATTGGGAAATTGTTCCAGTACTGATCCATGCTCTAAGCTCATCTAATTTGTTCATAATATTCCTCACATTAATATAGACACATCTTAACCATCGGTCTGAGCATATCCCTTCTCTATCATTTGCCTATCCTCCCTCTTGCACCGTCTCCAAGTTTTCTCTATTTGTGAGTCAGCCACCCCTTCCTTCGTCTCTTCAGTTCAGTTCCCACCTCCCCAGCAATTCTTGTTTAAATTCTGTGCAATAGCCTTAGTAAACCTCCCTGCCAGGGTATTGGTCCCCCTCGGATTCAAGTGCAACCTGTCCTTTTTGTACAGGTCATGCCTGCCCCAAAAGAGGTCCCAATGATCCAGAAATCTGAATCCCTGCCCTCAGCCACGCGTTTATCCTCCACCTTGTTCTACTCTTATACTCACTGTTGCATGGCATGGGCAGTAATCCAGAGATTATGACCTTTGAGGTCCTGCTTCTCAACTTCCTTCCTAACTCCCTGTAGTCTGTTTTCAGAACCACTTCCCTTTTCCTACCTATGTTGTCGATACCAATATGTACCACAACATCTGGCTGCAGTGGTCTAACTCGTTGATGTTCATGTGCTTGTGCAGTCATCCCTCGATCCTAGAAGTTACTGCTTAACATTTATTCTGTTAAAGTTTCTCACAATTTTTAAAATTTTAGCCAGATTGCCTCTAGTACCCACAAATTCATGAAATTATTGGTCCTTCATTGTCTTCTTAAATATTGGTTTCCTTTTTCCAGAAATTAAAGTGGTGTTAACCCCAACCTCAGTGAATCATACCTTGGGTAAAGAAAACAAAATTGAACACAGGAATGTGATATTCTTGAAGTCCTTTACAATTTCAGCAGTTTTCTTAATTTTGAATATCAATCTTGCAGCAATGATTTATATAATGTCTTTCCTGAAATTTTCGTATACCTTTGTATCAGCCAGCAATAGCAAAAATTTCTTTCCTCTGATGTGCATTAAATGCATATTATCTTACAGCTGTGCATGGTTTCCTCGGCCCTCCATCGATTTCAAAGGAAATGATTTCCTGAAGTAGAAACCACCGTGAAGCTTTATCAGTATACTTTTATATCATTTGTACATCTTTTAAGGCAAAAATTACATCTAAGTAGTACAGTGAGATTCACTGCTTGTTGTTTTCCACAATACTTAGAAGTAGTTCACTAATTAATGTCATGAAAATAGATTGAATCTGTGTACAGAATACTGTTATCATTAAAGACATTACTTTGTTGACAGGTGGTATGTGTGGGATCAGTTGCAGAATTGGAAGAGCTGAGTGGAGTCAAAGTTGAGGATCTTCATCGAGAGAGGTGAATTATATTAATATGAACTTTGTGATTGCCCTGTTAAAATGTTATTTATATACTTTAAAAATTTGTTACTGTTCCAACCAGGTTTATCACTTACAAGCATAAAATGAACTTTGGTGTTATAATATCATAAGTTACCTCTACCTGTTGCTTAACAGAATGAGTCCACTGTTGACTTGGGTGCCACATTTAACACTGATGCAGAAGATTGTTGAGTCATTCCACAGTCCTGAACTTGTTAGCAAAGCTGAACTTCAGAGTAATACTGAGTAAATGCTATGCTTGCTGAGATGTTTTTAGATGAGACATCAGACTGATTATTTTGTCTCCATCACAAATGGAATGGAGCTCTGTGTAGCATTAATTGAAAAAACAGGGTGTTTTTCTAGTCTATATTTGTCCTTTTACCAGTAGCATTTAGTTTTAAGATAAAGAGATTATCTGGTCATTTATGTCATAGTTGCTTCTGAGCCATTGGTTTGCATGTATTAGCTATATATATATCTGACTACGTAATAACAGCTGGATTTAGCAATTGGCTCAAAATGACATTGACATTCTCTATGGTTGAAAATACTATTTAAGTAAATGCTACTTAATTGGTTCTTTAAGCTGGGAGTGGTCACGGTCCCAATAGTGTGCGTCTCAACTAGCCACTGACAACGAAGCCCAACTCATGACCTTCACGTGTGGCATAACTACTAAACCTGGTGGAACCATATCTGCTGACAGGAGATGGGGCAAAGGCAGGTTATTGCTGCCTTAAAAACAGTTGCTTTGGGCAAATGGAGTTTATCAGCCATGGCAGGCAACTCATGTAGAAGGAAAACTCTGATCTCAAACCTCCTTTGCCTTGTGACTATACTCACTCATGGGGAAGGCTTTGGGAGTAAACCTCGAGGGGAAAAATCTGGAGCTGGAGTCCCTAAGGCAGTCCTACATTGAGTTCAGCGCTGACTGGCAACTCCTGCAATGCCATTGGTGCCGAACTGTATCGGTCTCTGCTGTTCCTTTGGATTCATCAGCCTGCTACATAGGCGATAGCTTGCTCTACATATTGTACTGGCCTGGCTTGCATATCATTTAGACTGCTGGGATACAAGGTCCATGGTCAACCCCGACCAATGGAGGACCTTAATTAATTTGCAAATGTAGTAAATAGGACAACTGACAACACCTTGCCTTTATAAAGAATCTTTATTGTAAGCAAAAGAAGTAACAATTGTATTCTTTAAAGGTAAAGCGTACAACACCAATTGACAAACTGTACAAGCTAACTGTAACATGTTTTTCAGTAAATAGAATCACAAAAAGATGTTAAGTCAGAATTAAAACTGGCATTTTAGGATTCATTCATACAGTTTAAGTGTCAGAACTTAGACATTAAATTGTCTTTAACCAATTTTTGCTGAAAGAAAGTTCCTGTTGATACTCAGCTAGATGAGAATACTTTGTGTCAACCCAATGACACTTACTTTAACATTACAGTCAAATGTTTAAAATTTTGTGAGGTGTTTGTGTTTTTGTATAACAACAACATCAAAAAAGTCAAGAATTGATCCTGCTTTGCTATTCATAAGATATTCACACCCCTTCATGTTCATTCTTAATACTCATATTTCTTGATTTCTCACCCTAGAAAAATCTATCATGGTCTTGAGTATACTTAGTAATCCTGCAGTAGAAAGATTCAAAGATTTAGAGTTCTCTGAATAATTTTCTCCTTATCCAGAATTAAGTGGCCAATTTCCTTACCCTGAAATTATGCCAAATTTCTGGCCTTTACAGCCTGATTAAACTCTCAATTGTCAACACCTACCAATTTGATATTTCTTTTGTTTTGAATTTTTCGCTGAGCCATCATTCACTGAGTGAGGATGGCATGACAGTCATAGATGAGAGCTACAGGGAGGTAGTCACACCAGACTGCCAGAAGCAGGTTGTTGGGTGACAGTCGGAGGGGGGAAAGCGAAGGAGAGTAGACAGGTAGTGCAGAGCATCCCTGTAACCATTCCCCTGAATAATAAGTTTACCGTCCTGGATACTGTTGGCGGGGAAGACCGACCAGGTGTGAACCATGGTGGCAGGGCCTCTGGCACTGAGTCTGACCCTGTAGTGTGGAGGAGCAGAGGGATCTGGGAGGACATGTCCACAGATCCCTGAAAGTTGCCTCACAGGTAGATAGGGTAGTTAAGAAAGCTTATGGGGTGTTAGCTTTCATAAGTCGACGGATAGAGTTTAAGAGTCGCGATGTAATGATGCAGCTCTATAAAACTCTGGTTAGGCCACACTTGGAGTACTGTGTCCAGTTCTGGTCGCCTCACTATAGGAAGGATGTGGAAGCATTGGAAAGGGTACAGAGGAGATTTACCAGGATGCTGCCTGGTTTAGAGAGTATGGATTAAGGTCAGAGATTAAGGGAGCTAGGGCTTTACTCTTTGGTGAAAAGGAGGATGAGAGGAGACATGATAGAGGTGTACAAGATATTAAGAGAAATAGATAAGAATGGATAGCTAGTGCCTCTTCCCCAGGGCACCACTGCTCAGTACAAGAGGACATGGCTTTAAGGTAAGGGGAGGGAAGTTCAAGGGGGATATTAGAGGAAGGTTTTTCACTCAGAGAGTGGTTGGTGTGTGGAATGCACTGCCTGCGTCAGTGGTGGAGGCAGATACAACTAGTGATCTTTCAGTTGTCAAAAACAGACCAAAAAAACTTTTAAAAGCTATTATCTGAATTGAATTGACTTTATTACAGTTGGCCCTCCTTATCCACGGGTTCCACATGCGTGGATTCAACCACCTGCGGATCAGGAAAACCTGAAAGTTCTGTCTTCAGCACTCGTTGTTTAAGCATTATTCGCCTCGCGTCTTGTTCGGTCGCTATTTTGTTTCTGTGAAAAAATGGCTCCTAAAAAGCAATTAAGTGGTCAAAGCAATTCCTGAAAGGCTTTCTCTCGCCAAGAAAGTAGAAATCTTAGATCTTTTGAAAAGTGGCATGTTGCTTGCCGAAGTGGTCCTCAGCCCTTAACCTCCACAGATCTTGACTTTAGTATTATTGAGCCTCCTCCAAAGCATCCTTATTCCCTAAACAATACAGTATAACAACTACTTACATAGCATTTCCATTGTATTAGGTATTATAAGTACTGTAATCTAGAGATGGTACACTTTCTCGTTCATTTGCTACTTGTGTTGTGAGCAAGAGAAGAGTTTAAAGCTAGTAAGGGATTGCGGGCTAGCTATGTAAAGCGCTACAGCCTCAAGAACTTAAAGATCATGGGAGAATTGGGATCGGCTGATGCCGAGGCAGCATCAGCATTCCCAGAAGAGCTATGATGGTTGCGTCTGTACTGAACATGTACAGAATTGTTTTCTTATCATTATTCCCTAAACAATACAGTATTACAACTATTTACATAGCATTTACATTGTATTAATCTAGAGATGATTTAAAGTATTCAGGAGGTTATGTTCGTAGGTTATATGCAAATACTACACCATTTTATATAAGGGACTTGAGCATCCACGCTTTTTGATATCCGCGGAGGGTCTCGGAACCAATCCCCTGCGGATAAGGACAGCCAACTGTACATCCTTCATATACAGTACATGAGAAGGAAAAATCTTTAAGTTATGTCTTCGTCTAAATATGCAATGTGCAATTTATAGTAATTTATAATAAATAGTATGTATATCAGGACAGTCAATATAACATAGAAATACAATTGTTTCACCATGAATTAAGCAGTCTGGTGGCCTGGTGGAAGAAGCTGTCCTGGAACCTGTTGGTCCTGGCTTTTATGCTGTGGTACCGTTTCCCGGATGGTAGCAGCTGGAACAGTTTGTGGTTGTGCTGACTCTTCTCTCCAGTGATCCTACAGGCCCTTTTTACACACCTGTCTTTGTAAATGTCCTGAATAGTGGGAAGTTTACATCTACAGATGTGCTGGGCAGTCCACACCACTCTGTAAAGTCCTATGATTGAGTGAAGTACAGTTCCCATACCAGGCAGTGATGCAGCCAGTCAGGATGCTCTCATTTGTGCCGCTGTAGAAAGTTCTTAGTATTTGGGGGCCAAAACCAAACTTCTTCAACCGTCTTTTATGACCTTTGAGTATTACTAGGTGCTTTATTGCAAAGGAAGTACTTTTGAAGAGCTCCATTTAAGAAAAATGTGTGCTACTGAGGTTGAGAAAGCCTTTCTTGTAAACTTCAGTAATTGCCAGTTTAATGCTTTGATTTATCAAATTTTGAGAGTTACACTGATTTTTTTTCCCCCCAGTGTGGATTTCATCACAATCCCATCACATCGTGGAAAAGGTGTACTGCGACGAGTGTCTGAGGTCTTTGATTGTTGGTTTGAAAGTGGAAGCATGCCATATGCTCAAGTTCATTATCCGTTTGAAAACAAAAGAGAATTTGAGGAGAGCTTCCCAGCGGACTTCATTGCTGAGGGAATTGACCAAACAAGAGGATGGTAAAGAATTAATTTCTATTACACCAGTTACATTGTTTTAGTCAATTATTGATCACATTTGTGCTGAACAAAGGAATACTGGATTGTAACTGATGTTCCAGTTGGTAAATAATGTCCCAATTACTTATTTCATAGTTGAATTAGGGTATTTTTCTCATGATCTGTTTCTAGGTTTTCTACATTATGAGTAAAAGAAAATGCTAGAGGAGCCCAATGGGTTATGTGATATCTGTGATGGAAGAGAGATTATCAAAGTTTCAGAACTGAGGGTCCTCAACTCAAAATGACATCATTTCCTTTCACTTCACAGATACTTCGACCTGCTGATTTTCTCCAGCAATTAGTTTTTTGCTCCAGATACCAGCTTCTGCAGTCTCTCTTGTCTTCATTCTAGGTTAGGAATAGTTTGGGTAAGAACCACTCCACCACCGCAATGTTTTGACTTCATTGCTGAAGAGGAACTGAACTTGCTTTACCTGTAGAATATTTAGGTTTTCCATTTTGGCAATTGTGACAGTCTCTGAGATTCCAAAAACAAGTTTGTAACTGATTTGAGTGCCATGAGCTTTAACCTAGTGGGAAATACTCAAGATTGAGAAGTGCATTTAGCAGATGTTCTTGAGTCTTGCAATTGAAGGCTGAAGATGATCATGAAAGTCAATAAAAGATGCTGTATTTTGAAATAAAAGCACAAAATGTTGAAAACCTGCAGCAGATCAGTCGTATCCATGGAGGGAGAATCAGAATGACTTTAACCTGAGGATTTCTGGTGTTTTCTGTCTTTATTCAGATTTTCAGCATTTGCAGTGGTTTTGTGTTTTAAATACTGTATTTTGAGTTCAATCAGGAAGAAAACTGTAAAAAAAAGAGTAGAAATTAGAAGCAGCACGGAACGCAGCAGGCCAGGCAGCATTCAGTCAGATTAGGTTCACCAGTTCACAATTTTCCCCCAATGAGGTAGTTTCTGCCTGTTGAATATATTCCTTATGCACAGTAATGGTGGCGAAAATTAATGTCATATTGAATAACTTTCATTATTGCCTCAATTATTTGAAAAGGAAAAAAAACATGTCCTATTGTATGTCCCCATTTTAGGATATTAGCATCTAAAGTAAGTGTTTACCATTTACCATCAGCAGTGTGTCTTTAAAGTGTTCAAAGTGAAAACTGTTTTAAAGTGCAGTTATGAACTGTTGTTGGACAACCAGATAAATTTGTGTGCCAAAATTGTGAAAGGACATGTTCGGCACAGCTTTGTGGGCTGAAGGGCCTGTATTGTGCTGTTGGTTTTCTGTGTTTCTAAAGATAGACTTAAAGTGATGCAGGTTATGAAGGAGGTAATTGCAAATGGGTGTGCAGATGTAATTCATTGAGTGTAACTGGCCCTATGCTTCCATTTACATCAGTGTGCACTTTCATAATTGCAGCTGCTGATATAATTATAGTTTGTTCTAGCATCTTCACACTGACGTTTTTCAGTAGGAAAGTTTAAAAAATGCCAATTTGAATTGTCTCAGTCCTAGATAAAATAAAATTTGAGGAAAAGGAATTCTGTTTTTCTATGTTGCATGTTTTGTTCTTACCAGAAACCAGTTAAAGAATTAGATTGAATAGATAGCACAGACAGGACATTTAGCTCAGCTGGTCTATGCTAATGTTTATAATCCACTTAAATCACAGTATAACCCTCCTCCTCACTCCTTAACTCTGCTGAGCCCTTTTTTACATTTTCTTCATTCACAGGTTCTTTCTACTGTTTTGAATATTTCCAACAAATTTGTTTTTCATGACAAATAATTCATCTTAACAAGATGTCCATTAGTGTACATGTCCCCTTATTCAGGATCTTATTAATTTGATTGAAAATTTGCTCAGTTTTTCTGTGTATAAATTTGTTTCCATAGGTTTTATACTCTACTGGTACTATCTACGGCTCTGTTTGGCAAACCACCTTTCAGGAATGTGATAGTAAATGGGCTTGTATTAGCAAGGTAAGAATCTGCCATGTGCATCAATAATCATCAAAATTATGCTTGAACTCTCAGCATTTGTACTTTAACTCAATAGTATGTCTAGATTAGAACATGCTTTTCAAAGATGTATGGTTAATAAGTTTGCAGATGATATGAAGATTGGTGGTGTTGTAGATAGCTGACAAACAATACATGGTAAATAGTGGGCATTGAGGAATGTAGTAGAACAGAGTGATCTAGGAATAATGGTGCATAGTTCCCTGAAGGTGGATCTCATGTGGATAGGGTGGTGAAGAAAACTTTTGGTATGCTGGCCTTTATAAATCAGAGCATTGAGTATAATGTTAAAATTGTACAAGGCATTGGTGAGGCCAAATCTGGAGTATTGTGTACAGTTCTGGTCACCGAATCATAGGAAAGATGTCAACAAAATAGAGAGAGTACAGAGGAGATTTACTAGAATGTTACCTGAGTTTCAGCACCTAAGTTACAGAGAAAGGTTGAACAAGTTAGGTCTTTATTCTTTGGAGCGTAGAAGGTTGAGGGGGGGACTTGATAGAGGTATTTAAAATTATGAGGAGGATAGATAGAGTTGACGTGGATAGGCTTTTTTCATTGAGAGTAGGGGAGATTCAAACAAGAGGACATGAGTTGAGAGTTAAGGGGCAAAAGTTTAGGGGTAACACGAGGGAGAATTTCTTTACTCAGAGAGTGGTAGTTGTGTGGAACGAGCTTCCAGTAGAAGTGGTAGAGACAGGTTCAATTTTGTTATTTACGGTAAAATTGGATAGGTATATGGACAGGAAAGGAATGGAGGTTTATGGGCTGAGTGCAGGTAGGTGGCACTAAGTGAGAGTAAGCATTCGGCATGGACTCGAAGGGCCAAGGTGACCTGTTTCTGTGCTGTAATTGTTAAGTGGGTAATGCAACAGGATTTTGATCAGTTGTAGATATGGATGGAGAAATGGCAAATGGAGTTTAATCAGGCCAAATGTGAAGGGTTGCATCTTGATGGTCTAATGTAAAGGAATAGTTCACAGTTAATGGTAGGACCCTTAATAATATTGATAAGCAGATGAATCTTAGGGTCCAAGTTCATAGCTCCTTTAAAGTGGTTACTCAAGTTGATAGGATGGTTAAGACAGCATATGGCATTCTTGCCTTTATTAGTTGAGGCATTTGAGTTCAAAAGTCAGGAAGTTAGGTTGCAGTTTTTCTAAAAGTCTGGTTATACCAGTTGTACTGGAGTATTCCGTATGGTTCTGGTCATCCCATCATAGGAAGGATGGCTTGAAGAGGTTTACCGAGATGCTGTCTGGATTATGGCATGTGATATAATAAGAGGTTGGACAGACTTTAGTTGTTTTCTGTGGACCTTAGTCAGTTATCTCCATTTATGAAAGTACTTGTGCATTTGTGGTGGAGGGAATGGTGAGTTCCCACTCTTTGTGACCATACGGTATGAACTGTGTTTTGCAGCTTGGCCGTGGAGTGATGCTGTTTCGTTTAGCTGTATATTTGTATGGTTGAATGATAATTAAATTTGAATTGATGGGGTGGAGGAAGTGAACAGACAAAGGTCAGAAATATCTTAGTCCTTGCCCAGCTGCAAGTGTTGTTCAGTAATTATTTGTTTAAAGTAATGATCTATACAAAACCACAGTTATAAAATAGTATTGTAAAACTCAGCTTCTATGCTTCTGGGTAGTAGGCTACATGCAGAGAAGAATATTTAGAAAAACCCAAGAATTGACTAAATTTGATGATTATACCCAGAATGACTGTTGTAAGACAAGGATATATATTGATTCTTCTAGTTAATCTTTAACGTTCAGTTGAGAGGAAGGGATAGATCTCTGCAGGGTTGACGAAAACCCAGTTTCACTGATGTTATTCAGGGTAAGATGTCTGCAATTTTTGTTTAGCCTATATGGGATTCCCAGACTCAGTTTAGAGCATTGAGGGGTGGAATATAAATTCAGTGAGTCCTTTTCTTGTGTTCAGCAATAAATTCTGGTCACTTATTTTCTTTGTGGAGCAAATTGAGCCATATTGTGAAGAAGCACATTTTTTTGAGAAGATGAAGACAATGAATAATTTTAAATGGTTGGATAGTCCACTTTTAAATATTTCAGTGATTAGAGATAAATACTGCTAGAGATAAATACGGCTGGCATTTGTGGGCTAACTTCGTGATTTTAATTCCTAATTTTACTGGATTGAGGCATCAGTATAATTATTGAATCCTGAGGAAGGAATTTTACTAAAGATGACAATAGATTGAATGTTAATAAAGCAAGATGTGATAGTTATTTTCAGCATTGAAGTAATCTTATCAGAAATGTAAGCAGGAAGATTCCTTTTCCTCATGAGACATAAAATAAAATTGTTTGCTTCATTAGAGCATTTACTTTTATGTGTAAACAATTATATGTTATCAGTGAATTTTATTTGTGTTCTTGTCATTAGTGACGGTCAGAAAATGAGCAAACGTAAGAAGAATTACCCAGATCCAATGCATATTGTTAACAGTTATGGTGCAGATGCATTGAGGTAAGAAGCAATAAAATTGCATGTACATCACATTTGATTTACATAATATCCTACTGGAAAGTCTCACTCATGAGCACCAAATGTGAGTTGCATGTTTGTCTGAAAGTCATGGGTCACCATCCTTCAGTCTCTCCCAATATTTGTGCACATTTTTCATCAAATGATACATGTCAAAAAATAAATGAGGGTGCTCCAACTCACAAATTTATTTTTGTAGCTCATCTTCTCATAACTTCATGATGTTTATGCCATCACTGCCATTTTTCCTTGACCATTATTTTTAAACATTATATTTTTCCATTTGGTGGAAAAGGCATGCACCTATAGAACATCTTACATAGAACACAGAACAGTACAGCACAGTACAGGCCCTTTGGCCCACAATGTTGTGTCGACCCTTAAACCCTGCCTCCCATATATTCTCCCCACCTTAAATTCCTCCATATACCTGTCTAATAGTCTCTTAAACTTCACTAGTGTATCTGCCTCCACCACAGACTCAGGCAGTGCATTCCATGCACCAACCACTCTCTGAGTGAAAAACCTTCCTCTAATATCCCCTTTGAACTTCGCTCCCCTTACCTTAAAGCCATGTCCTCTTGTACGGAGCAGTGGTGCCCTGGGGAAGAGGCCCTGGCTGTCCACTCTATCTATTCCTTTTAATATCTTGTACACCTCTATCATGTCTCCCCTCATCCTCCTTCTCTCCAAAGAGTAAAGCCCTAGCTCCCTTGATCTCTGATCATAATGCATACTCTCTGAACCAGGCAGCATCCTGGTAGATGTAGTCTTGACTAGATTCAAAAACTGAACATCAGATCTTCTCTAAATTTAAGCATGATATAACATCCCGTAACCCGTAATGACGTACTTCAAGACACCCATAAAACCCTTTGCTGCAGTCAAAGGACAGCGGTGACTATATTGCATCCAGTTAGGAGAACGCCAACCACATCATCAAGAATAATTAGCTTCCTATCTATCATACAGCATTAGGGTAAAACAAAATATGGTCAGCCTAATTATGCCATGTGGAAAGAGAAGGGCGACATTAGGGTCAAGAGATGATGCCAAACATCGTCGGGAAGCAGCAAGGAGAGGGAGAGAACAAGAATCAGGGGCAAGATGGAGCCTGATTCCTTTTTTCAGTCTCAGTTCAAGGATTGAGTCTATTAAAATGAATATACTGCCCAGACTGTTATCTCTTTCAGACCCTACCAATAGAGATTAATCAAAATCAATTCAATGAATGGAACAAGATGCTATCAAGGTATATTTGGCAGGGTAAAAGGCCTAGAGTTCATCTCAAAACTTTGCAGTTAGCAAAGGAAAAGGAGGGATGGGGCTTGCCTTCTCTTGGAGATTATTATTTTACAGCACAGTTGAGAGCTGTGATATGTTGGTGCAACCCATCATATGACACTCAATGGAAAAACATTGAGGAGTGGATACTTCCCATCCCCATACAAGCAATTTTGGCTGATAACAACCTGCAAAGGTACATAAATACTATTGATAATCCATAGGTGAAATTGACTCTTAAAATATGGAAAACTACTATAAAAGAATATAATCTAGAGGGAGATATTGCAATTCTTAAATGATGTGCATATGACTCTGATTTTAAACCAAATAAATTGGATGCTAGATTTAAGGACTGGACAGCTAAAGGAATAACAGTTCTTTGCAACATAATGAAAGAAGGAACACTGTTCAGTTTTGAAATGCTTAAAGAGAAACACTTATTAGAAAAACAAGATTTTTATCGTTATTTACAGATGCGACAATAAGACGCTTAAAAATGTAACCAAGGCAAATACATGCTTGATAGAGCTCTTTAGAAAAGCATATAATTCAGATAATGGTAGTAGAATCATTTCAAGCATGTATAAGGGGTTGTCAAATCTTAAAACACTTTCGACTTCATACATTAAAACAAAATGGGAGAAGGAAGGAGGGATAATTATATCTGAGGAAGAATGGACAACAATATGGAAATATCAATGGAAGTGTACCAATTCACAGAAATGGAGGGAGTCTGGATGGAAAATTTGATAAGATAATTTATTACACCCTCTCAGAAATCTCATTATGATAGTAACCTCCCCGTTTGCTGGAGAAATTGTGGAAATCAAAATGCAAATCATTTTCATATTTTTTGGGACTGCCCTGTTATCAAAAACTATTGGAGGGGGACACACAATGCCCTACAAGACATCTTTAAATGTGAAATACCCTTGGAGAGTAAGACCATATATTTTGGATATATACCTCAAGAATGGCTGAAAAGAGATAAATATTTAATGAATATACTGTTGGTGGCTGGTAAAAAGACTATTACTAGGAAATGGTTATCACAGGAGAGCCCAACTTTAAATACATGGATGGAAATTACAATGGACATTTACAAAATGGAGAAGATAACAGCATCTGTAAACCATAAGCTGGAACAATTTGATTCATACTGGGAAAAATGGTTTAACTACATAATGCCTCATAGGCCTGATTTTATTCTCACAAATCAATGAATCTGTTGTAAAAAAAAAAGATCATGCCCTACTTGTACATAGTTCTTTCCTTTTGCTTGTTTATTCTTTCCACTCTTTTCTATAAGTGTATACCCCAGATAAATACTTTGTGGAGATTTTGTGATATATATGATTATATGATATATATGTACAATGTCTGAAATACATCTTATGGAAATGTTTGTTTGATGAACTTCAATAAAAAAAATGAATTACAAAAAAAAGAGCAAGAATGGGATGAGGCCAGGGCTGCACGACTCCAGGATCAAAGAGTCAGGAGAAAAAAGATGAGAGAGGAAGAGACAGAGGAGGAGAAGCTTGCACGTCTCCAAAATGACAGCAACAAGCACAGAAGGAGGAGAGAGGAAGAGACAAAGGAGCTGAGAAATGCACATCTCCAGGATCAGAGACAAAGAACAAACAGCAGAAGAGATGGAGAGATGGCGCATGAAAGGACTGCATGTCTCCAGAATGACAACGAGAGGCACAAGGGTGTCAGATCAACTAGAAATGTTGCCATCAGAAGTGTCCTTCGTTAAACAAGGAGGAGCTATATTTGTCTTGCTACGTGTCTTTCTTCAATAAACTGGTTTTTCTTCTTCAATTTTCAAAGCAAAGCAATGCCAGTAGCATTCAGGAAAATTTAATGTTCATTCTGGTCACATCAGACTGCACTACCTTTCTCTCAAAGGGTGCCCCAACGGGTCACTCCGTTGTCTGGTATGCTGCTAAATGGTATGCAGATCATGAAACAAGCAAAGATTTGTGCAAATTGAAAACTGAAGTTATTTGTGAATATTTGGCAGGTTAGTTGCAAAAATTTAAGAACAGGCACATTAATTTTTTAAAGATTTGTGGTGATAAAATGCCGATCACGAGGCAACAGGAAAATTCATTAGTTTGCCAAGATTGTCACTGATGAAAATCTAACCTGCTGAATGGCTGCATCAGTACATATGTGTGATGAATGTGTGTAAGGCAAAGACTGCTTACCGGTAGCACACAAATTCAGTCTGAAGCTATCTCATTACATATTTCAAAATTCACAGAAATTGAAACACTTCTGGCCCTAAGCATTTTGGATAAGATGTACTCAACCTGTAGTTAAATATCAGAAGCAAAATTGCATTTTGTTTATGATTGAATGTTGAATATTTGTTGTATCTTTGGAAAAATTTATTATAGTGTTAATTTATTATTGGACGATATACAGTTCCCCCACAAATTATGGTCATGTTCTTTTTCAGGCTGTACCTGATTAATTCCCCTGTTGTGAGAGCAGAAAACCTGAGGTTTAAAGAAGAAGGAGTGAGAGATATTCTCAAGGATGTCTTCCTACCTTGGTACAATGCATACAGGTTCCTTATTCAGAATGTTCAGAGATTGCAGAAGGTACAGGAGTATGTTTTTGTGTGTATCCACAAATTCTGTGCTTAAGTCTTGCATACGTAGAGATTGTTAATTTATTAGTAAATTATTTGTGAACTAAAAAAATTCTCATTCCAGGAAGAGGGTATTGAATTCCTTTTCAATGAAAACATTGTTGAGGGCAGTGACAACATCATGGATAAATGGATACTTTCATTTACACAATCCCTCATCCAATTTTTCAAAGCAGAAATGGAAGGTAATCATAAATATGAAGACAATTTAAAATGTTGTGCACTCCTATTCTGAAATGTTGAACTTGAATTCTGAAATACCGCTGCCTCCTCAAATGACAACTATGTATTTTCCTTAATAAATTGACTTGCTGAACAACTTTGTCTTACATCCATTTGTCTTATCCTGAGTCACAATTTGCTTTAGAGCAGGCGTTCCCAGCCTTTTTGTGCCATGGGCCTCTACCATTAACTTGTATGGGGTCCATGTTGGAAAACCCTGCTTTAGAACAATGTACTAGGCAGTAACATGTCAAGTGGAAGATAATAGCCAGGAATTTTATTTTAAAAATAGTTAAAGTCTACAGCTATTTTGGGTTTGTTTTTAAAGTACAGTTTCTTTCTGATTTAAAGCATACAGGCTCTACACTGTGGTGCCCAGACTAGTCAAATTTGTGGACATGTTAACCAATTGGTATGTCAGAATGAATCGTAAAAGGTTAAAGGTAGGTAAATTTTGGTACTAGAATTTATTCAATCTTAAAGTATTTTACATATTAACATATAAGTTAGGAGCAGGAGTAGGCCACTCAGCTCCTCAGTCTGTTCTGTCACTATATCTGTAACTGCTTTCCTGTCTAACTGCAGTAAGTCTCCATTCCATTGTTAAGACTAGGTGTCTCTCGGCCTTGAGGAAGAGTTCTAAAAACTTAGACTTTCTGAGTGAAATTCCATCTTGTACTGTAGGTGCTGCCTTATTGGAAAACAGTTACAGTTTCAACTACGAGAGGGAGGATCCACCCATCAGGATCCTGTACATTTCAAAAAATCCTCTCACACTGTTGAAAGTACACAAGTACAAAAATAACCTGTCTAACTTTTCCTTGAGATCAAGCCAGAAGGCTGGTGCTAATCAAATAAACTTTCTCTGAACAGCTAAAATGGCAAACATTTTTTCCCTGAGAAAAACGAAACACAGTACTCTGGTTGTGCTCTCAACAGTACCCTATGTGACTGAGGCATAACCTCCTTGTTTTAATGTTTAATTCCCCTCTCACTAAATATAATTCTGCTATCATTCCCAATTACTTTCCTTACATTCATCCAGAACCTATAGTGTCTCAGAATTCTGCAATCTCTCACTGTTTTGAAAATATTCAGATTTTCCTACATTATGCTCTGTTTGTCATGTTGTTACCCATTCATATAATCCTTTATAACACCCTCGTCTGCCTTCTTCACACTACATCTTGACAACCTGAAAAAAAAACATTTATACCAACTCTCTTTGTGCTGTTAACAGGCTGCCAAACTGTTACCTCGTACATCATTAGTTTTTATTTTCCACAGCAGTTTTTGGTGTGGGATCTCGTTAAGTAAGTGCTGGAAATCTATGTTCAGCACATCTACTGGTTCCCCTATTATTCACAGTACTTATTATATATTCAAAGAACTTACTTTATTACCATTTAAAATGGAGCAAGATGTTGTGATCTAGTTTTAGTTGCCAGCTATATGTTACTTAGATCTGGGTATCAATGGGGGTTTCAGCAGTAATAGAACCAAGTATGCATTGAGTACATTAACAGTGGAAGTTGATGGAGGTGTTGATTGTTTAGGCAGGAAACTTTATAATATCATTAAAATCCTCTCTGAAGGTTATTAAGGTACTCATTTCTCTTACTTTATGCATCTGAATTTTCAGCTATTTCTCGATTCTTTTTTTCTTCAATAAGGGTGAAAATGGAACTGAAGATTGTGAAAGGGCTTTGGAAACTTTGTTTGCAGTTTTATTCAACATGTGCCGGCTGATGGTAAGCAAGTACTGTTCAAAGTAAAATTTATTATCAGTCCATACATGTCACCACATACAACCTTGAAATTCTTTTTTCCTGTGGGCATGCTAAGCAAATCTATAGAACAGTAACTGTAAACAGGAGCAATGAAGAACAAGCTATGCAAATATAAATAAATAACAATAAATAGTGAGAGCATAAAATAACAAGATAATGAGTTCTTAAAGTGAAACCATCAGTTGTGGGAACAGCAGAAATAAAATGTGTAGTTATTCCTTTTTTACAATAGCCTGATTGTTGAGGGTAATAACAGTTCTTGAACCTAGTGGTGAGAGTCCTGAGGCACTTGTACCATTTACCTGATGGCAGCAGCGAGAAGGGGCATGGCCTGGATGATGAGGATCTCTGATGATGGATGATGATTTTCTACAGCAACATTTCATGTAGATGTGCTCAATGGTTGGGAGGGATTTACCTGTGATATACTGGACCGAATCCATGGTGTTTTGTAGGATTTTCTGCTCAAAGGCATTCATGTTCCTATACCAGACTGTAATGTACCACTCAGTACACTTTCAACCACACACAGATAGAAGTCTTTTGATACTTTCGATGACATGCTGAATATCTGCAGACTCCTGAGGAAGTAGAGGCGCTGTTGTGTTTTCTTTACATAGAAGCATAGAAAAACTAAAGCACATACAGCCCCTTTGGCCCACAATGCTGTGCCGAACATGGATGACTTCAGAAATTACCTAGGGTTACCCATAGCCCTCTATTTTTCTAAGCTCTAGGTACCTATCCAGGAGTCTCTTAAAAGAACCCATCGTATCCGCTTCCACCACCGTCGCCGGCAGCCCATTCCATGCACTCACCACTCTCTGTGTTTTTAAAAAATACTTACCTCTGACATCCCCTCTGTACCTACTTCCAAGCACCTTAAAACTGTACCCTCTAGTGTTAGCCATTTCAGTCCTGGGAAGAAACCTCTGACTATCCACACGACCAATGCCTCTCCATCATCTTATACACCTCTATCAGGTCACCTCTCATCCTCCGCCGCTTCAAGGAGGAAAGGCCAAGTTCACTCAACCTATTCTCATAAGCAATGCACCCCAATCCAGGCAATATCCTTGTAAATCTCCTTTACACCTTTTCGATAGTTTCCACATCCTTCCTGTAGTTAGGTGACCAGAACTGAGCATAGTACTCCAAGTGGGGTCTGACCAGGGCCTTGTATAGCTGTAACATTACCTCTCGGCTCTTAAACTCAATCCCACGATTGATGAAGGCCTTCTTAATGCCTTCTTAACCACGGAGTCAACCTGCACAGCAGCTTTGAGTGTCCTATGGACGCGGACCCCAGGATCCCTCTGATCCTCCACACTGCCAAGAGTCTTACCATTAATACTACATTCTGCCATCATATTTGGCCTACCAAAATGAACCACTTCACACTTTCCTGGGTTGAACTCCATCTGCCACTTCTCAGCTCAGTTTTGCATCCTATCAATGTCCCACTGTAACTTCTGACAGCCCTCCACACTATCTACAACACCGCCAACCTTTGTGTCATCAGCAAATTTACTAACCCATCCCTCCTCTTCCACATCCAGGTTATTTATAAGAATCACGAAGAGTAGAGGACCCAGAACAGATCCTTGAGGCACACCACTGGTCACTGACTGGCATACAAGACATGACCCATTTACAACCACTTGTTGCCTTCTATGAGCAAGCCAATTCTGGATCCACAAAGCAAGGTCCCCTTGGTTCTCATACCTCCTTACTTTCTCAATAAACCTTTCATGGGGTACCTTATCAAATGCCTTGTTGAAATCCATAAATACTACATCTACTGCTCTGCCTTCATCAATATGTTTAGTCACATCCTCAAAAAATTCAGTCATGCTCGTAAGGCATGACCTGCCTTTGACAAAACCATGCTGGCTATTCCTAATCATATGCCTGTCCAAATGTTCATAAATCCTGCCTCTCAAGATCTTTTTCATCAACTTACCAACCACTGAAGTAAGACTCACTGGTCTTCTGGACTATATCTACTCCCTTTTAATGGATAAAGGAACAGCATTTGCAACCCTCCAATTCTCCGGAATCTCTCCCATCCCCATTGATGATGCAGAGAAGATTGCCAGAGGCTCAGCAATCTCCTCCCTCGCCTCCCACAGTAGCCTGAGGTACAGCTCATCTGGTCCGGGAGACTTATCCAACTTGGTGCTTTCCAAAAGCTTCAGCGCAACCTCTTAATGTCTATGTGCTCAAGTTTTCTAATCCGCTGTAAGTCATCCTTATGATCTCTGCTATCTCCTCCAGTTCCATACACACTTTTCCACTATCACACTTTACAATTATATTTGTATGATGAGCTTAGGACAGGTCCTCTGAGATGGTGACACCCAGGAACTTTAGGTTACTGACCCTCTCTACCTCTGATTCTCTGTTGAGTACTGGCTCATGGACCTCTGGTTTTCCTCTCCTGAGGGTACAGTCATTTCCTTGGTCCTATAGACATTGAGTGAAAGGTGGTTGTTATTACATCACTTGGTCAAATTTTCAATCTCCCTCCTGTATGCTGATTCATCACCACCTTTTATACAGCTCACAACTGTGCTATCATCAGCAAACTTGTATATGGTGTTGGAACTGTACTTGGCTCAGTCAAAGTTATCGAATGAATAGAGCAGGGGATAAGCACACATCCCTGTGGCACTCTTGTGCTGGTGGACATTGTGGAGGAGATGTTTTTGCCAATCTGAAGTGATGTGGGTCTGCAAGTGAGGAAATCTAGAATCTAGTTACACAAGGGGGTATTGAGACCGGGTCTTGGAGTTTACTGATTAGTTTTGAGGGGGTGATGTTATTCATTGCTGAGCTGTAATCAATTAAGAGCATCCTGATGCATGTATCTTTGCTGTCTGGATGTTCCAGGATTGTGTGTAAGCTCTGTTAAATTTTTAATTGTAAACTGAAATTTGAGCATCAGTAAAACTACTCAATTTTGCTTGATTTCTTACTAGGGTGATATCCTACAATAATTACTTCATTTTATTTTCTACTCTTCACACATGTAAAATTATTTTAAATTGCAAAATAGTAAGCAGTTCAATCACCTCTAAAAGTCTTGTTACTGGCAGAACTATAATGATGAATTCTCTGCAAAATGTTATTGCAATTGAACCTCTTCTGTTCAGCTATAACTTGACTACTTAGTCTCCTTTGTGATACTTCTTGCCCATTTGTTAAGCTGAAAATACTCATTTTTCTTTCCCTGACTTAATTTTTTTTAGCTTCTTTAGAAAATGTATTTATGTGGAATTGAGGAAAACTTAAGCAATGTGCGTTCTGCAGTTCGCTAATAGCCCTATACAGTTCACTGAGCGTCTCCTTAGCATTAGTGCTGGGAGGAATGTAGACACCGACTATGAGGACAGTGGTGAATTCCCATGACAAATAAAATGGTCTGCATCTCGCAGCCACAAACTCCACCAGCGATGAGCAGTATCTGGAAACCAGCATAGAGTTCTTGCACCATTCTGTATTGATGTAAACACACAAGCCACCACCGCGAGTCTTACCGGAGAGAGCTGCGGAAAGACGGGGGAGAATGTGTTGGACCTGGTTTACACAAACATCTCCGACGCCTACCGGGCGGAGCCCCGCCCCCACCTCGGTTACTCAGACCACATCTCTGTTATGCTAATCCCATCATACAGACCCCCTCGTCTGACGCTCCAGACCAGTTCAGAAGCAGGTGAAAACCTGGCCAGCAGGAGCCATCTCTGTTCTTCAAGACTGCTTTGAGCACACTGACTGGCATACGTTCAGGAGGCTGCAACCAATGGCAACTCTACCAACTTAGAGGAGTACACAGCATCAGTGACCAGCTACATCAGAAAGTGCATTGATGATGTTACTCTGTCCAAGACCATCACTATCCGCACTAACCAGAAGCCATGGATGACTGCGGAGGTGCGTGAGCTGCTGAGGACCCGTGACTCCGCCTTCAGAGCAGGCGACAAGGCAGCCCTAACAACAGCAAGGGCCAAACTATCCCGGGCCATCAGAGGGGCAAAGCATGCACATGCCCAGCAAATCCACAACCACTTCCAGGACAGCGGTGACACGCGGTGCATGTGGAAGGGCATCCAGGACATCACCAATTACAGGACAACATCACCTGACTGTGCGGGTGATGCCTCCCTCCCGGATGCGCTGAATAACTTCTACGCCCGTTTTGAGATGGGAAATGATGTGGCGGCGAGGATGTCCACCCCTTCTACAAATGACCAGGTGCTGTGTCTCACCGTGGCCAACGTGAAAAGAACCTTGTGCAGGGTCAACCCACGGAAGGCTGCTGTGCCAAAGGCGGATTGACCCGATACAATAGCGCAAGGTACCAGGAATTCAATAAAACCATAAAACAAGCGATACTTCATCAAACAACACGAGTGAATCTGCAGATGCTGGAAATAAATAAAAACACAAAATGCTGGCAGAACTCAGCAGGCCAGACAGCATCTATGGGAGAAGGTAGTGATGACGTTTCTGGCCGAAACCTTTCATCAGGGTTTTGGCTCGAAACATCGTCACTACCTCCTCCCATAGATGTTGTCTGGCCTGCTGAGTTCTGCCAGCATTTTGAGTTTTTAGATACTTCATCAAACTTCACTTTTTATTCATTGCATGCTATGGGGGAAGTTGCAGACTGATCTCCCAAAGGGACAGTCCGGACACTGCCCTCCCCCGAAATACAATTCTGAACAATTTATTACATTGATCATTACAGGAAATATTATAATTACATGAGTTAATACAGTTTTAGAATAGTTTCGATCACATACTAAGATACAAATAGATGTAAAATCATTATTGGTTAGTTATAATTATTTCTGCCAAGACTAGCCTAGATACAACTTAACTTCCTCATATTGGCACCTCCCCCTGACACTTCCCCCTTCTCTCGAACGTTATGCCCCATATTTAGTTATGCCTTAAGATGCCCCTTCAGTCATACCATACCCATATTTAGTTATGCTTAGCACTTTTAGAGAAAAATGCCTAATGCGTCACCTGTTGCCGGGTAGAGTTTCTTTCTGTCTGCCCAGTAACATAAGGTACCTATAAGACAATTGATCATAAGCTAATCATACATACGCCCTAATCCATTCCCTCATTTACCTATCCCTCTACCTAAGTTTATCTTTCCCTTCATCAGCTGGACCACGCAATATTCCTGGGTAGAGTGTTTAGAGGATGTGCAGACCAGCTAGCAGATGTTCTCACTGACATCTTCAACATCTCCCTGAGCAATGCCACCGTTCCAACGTGCTTCAAGGCTGCCACCATCATCTCCGTGCCGAAGAAGTCTTCAGTGTCCTGCCTAAATGACTACCGTCCCGTTGCACTCACATCCATCATCGAGAGGTTCGTCATGAGGCATATCAAGACCCTACTGCCCCCCTCACTGGACCCCCTGCAGTTTGCGTACCGTTCCAACCGCTCAATAGACGATGCCATTGCCATCACCCTCCACCTGGCCCTAACCCACCTGGACAAAAAAGACATGTATGTTAGAATGCTGTTCAGAGACTTCAGTTCAGCATTCAACAGAGTTATCCCTCAGAAACTGACTGGAAAGCTGAGCCTACTGGGCCTGAACACCTCCCTCTGCAACTGGATACTAGACTTTCTGACTGGGAGACCTCAGTCAGTCCGAAGCAGAGGCAGCATCTCCAACACCATCACACTGAGCATGGGGGCCCCTCAGGGCTGTGTGCTCAGTCCACTGCTGTTCACTCTGCTGACCCATGGCTGTGCTGCAACTCACGGCATGAACTTTGCTGATGACATGACCATGGTGGGTCTCATCAGCAAGAACGACGAGTCAGCTTACAGAGAGGAGGTGCAGCGGCTAACAGACTGTTGCAGAGCCAACAACCTGTCTCTGAATGTGAACAAAACAAAAGAGATGGTAGTTGACTTCAGGAGGGCACGGAGCGACCACTCCCCGCTGAACATCGGCTCCTCGGTAGAGATCGTTAAAAGCACCAAATTTCTTGGTTTTCACCTGGCGGAGACTCTCACGTGGTCCCTCAACACCAGCTTCATAGCAAAGAAAGCCCAGCAACATCTCTACTTTCTGCGAAGGCTGAGGAAAGTCCATCTCCCACCCCTCATCCTCATCACATTCTACAGGGGTTGTATTGAGAGCATCCTGAGCAGATGCATCACTGCCTGGTTCGGAAATTGTAACATCTCTGGTCGCAAAACCCTGCAGTGGATAGTGAGGTCAGCTGAGAAGATCATCGGGGTCTCTCTTCCTGCTATTATGGACATTTACACCCCACGCTGCATCCGTAAAGCAAACAGCATTATGAAGGACTCCACGCACCCCTCATACAAACTCTTCTCCCTCCTGCCATCTGGGAAAAGACACCGTAGCATTCAGACTCTCACGACCAGACTATGTAACAGTTTCTTCCCCCAAACTATTAGACTCCTCAATACCCAGAGCCTGGACTGACAACCTTACTGCCCTATTGTCCTGTTTATTATTTATTGTAATGCCTGCTCTGTTTTGTGCATTTTATGCAGTTCCGGATAGGTCTGTAGTTTAGTTTTTTTCTGTGTTGTTTTTTAAGTAGTTCAGTGTGGTTTTTGTACTGTTTCATGTAACACCATGGTCCTGAAAAATGTCTCGTTCTTACTGTGTTCTGTACCAGCAGTTATGGTCGAAATGACAATAAAAAGTGACTGGACTTGACTTGAAAAGGCGGGTGTTTCTTTAATCAGGTTACATTTAAAAGTTCCCTTGAATGTGGGAAAATATGTAATAACAATCTTGCCATAAATTCTGGATGAGATTTTTAGAGGTGATCTGAAGGATGGATTCACTGCAGTTTTAATTAGGTTATTTGTTCTATCTTCAGAAACTCCATTGAATTTAGCATATTTGCTTCTGTGGTTTCCTTTTAGTCCAATATTTCTGATGTTGACACAAACAACTTTAATATCCAAAAAAACTGTTGTTTTATAGATAGATGTTTTGAGAATACAGCTTTTGATCCTAAGTGTTAAACCCTTCATTATATTTAGAATCTTTCAGTAGATGCACCATCAATGATCCAATGAGAAACAATTGCCTGTGGATGACCAATTCACTTTCCTAAGTGCAGCACTTCTGTACGTGCAGAGTGACTGATTTCCCTTGACCATAGGAACGTTGTTGCTAAAGAATTTTCTTTTAAAGTAAAATTACAAGAGCCAAAATTAATGGAAGCTACGCATAATGTTTCTTCCGGTGAGATGGCGCCAGCGAGCAACTGTTCCTTGATCGACATCTTCCAAATAATCTCTTCAATTATTTCTCTGATTCTATGCCTTCTGTTTTTTCCTCTTGTCTTGATTGTATTATTGAAACTGTTGGAGCCTGTGATGTGCAGTTTGGCTTTCAGTTGAATGACATAGCGTTCTGCTATGTCTGGAGAGCTGCCTCATGGAGAAGACCAGAGGTGGCGTCCCAAAAAGGACAGAGATACTTGAACTGACTCATGGAAAAGACCAGAGTCAGGGTCATGAACAACTCCATTTTGAAGCATCAGACGATTGAAGCATTGAGGTGAATGTGGAGGATGTCAGTGATTGCTCTTAATGGAGGCCACGGGGGTGACAATGGTCGGTAGCTGGGTTGATTGTGAGGCAATTGCTCTTCATAGAAGGACTGGGTTTGTATGGCCACTTTCCTCTGGCAGAATGCTGGCAGAAAGATTTTTCGATATTCTGAGATTTATGTGATTATTAGACTGCTCCTTGTATTGTTCTCCTTCAGTTTTTTTTTGGTGTTTTCTTTCTTTGGGTGGGTTGGTGATATGTTAGTTTTTGTGCAAGAGAGGATTGAGGGATTTGGGAATTATTCTAGGTGTTTTTCTGTGTGAGCGATCAGTTACTTTTTGTGTCTGAGTGAGGGGTTGGGGATTTTGATGCTATAGTTTCTGTTCTGTTCTGCGAGGGGAGGGATGGGGGTGATTTTGTAGTTTGTGAGTTCTGTTTCATGCCGGCTGGGGGGTTATTTGATGTCTTTTCCTTCAACAGCGCCCACAGTCCTTCTGTATTTCATGGCTATCTGGAGAAGATGAATATCAGAGTTGTGTTGTACATGCAGACTTTAACAATAAAATGAACCTTTGTATCTTTGAACCTTTTCACATTCTCCTTGCCCTCTTAGCCTTCATATCATCTTTCTTCAACAATTCGCCTACCAACAAAACCAGTCTACTGATGACACCATAGCCACAGCACTACACACTGTCCTCACTCACCTGGAGAAGAGGGATGCATATGTTAGAATGCTGTTTCTGGTCTAAAGTTCAGCATTCAACACCATAATTCCCTCCTGACTTGACAGAAAGTTCAGAGACCTCGTTCTGCACCCTGCCTTGTGCAACTGGATCCTAGACTTCCGTTGGATTGCCAACAGGTGTTAAGGATGGGCTCCCTCACCTCTTCCCCTCTGCCCCTCAATATAGGTGCTTCCCAGGGTTGTGTCCTGAGTCCACTCCTCTACTCCGTCTTCACACACAGCTCCAATCTGCTGATCAAATTCACAGATGACAAGACATCAATTGGCCTTATTTCTAGCAGTGACGAGGCAGCCACTCAATGGTGCCAAGCTAACAACCTCTCCCTCGATGTCCAAAAAACAAAAGAGCTGATTGTGGATTACAGGAGGAACGGAGACAGGCTCACCCCAATGAACATCAGTGGGTCTGCAGTTGAGAGGGGTGAGTAGTTTCAAGTTCCTCGGTATATACATCATCGAAGATTTCAGTTGGACTGTACACAACAGCTGTGTGGCAAAAAAATAACAGAGCCTATTTCACCTCAAGTGACTGAAGAAGTTTGGCATGAGCCCCCAGATCCTCAAGACCTTCTATGGGGGCACCAGTGAGAGCATCCTGTCTGGCTGTATCATGGTCTAGTATGGAAACTGCACCAACCTTGATCACTGGGCACTGCAGAGGGTGGTACTGTGGATGTGAACTTCCCTTCATTGAGGACATTTACAGCAGTAGGTGTTTTAAAAAAAAAGGCTTGGACGATCATCGTGGACACCATTCTCCCCAAACATAAACTTGTTTCAGCTGCTCTGTCTGGCATACGCAACGGCAGCATTAAAGCCAGGACCAGCAGCCTACGGGACAGGTTCTTCCTACAAGCCATTAGACTTATAAATTCACATGTCTGTACATTGCGATGGATTTTTACTCCCTCATGTAAGATTGATGTAAGATTTAAATAAATTCAATCTTCTTGGCTTCAAATGTTGTTACTATGTTATTGATATGATACCGTAATTTTAAATTGCATGTCAGGTGATCAAATGCATTTTCAGCCATTACACTGGGTTACTTCAATGTTTTTGGTGTGTAAATAAGATTCTGTAAATATGTTAATTAATAGAGGGTGTACATTTAAATGTACATTTAAAGTTTTAGGGAGATTGGAAGGCAAGATATGTTTACACATTATGGTAGATTCTTTGAACATGTTGATGAGGAGGTGGTGGAAGCAGATAAGGTAGCAATATTTAAGAAGAATTTAGACAGGCATATAAACAGATGGGATGAGATGTGCAGACAGATGGGATTAGTTTGCATTGTCGACATAGACATGGTGGGTCAAAGGGTTTTCCTGTGCTGTATTGTTGTATGCTCGATAGAATTATTCCCTTGTAAAGAGAGCACATTTTTAATGGTTGGGCAGGTTTGAAATTTCCAATACCTTTGCAGAAATGAGCTTTAATGTCAATATTTTGATGACTCAATCCTGACATCTTTTGAAGTATTATGAAAGTGAGCTCTTTGGATATACAACTGCCCCAGAGGGTAATATGCTGGAACTAAAGGATGTTGGTTTATGGCAAGGGGAGAGATTTAGAAGGGATCTGAGAATTTTTAATTCTGGATTAGTTTTAAGAAGTGTTGAGATAAGTACTTGAATTGCCAAAGCACAGAAGGCTAAGGACCCAGTACTGGTAAATGGGGTTCGTGCAGATGGGCAATTTACTGTTGTCCTGGACATTGTGGGCCAAAGGGCCTCTGTGTGGAGCAGCTCTGGACGTTGGTGTTGCATGATTCTGAGACTAGGCGTGTTGATTCTGCACTGTCATAAAACATAAGAAATAGAAGCTGGAGTAGGCCATCAGGCCCCATCAGTAAGATCATGGTAGATCTGGTTGTGGACTCAGCTCCACCTACCTGCCTTCTTCCCATATTCTTTAATTCTCCTTCTATGCAAAAATCTATCTAACTATGTCTTAAATATATTTAATGAGCTAGCTTAAACTGTTTTCCTGGACTGTTCTGTTTCTCATAGCCCCCAGCCTGCATTGTAGAACTGAATGCAGCTTTAAAAACAATATTTGGATTATGCACATAAACTCTTTCACTCATTGCACAGTCATCCAGGTGTTAAATTGGGTGCAGTCAGCTCTGTTACCTGTAGATATTGCTGCTCAGTCAGAAGGTAAAGAACTGAAAGATACTTGCTATTCTCAATTATAACTAACCACAGAGATTTTTTGGGCTTTCAGCAGAAACATTCAACTCTGATGTATGTGCCAGACTGTCAATATTTATTGTTAGTTATGGAGAGTTTGAGGTGGGCAAGAAACTGTCCAACCAATCAGACTTAAGAATTTTTCGGAGGTGCATACAGTCTAAACCAGGAGGTGTAAAGTATAGAATTGAAAAATAGATTTAAATAATATACAGAAAGCAAAATAATGGTTACGTAATATTAATTCAACAAGATGTTTCTGATAAATGTGTACACTGTGGGGAGGGAAATATTCAGATAGGATATACAGATGAAAAGTAATTTTACACTTAAAGTTTTGTAGTATTATTGCTTAAAAGTTTGATAATGTTGACAATTTCTGTGATCTCTATTATCACCAAAATTTAAATGTTTAAAATATGATGTTGCAGGCACCCTTTACGCCATTTATCACTGAATTGATGTACCAGAACTTGAGGCACTTGATAGATCCATCTTCTGTAGAAAACAAGGATATACACAGTATTCACTACCTCATGCTCCCACAAGTAAGGTATGATGATGTCAATCATATTCCAAAAGTGTTAATTTTATATTTAAAAATAGCAGAGTTTTAAAGGCAGAAATTTAGACTAGTTATGCTGAACTTTGAAAGCTGTTCAATAATGCAATTTAACTTAATTTTCTAAAATGCTCTGTAATTTTATTGCATAGCTGATGACCTTGATAAAATATATTTTAAGCAAGCTATTTCACTTGTAATGTTTATTACCATTATTGGACTACATGCAAGTATGAAATGTTCACATCATACTTTTTCACTGCATTGTCCTGTTTGGATTCATACTTATTTTGATGTCCTTGTCTTTGCACATGATTTTCTAAAAAATTTGATTCTTTTTTTGTCTCCCGTCAATAAAGAATCCATTATATGTGAAGTGATCTGTTCTAGTAGTGTTACAGTACAAATTGAAAGTGTAAATGAAATTGGAGAAATCTGAAGAGAATTGATGCTATAATGAGCTTGACTATTTTTGTAGACACTAGTTCAGTGTGCAAGAAAAATCAATTAAATATGATTGGGCTGTCCTAATTAAGTTAATCATAAATAGACCAGCATATTTTCTGTAATTCCTTTAAAATCCAACTGACATATTCCTATTTTTTAATATATTAAATAAATGTCCACTGTGGGTGATGGTTTGTAAAAAAAAACAGCAAGCAGATTTTCAATATATTGAATCTCCTGAGCATTTACAATCCATTCCACTAATAATATTGAAAATGACAGTGGTTCAAAATGACTATTATGTTTGTGAACTTCATTGATAGTTATCCTGAGAGGCACTAGAAATAAACAGCTGACATTGTCCTATGGGATTGTGATGATCTTTGTTAGGTAACCACTTTCCTGTTTCTCATGGATAATAGAAGTCTAAATAGGGTAGAAGAAACAAAGGTGTATATATATATACCGTAGATTCCGGACTACAGAGCGCACCTGATTTTAAGCCGCTGGCTCTAATTTTAGAAATAAAATCATTTTTTTAAATGTAAAGGCCGCACCGGATTTTAGGCCGCACCGGATTTTCGGCCGCAGGTGTCCCACGTTGTAATATGAGATATTTACACAGAAAGATATTACACGTGAGGATTTTTTTAACTTTTAATTAAATCCATATGGTAACAAAAACAAATACATATTGCAAATGCTTTTTTTCGAACCGTGCCCGTACGCGGCTACTTTTAAATATACGTTGCGTATACTTCTTTACTGAACAACATTCCAATATCTCCTAACGACTGGTAAAAAATATATATACTGCAGCCTACCAGGAAAAGTTATTGATACCTTTAACTTAAAAGCAGAGTTCGCTCAGATCCAAAGCCGCTCGCGTAATGCGCTCCCCCCCTCCTTTCCGTTTCATCGCAAACGGCATTTAAAAGCAGAGTTCGCTCAGATCCAAAGCCGCTCGCGTAATGCGCTCCCCCCCTCCGTCCTGTTTCATTGCAAACGGCATTTAAAAGCAGAGTTCGCTCGGATCCAAAGCCGCTCGCGTAATGCGCTCCCCCCTCCGTCTCGTTTCATCGCAAACGGCATTTTCCCACAAGACACCGCGAAACCGGGTGTGTCGTCATAGCATCCCGCGATGTAGTACAGAAAACAAATATAGTTTAAACTAAGTAGGGTAGGTAGCACAATGCTTCGAGTGTTTTCCATGTTGATGAGGGTGAGTACAAATGACTGATTTACAATAATTTAATTGTGAAAGTGCGCTTGATTTATCGTACAATTTCATTGGACCTCTGTGAACTACTCATCAATTTTATTGGTCTACTGTTACGAGGCAAAATGTTTACGAGGCGGCATGAAAAAAACCATGCATTAGCCGCTTCGGATTATTGGCCGCAAAGTTCAAAGCTGTTCAAAATGTGGGAAAAAAGTAGCGGCTTAAAATCCGGAATCTACGGTATATATATGTATGTATGTATAGAGGTATAGATATATAAGTCACTAAAGTATCGCAGCCAATAAAAAAGTGTACATTTCTTGGGAAATTTAAAAAAAAAAACTGAAGTAATGATATACATATGTAACTTCAGTAAATTTGAAAGTCTCAGCAGCATCTCAAGCAATTCTTTGTGATGAATAGTGCTTTCTATGAGCCCATTCCATTGCTTTTATAATGATTTTGGATAAATACTAAAGAACTCTTGATTTGTTTTACTTGTTCTCATTTTATCAGAACTTGCATTTCCACTGTGGCAAAGAGCCCGGAACTTTTCCTTGATTTTTGTTTGGTTGATTGAGTTATTTCTGACTTGTTTTTCCTACAGGGATTCCATTATCGATAAGCATATTGAAGCTGCAGTCGCCCAAATGCAGTCAGTTATTGAGCTTGGAAGGGTGATACGAGACAGGAAGACCCTTCCTGTTAAGGTTTGTTATTGCAGATCTCACAACTACACTTTCCTTCAATCCCCCCTTTCCCAACCTTCTTACTCAGGCTTCTTCCTCCTCCTTTCCAGTCCAGATAAAAGATCTGAGTCCACAGCATTGCTTGTTCATTCCACTCCATAGATGCTACCTGACCTGCTAAGTCCCTCCAGCATTTTGTGTTTCTTTCTCTGGATTTTCAGCATCTGCAGAATCTCTTGTGTTTATATTTTTCAATAAAATCTGTTTTTGATCACTACTTGAAATATAAACTATATCCTCTTATTGTGCTTGATGGTCTTGGGAGACTATTCCAGAGACCCTCCCCGGAATTGCAGGCTGCAGAGGTTGCACATTCTCCCTTGAACTATGTGTTTTCCACCAGGTGCTCTGATTTCCTGCCTCATTCCAAAGCTGGAATGGTGGGTTAATTGGCCCCTATAAATTACTACTTGGAGCAGGTAAGTGACAAAGGGAAATGGAGAGTGAGAACACATTGCAGAGCTACAGTAGAAAAGGAAAGGTAAAAAGAATGTTGTCAACCCATTACTAGGGGATGATATGAACCTGATGGGCTGAATGGCATCCTTCTCTACTGCAATATAATTGATGTGAGCTGAACCAACAACGTTTTAATATTTATTACTTAATATTAGTTTCTTGGAATTGTTACCAAAATGCACATTTTGAATTCTGGTTGTTTTGGTCTGAACTGTCAGTAAGTATTTGTGGTCATACCCCTTGCAGATAATTTGCTTGCTATTAAAATTTTGAATCCATTTGAGGGTTTGCATGTTAATTTTATTTCTTAGTTATTTTCCAGTTTGTGGTTCAGCAGCTCAAGACTGATAAATTAAACACGTTAGTATGTCCATAAATTAGCCAGCATATTCAGGAAAATTTATCATTATTTCTCAACATTTCATGTTTTGCTTGGGGTAATAGAGTCACAGATTAGACCCACTGTTTCTTTTCCAACTTCCATGTCTATTGCTAATCTTGCACACCTGCATTAATTTTATATCCCGCTGTGCCTTGCTCATTCAAATATCAGTTCAGATATCTCTTAAATAAATGTTGTCACTGTTCCTGCTCCCATCATCTCCTCTGGCAACTCATTCCTGATACCAAACACACTTTGTGTGAAAAGTTTACACATCAGATCTCTTCTAAACTTCCTCCTACTCACCTTAGACAATATACCCACTAGTCTTGATGCCTCTACCATAAGAAGCACACACTGGCTACCTATCCTAGCTATGCCTTTCATGTATATTTTTTTCCTTTTTTGTCAATTTTCATATTTGCTGCCTTCACTTTGTTTGCTTCACTGGCTGCACTCTTAAAAGTGATCTAGCATATATGACAAGAGTTAAATTGAAAAGCATTTTAATTTCTTCCCAGTATCCTCTGAAAGAAGTTGTGGTTATCCATCAGGATGCAGATGCACTTAAAGATATCAGATCCTTGGAAAAGTATATTCTGGAGGCAAGTTCATTTTTATTTTAAATTATCATAATTTGTATAATATTATGTAAAATTATTTTGAGATGGCCTGTAAAATCAAAAGAAGTAGTGAACAAATGGCAGAACTAGTGGAATTTACAGTTAATGGCATCTTTTTCCATGTGGTCATTGCATTCTGTTTTATAAAAGCTGATATTTTATGAAAAATGAAAACATAGTCTGTTTTTCTTGCGGTTTACAGCCATAGAAATTTATTTTATTTGTAGTTTGAAACATTGGGTTTGAATTTGCCCCTCAGTATTTCTAATTATTGAGAGTGAAATAGTGTCATGAACTTTAAACCATTGCCCAATGATTCTTACTGTTCTTTTATGAACATTAAAAAAAAAGGCCAGCTGACCCTTTACCAACTTATTTTCTTGTTCATGAAGTTCACTAGGAAAGACTAGTATGCCCTAGAGAATTATACCCGCACTCCTGTTTGCTGAGTGAATGTGTAAAGGAACAGCTTCTTTCCCTCTGTCATCAGATTTTTGAATGGTCACTATTCCTTTTTCGCACTTTTTATTTATTTATCTACTTGTATTGTGATTTATAGTAATTTTTGTCTTGCACTGTACTGCTGCCACAAAACAACAAATTTGGCGACCTGTGTCAGTGATAATAAATCTGAGTCTGATACTGATTCAAAGTTACACACACTAAATGCTGGAGGAATTCAGCAGGCCAGGCAGCATCTGTGGAAAAGAGTACAGACAACATTTCAGGCTGAGCCCTGCTGTACCCTTTTTCATAGATGCTGTCTGGCTTGCTGAGATCCTCCACTGTTTTGTGTGTGTTGCTTGGATATCCATCATCTGCAGACTTTCTGTTGTTTCTGATTCAGAGTTTTTCAGCTTTCAAGTAATTGTTGGTATAATGTAGAGGAGAATTTATTTTGTGTGTTAGAGTATTTTATCCAGAGGAAAATAAAGGGCTTTAAGGTATCTAATTGATTATGTGTGTAATTCAGTGTACATTAAAGCTTTATTACCTAACAAGTGTTCTAATGTTCAACCCATAAATGATTATTCAGTAGAAATTTCATAAAACTTAAACATTGGAAACATTTTCTTTTGGATGTGTTTGAGCAATGCATCATAATAGTACTATGAGCACTGCTGCTTATATATTTGAACTGAGTCAAATTTTTGCCTCTTTATAGCACTATTCTGAGGTGAAGAAGAAACTTCAGCAAAGTGTGTCTTTTATGGCATTTTTCTTTCTGTAGTACGTATGAGAATTTCTCCGCCTGAATTGTTTACAGTTCAGTGTAACAAGTTGGGTTAAAATGTTTAACTAGTTTTATGATAGGCCAATTTTTCCTTTGGCTCCTCCCACTTCCTCCAAACCAAAGATGTAGCCACGGGCACCCGCATGGGTCCCAGTTATGCCTGCCTTTTTGTTGGCTTTGCGGAACAGTCCACGTTCCAAGCCTATATGGGTATCCGTCCCCCCTTTTCCTTCCCTACATCGACGACTGCATTGGCGCTGCCTCCTGCACGCATGCTGAGCTCGTTGACTTCATTAACTTTGCCTCCAACTTTCACCCTGCCCTCAAATTTACCTGGTCTATTTCTGACACCTCCCTCCCCTTTCTTGATCTTTCAGTCTCCATCACTGGAGACGGCCTATCTACTGATATCTACTATAAGCCTACAGACTCTCACGGCTACCTGGACTATTCCTCTTCCCACCCTGTCTCTTGCAAAAATGCTATCCCCTTCTCACAATTCCTCCGTCTCCGCCACCTTTTCATTCCAGGATGAAGGAGATGTCTTCCTTTTTTAAACAAAGGGACTTCCCTTCTTCCACCATCAACTCTGCTCTCAAACGCATCTCTCCCATTTTCCGCACATCTGCCCTCACCCCATCCGCCCACCACCCCACTCGGGATAGGGTCCCCCTTGTCTTCACCTACCATCCCACCAGCCTCCGGATCCAATGTATTATTCTCCGTAACTTCTGACACCTCCAACGGGATCCTACTACCTAGCACGTCTCACCCCCCTCCCCCCCTTACTGCTTTCCGCAGGGATCACTCCCTATGCAACTCCTTTGTCCGTTCATCCCCCCCATCCCTTCCCACCGATCTCCCTCCTGGCACTTATCCTTGCAAGTGGAACAAGTACTACACCTGCCCTCACACTTCCTCTCTCACCACCATTCAGGGCCCCAGACAGTCTTTCCAGGTGAGGCAACACTTCACTGAGTCAGCTGGTGTGGTATACTGCGTCCGGTGCTCCCGGTGTGGCCTTTTATATATTGGTGAGACCCGACGCAGATTAGGAGACCGTTTCGCTGAACACCTACGCTCTGTCCACCAGAGAAAGCAGGATCTCCCAGTGGCCACACATTTTAATTCCACGTCCCATTCCCATTCTGATATGTCTATCCATGGCCTCCTCTACTGTCAAGTTGAAGCCACACTCAGGTTGGAGGAACAACACCTTATATACCGGCTGGGTAGCCTCCAACCTGATGCCATGAACATTGACTTCTCTAGCTTCTGTTAATGCCCCTCCTCCTCTTCTTACCCCTTCCCTGATATATTTAGTTTTTTTCCCCTCCCTTTTTTTTCTTTCTCTCTCTGCCAATCACTCTGCCTGTTCTCCATCTCCCTCTGGTGCTCCCCTCCCCCTTTCTTTCTCCCTAGGCCTCCCGTCCCATGATCCTTTCCCTTCTCTAGCTCTGTATCCCTTTTGCCAATCACTTTTCTGGCTCTCAGCTTCACCCCACCCCCTCTGGTCTTCTCCTATCATTTCCCCTCCCCCTCCTACTTTCAAATCTCTTACTATCTTTCCTTTCAGTTAGTCCTGACGAAGGGTCTCGGCCTGAAACATCGACAGCGCTTCTCTCTATAGATGCTGCCTGGCCTGCTGTGTTCCACCAGCATTTTGTGTGTGTTGTTACGGATTCAGCAACAATACATATATAAGTGAGGCAGGGTTTTTTTTTATAACAAATAAAACATTTATTAAACACTGAAAAACAAACCCCCAAAAGTAAACAAACAACTAACGTAACCGGAAATCAGCTGCTGTGCAGCAGCTTAAACAGTTCTTAAACGAATAAAGTGAAAACAGTTCTTGAAGCGATGTTGCAAAAACAGTTCATCAAAGTAGTACTGCAAAAGTTCAAAATGCTTACAGTCCATTAAAGGAGAGACTTTTTAGACGAATTAAATTCTCTTTCACGTCATGTTGTGGTTCCCTGTTGAACTATACTTTTCCCGGAGAATTTACGAAGATGAAAATGAAATGGCTTAAAGGCACTGACCTTTCCTTTACAAAACTGTACCCAACCCTTTCTGCTATTATTTGCAGGGGTTAACACGGGGACAGCCAATGAATTCCTTCCAAATGAGGATCAAACAAGGTCAAACCTGTTTCACCATCGAAATGGACTTTCCTCGATCTTTTAACTCCCGAACTCCGATCTTCACTCTCCACTGATTTTTAACTGGCAGTATTATAAAAAAACTGCCGGCAATGATCTTTTAAACCTTAGGCATTAAATAAAACTCCACCTTTCAACCAAACTGCGTCATAATATTGGACCACGCAGTGGCATGTAGTCAAAATGGCAAATCCAGCCACGAACTGCCCCTCCTCACAGGGAGGGGTCCTCCTTTTATACCCTGTGTAAAAAAAAAACCTGTCACATGACCTCTACTGGCGGGGAAAATGACGTCACTCCACAATCACAAGATCATTACCTTAAGTCCAGTATAGCTTCAACACCACTGTCATGTGACAAGTACAAGATACCCACGGGTATGTAACAGTGTTGCTTGGTAGAGCTGGGACTTTTCTCTTTGGAGCATAGAAGAATGAGAGGGGACTTGATAGAGGTCTACAAGATTATGAGAGGCATAAATAGGGTGGTTAGTTGGTACCTGTTCCCAGGGCACCAATAGAAAACACCAGAGGGCATATGTACAAAATTGAGGGAGGGAAGTTTAGGAGAGACATCAGGGTAAGTTTTTTACAAGAGGGTTGTGAGTGCCTGGAATGACTTGCCAAGGATGGTGGTGGAGGCTAAAATGTTAGGGGTATTTAAGAGCCTCTTGGATAGGCACATGGATGAAAGAAAAATAGAGGGTTATGGGGTAGTGTGGGTTTAGTACTTTTTTAAGAATTATATGGGTCGGCACAACATGGAGGGCTGAAGGGCCTGTACTGTGCTGTAGTGTTCTATGGTTCTATTACCTTGGGTTACCCATAGCCCTTTATTTTCTAAGCTCCATGTACCTATCCAAAAGTCTCTTAAAAGACCCTGTTGTATCCGCCTCCACCACCATCGCCGACACTGATTCCACGCACTCACCACTCTCTGCGTAAAAAAAAAAAAAAACAACCAGAAAAAAACAACTTAGCCCTGACATCTCCTCTGTACCTACTTCTAAGCACCTTAAAACGGTGTCCTCTGGTGTTAGCCATTTCAGCCCTGGGGCTCAAATGAATTAGATTGAATCTAACCCTCCAATATAGCCCTCCATTTTTTTTTTATCATGCAAGAGCTTATCTAAGAGTTTCTTAAATGTCCCTAATGTATCTGTCTCTACCATTATCCTTAGCAGACATCCCACGCACCCACCACTCTCTGTGTGTAAAATCTTACTATATTGAAAGGGTTCAAAGGAAAACAAGAACACCCAATATTGATGCAGATTTATTAATTTATCAATTGTCTGTGAAACATTAACAACACCGCCAAGAGATAGTTCAGGGTGTTTACTATCAGCCTGCATTAATTGAGTAAAAGCATGACTAAATGTTTATAGAGCAGAAAGTAAAAGAAAAACAATAAACATTGCATTAAAAGCTTTCACAAGTACCAAGCCAAGAAAATTTGGGCCTTTATCCTTGCAAGCGGAACAAGTGCTACACCTGTCCCTACGCCACCTCCCTTACTACCGTTCAGGGCACCTTCCAGCTGAGGCAACATTTCACCTTTTGGGGGTCACATACTGTGTACGGTGCTCCTGGTGTGGCCTCCTGTATATTGGTGAGATCCAACATAGATTGGGAGACCTCTTTGCCAAGCACCTACGCTCCGTCTGCCGGAAGGTGCGAGATCTCCCAGTGGCCACCCATTTTAATTCCACTTCCCATTCCCATTCTGACATGTCAATCCTTGGCCTCCTCTAATGTGATGAGGCTACGCTCAGACTGGCCATCTGTGTAGCCTCCGACCTGATGGCATGAACACTGATTTCTTGAACTTCTGGTAATGCCGCCCTGTCCCCTCCACCATTCTCTTATCATATCTCCTTGCCCACCCATCACCTCCCTCTGGTGCTCCTTCCCCCCCTTCTTTCTTCCACGGCCTTCTGTCCTCTCCTACCAGACTCCCCCTTCTCCAGTCCTTTATCTCTTTCACCAATCAACTGCCCAGCTCTTTACTTCATCCCTCCCCCTCCTGATTTCACCTATTACCTTGTGTTTCTGTCTTTCCATCCTCCACCTTTTAAATCTACTCATCTTTTTTTCTCCAGTCCTGGTGAAGGGTCTCAGCCCAAAACATCTACTGTACTTTTTTTCCATAGATGCTGCCTGGCCTGCTGAGTTCCTCCAGCATTTTGTGAGTTTTGCTTGGATTTCAGCATCTGCAGATTTTCTCTTGTTTGTGCTACCATACTTCATATTCTCTCTAACAAAAAGGGTACAGAATCAAAACAAGCTATGAAAAAAAATCAGACACAGCTGTGAGTAGTACCCTGGTATCCAACAGCCTTATAAGGGCTTGGGTTCATGATGGTAAACGTCCCATAGTTCTACTACAGGTGAGGTCTAAGAGGCCTAACAAGACAGTGGTTACTTATGCTTTCCTAGATCAATGAAGTACAAGTTTTCTTCACAGTGGGCCTCATGAACAAGCTCAATCTCATAGGAAGTATGACACACATTCTCTTATGCGCCATGGGTCAAGAGAAGATTGTGAATAGCTCCATTGTTTCAGGATTGGAAGTGGTTGGCTTAGATGGTGAAAACTATTGTGAACCACCTAATGTCTGTATGCAAGAAAGTATCCCTGACCACAAATGGAACATTCTGCAACAGAGGGATCTCCAGGGCTGGTCTCACCTTAAACATGTCTATTTGCCAGAGATTGATACAGAAATTGAGCTGCTGATGGGGACAAATGTGCCCAAAGCATTGGAGCTTTTGTAAGTAATTTGCAGTTTTAATGATGGATCCCATACAATTAAAACAATGTTAGATTGGGCTATGAATGGACCAATGAAAGATCATGGTGATGGAAGAGAGGATTCTACAGCCAGAGCTGACAGTTAACAGGTTCTTAGTTTTGAACTTGGATGAGTTTTGACAGCAGCAGTTCAAGGTAGACTTCCCTGAATGCAGTCAGGATGCACAACCTGGTTTGTCAAGAGAAGACACAAGTTCATGGAGCTGGTTGCAAATTCTGCAAAACTGGTGGATGGCCATTATCAGATTAATTTACCTTTGAAAAAGGAGGTTAACTTGCCAAATAATAGGAAGATTGCTGAACATCATGTTCTAAATTGAAGGAAGAGGTTTAAGGATGCCATCTCCAAAGGTTGTGCTGAAAGAGTGCCAGCAGAGAATCTGGAAGCAGTGATGGGAAAGGCTGGTATATTCCACATCATGGTGTTTATCATCCCAGAAAAGGGAAACTCTGTGTTGTGTATGACTGTGGAGTGACTTTTCAGAGAATATCACCTGATGCTCTGCTTTTACAAGGACCAGATCTTACTAGCTCGCTGATTGGAGTCATAACCAGATTTAGAAAAGAACCAGTGGTAATCATGGCTGGTATTGAATTAATGTTTCATTGGGTTAAAGTACCAGCAGAAGATACAGATCTGCTGAGTTTTCTCTGATGGCCTGATGGTGACCTCAAACAAGATATGGTAGACTTCAGAATGCTGGCTCGTCTCTTTGGAGCATCTTCATCACCAAGCTGTGCAAATTATGCTGTAAGGAAATGCACAGAAGACAATGAAGACCAGTTCAGCCACAAGTTGGTGAATAAAGTTTTGCTCTGCTCCTATTTTGATGACTTTCTTGTGTCGGTGTCCTCCGAGGAAGAAGCAGTTGTCTTCTGTATCATGATCTTGTATCCATTTGTACTGAAGGCGGCTTTTGACTCACAAAATGGATAAGCAACAGACCTGGTGTGCTAGCTGTGATAACTAGAAGAGCAAAAAGTGAAAGACGTGAAGGATTTGGATTTGGATCAAACTTTACCTTCAGTAGAGAGAGTACTGTGTGTGCAATGCATAGAACATACTAGAGTACAGCACAGGAACAGGCCATTCAGCCAACAATGTTGTCCCAAACCAACTAAAAAGCAAATCAAACACACCTAAACAGTAATCCCTCCTACCTACACCATTTCTATATCCCTCCATCTTCTTTACATCCATGTTCTATATCCAAATGTCTCTTAAAAACCTCCAGTATATTTGCCTCTGCCACCATCCAAGGCAGTGTGTTCCAGGCATCCTCAACTCTCTGAATAAAATACTTACCCTTCACATTCCCTTTGAACTTACCCTGTCTCACCTTCAATGCATGCCTTTGGTATTAGTCATTTCAACTCCGTGGATCTCTGTCCACTCTATCTATGCTTCTCGTAAGCTTGTATACCTCTGTCTGATGTCTGCCCTGCCTTCGACACTCTAGAGAAAACAACCTAAGTTTATCCAGTCTCTCCTGATAGTTCAGACCCTCTAAACCAGACAGCATCCAGGTAAACTTCTTCTGCAGCCTCTCCAAAGCCTCAACATCCTTCCTATAGTGGGGTGGCCAGAATTATGTGCAATACTCCAGATATGGCCTAACCAGAGTTTTATAAAGTTGCAACATAACTTCCTGACTTTTGAACTCAATGCCTCGACTAATAAAAGCAAGCATTCCATAAGCCTTTTGAACCATCTTATTGACCAATATAGTCACTTCTAAGGAGCTCTGAACTTGGGTCCCAAGATTTCTGTGCTCAGCAACGCTGTTAAGGACTTGGCCTTTAACAGTGCATTCAGTCTGATACTTACAAGTTTAAGATCATGATCTGAGATAGACCACTCACCAGAAGGGGAATCCTCTCCATAGTTAGTTCCATCTACGATCCTTTAGGAATCTTGAATCTGATGGTGCTATTTGCTAAAAAGATTGTACAAGAACTGTGTAAGAAAGGGCTTGTCTGGGATGACACTATACCAACATCAGTCGCTCGTCAGTGGACAAACTGGCTGGAAGAAATCTGGCAGTTGGAGGACTTCAAGGTCGTTAGATGTTTGAAACCCCGCGATTTTGGAGAATTTACTGCTGCGTGGTTACACCACTACAGATGCAAGTGAAGCAGTCTGTGCAGTAGTGATCTACTTGTTGTTACATAACATGCACTCACTGGTGCACAGTGCTTTTTATCATGGAAAAATCTAGAGTAGCTCCATTGAATTGAATTGACTATTATTTACATCATATACGTGAGGAGTAAAAATCTTTGTTACGTCTCCATCTAAACGTGCAATGTGCAATTTATAGTAATTTGTAATAAATAGTATGTACAACAGGTCAGTCAATGTAACATAGAAATACGATTGTATCACCATGAATTAATCAGTCTGATGGTCTGGTGGAAGAAGCTGTCCTGGAGTCTGTTGGTCCTGGCTTTTATGCTGCATTACTGTTTCCCGGATGCTAGCAACTGGAACAGTTTGTGGTTGGGGTGACTTGGATCCCCAATGATCCTTCAGGCCTTTTTTACACACCTGTCTCTGTAAATGTCCTGAATAGTGGGAAGTTTACATCTACAGATGCACTGGGCAGTCCGCACCAGACTCTGCAGGGTCCTGCAGTTGAGTCAGTTTCCTTGTCTAAAGCTCACCGCTGCTATGATGGCAAGCCTTATGGACACATTGTGGAGGAAGGAGTTGCACATGCAGCTTCAGGGCTCAAAGTTTTGGACTGATGGGACTTGTGTGCTGAAGTATATCAAGAATGAAAATTCCAGGTTCTGAACCTTCGTTGCAAACAGAGTTTCAGAAAGTCTTAAGATCTCACAAACATAAGCATCAAGTTGGATAAGTCGCCGGGACTGGATGAGATATACCCCAGACTACTGTGGGAGGCAAAGGAGGAGATTGCTGAGCCTCTGGCAATGATTTTTGCTTCATCAATGGGGACAGGAGAAGTCCCGGAGGATTGGAGGGTTGCGGATGTTGTTCCTTTATTCAATTATTCATTTAAGTAAAGTAAAGAAAGGGAGTAGAGATAGCCCAGGAAATTATAGACCAGTGAGTCTTACTTCAGTGGTTGGTAAGTTGACGGAGAAGATCCTGAGAGGCAGGTTTTATGAACATTTGTAGAGATCATAATATGATTAGGAATAGTCAGCATGGCTTTGTCAAGGGCAGGTTGTGTCTTATGAGCCTGATTGAATTTTTTGAGGATGTGTCTAAACATATTAATGAAGGAAGAGCAGCAGATATAGTGTATATGGATTTCAGCAAGGCATTTGATAAGGTACCCCATGCAAGGCTTATTGAGAAAGTAAGGAGGTATGGGATACAAGGGGACATTGTTTGTGGATCCAGAACTGGCTTGCCCACAGAAGGCAAAGAGTGGTTGTAGACGGGTCATATTCTGCATGGAGGTCGGTCACCAGTGGAGTGCCTCAGGGATCTGTTCTAGGACTCTTACTCTTTGTGATTTTTATAAATGACCTGGATGAGGAAGTGGAGGGATGGGTTAGTAAATCTGCCGATGACACAAAGGTTGGAGGTGTTGTGGATGATGTGGAGGGCTGTCAGAGGTTACAGCGGGACATTAATAGGATGCAAAACTGGGCTGAGAAGTGACAGATGGAATTCAACCCAGATAAGTGTGAAGTAGTTCATTTTGGTAGGTCAAATATGATGGTAGAATATAGTATTAATGGTAAGACTCTTGACAGTGTGGAGGATCAGAGGGATCTTGGGGTCCGAGTCCTTAGGACACTCAAAGCAGCTGCGCAAGTTGACTCTGTGGTTAAGAAGGTGTATTAGCCTTCATCAATCATGGAATTGAATTTTGGAGCTGAGAGGTAATGTTGCAGCTATATAGGACCCTGGTCAGACCCCACTTGGAGTACTGTGTTCAGTTCTGGTGGCCTCACTACAGGAAGGATGTGGAAACCATAGAAAGAGTGCAGAGGAGATGTACAAGGATGTTGCCTGGATTGGAGAGCATGCCTTATGAAAACAGGTTGAGTGAACTCAGCTTTTTCTCCTTGGAGCGGCGGAGGATGAGAGGTGCTTTGTATTTTTAAAAAAAATAGCAACTGTAATTATTTTCTTTGATAGTATGCTCACTGAAATCCCCAGTGTCACCTGCTTCAGAATTAGTATTTGTAACTTGAACTAAGATTTCAAAGGAATAAGTGTATATGGATTGATGGGCTGGAAATGAATCACTGACCTTATAATGGACTTAACTTAGTCCAAAGTCCTTATGAAATAGGAGCAGAATTAGGCCATTTGGCCTGTCAGGTACTCTCCATCATTTGATTATGGTTGATTTATTTCTTCTTCTCAACCCACTTCTTGCTTTCTTCCTGAAACCTTTGACACCCTACTAATCAGGAACCTATCAACCTGCACTTAAGTATACCCAAAGTGTTGGTCTCCACAGCCATCTGTGGCAATGAATTCCACAGATTCACCACCCTCTAGCTAAAGAAATTTCTCCTCACCTCTGTTCTAAAGGGAGGTCCTTTTATTCTGAGACTGTGCTCAAGTCCTTGTGCAGACTACTTCAATACTACCTGTCCTTCCACCTATCTTATTATCAGCAGCTAGCTTGGACGTATGGCTATCAGGTCTATCTTGATAAATGACCACATAACATAGTGAAAGCAAATGTAAAATTGCTCAAAGAGTTTGGAAATCTCATATTGACATTTCTCATTCATAAGTATATTTTGTATTATAACTTGTTTTAAGAAAAGCTAAATGGAAAAATTATATTTTTGGGAAGAGTTATAACTGATATACTAATAATTAGATGGTTATAATAACTGAAAATGTTTTAAATTAGTCACAACATCTTTACTAATTCCCACTAGGAACTAAATGTCCGTCAGCTGACATTATCCACAGATAAAGACAAGTATGCCATTCGGCTTAGGGCAGAACCAGATCACATGGTGTTAGGAAAGCGCCTGAAGGGAGCATTTAAATCTGTTTCAGCAGCTATCAAGGGTCTTCAGAGTGTACAGTTGGAGGAATTCCAGAAGACAGGTGAGTATTCAGAAACTGCTTCCTTTCTACATGATTAAAAAGTCACTTTATAGTTTTACTTATGTTTAAACCCAAGGGGGAAAAAAACAAACAGATATAATAAGATTAATCATCATTTAAAACTGGGATGAGCAAGCACCTCTTCTCATAGAAGGTGGTGAATCTCGGGGATTCTCTGCTCTGGAGAGCTGTGTGTTCTGATAAATGAGGGTATTTCAAGATGAAGTTGATTTTTTTTTGAAGATTAGGGAATTGAAGGCTATTGGAAAGCCGACACAAAAGTGAAGATAAAGCCTTAGGCAGATCGTCCAAGATCACATTGAATGGCAGGGCAGGCTTGAGGAGCTGAGTGGCCTTTTCTTTAACCAGTTGTTTAACTTCCTGAAAGTGCATCTAGAGTAACAAGCTATAAATGCAAATTTTTTTGGTTTTGTTTTATTTGAAGTTCTGTACCATTGGAATTTTTATACAGGAAAACTAGCTTAATCTACCAATATGTTTCACTATTTCAAGACCTGATAATGAGGTTAGTTGTTCCCAAAATATCATTTTGTGGTACAAGAGAAAAGAAACTGTGAGGCTGTTTATTTCCCCATGGAAGTCAATACATACGGAAAGCTACATTTGACTGAGTTTCAAAAGACTAAGACTCGATGTCTTTCTTTGCCACTAATCAGTGGATATGTTGGTATGTTTTTACATACTCTTCTTTTAACAGGCTCCATAATTGTGGAAGGACATGAACTTCATGAGGAAGACTTGCGTCTCATGTATGCATTTGATGGAATTGCAGGAGCAGATGATCAGTATGAAGCCCATTCTGATTTTCAAGTAAGTGTTTTATTGTAATAGGAAAATGTAAGTATTAACTGCACGTTTGAGCTCATAAGACAAGATGTTTCAGTCCCTTTCATAAGCAAATCCTAACTTGGGTCATAGCGTAGAGATCTTGAGATGGAACTTCATGGGTGGCAGATGCTTCCCAGGGGTCATCAGGTCATCTCCCACTACTTCAGTGTTTCATCAGTTTCAGCCCACTACATCTCCAGAGTGCTCAATAGTGCGACCCAGCGTCCCAGATGCCCACCTCTTCACATCTGGCCACCCATGGGTCATTTTAGGACCCAGCTGTCGTCATTCCTCTTCATCCATAACTAGTTAGTTCTGTTTCGTTCAGCTAACTCCAACAGTTTTTTATAGTTTGCCACTGACCCTGGCCAAGGACTCCCAATCCCGTCAGCAGTCTGACCATGGAAGTAACCACAAATACTTTGCAGCCAACCTCTACTGGGAAAATCTGCACCTTCCATCCATGCTGCTTACCATCTGTGGCCAGCTCAGTGTATCTTACATTTTTCTGCTCGTATGCCCTGCAGACTGCATCTCCTCAAGGCACTGTGAGCTGTGAGATTACTACAGCCTTCCGGCTGCTGATCTCAAGACCAAATCTGGTCCAAGGGTGTATAATTACAGTCAGTGAATGAGTAACTTTGACATGGGATGCCTTCACTTGCCTTAGTCAGCCAAGTAATCTTGCTTTTGTGATGGGTTCTCCTACAGTGAGCCAGAACTTCCTCAAGAATTTTTTTGACTAAATTAATAGACCCATGCTATTGAGTGCATACTCTCTTCTTTACATTAATTTTACAAAAATGCAATTCTCTATTAGTGTAAATATATTTGTCAAGCAGAATGCTGTATAGGCAACATTTTTGAAATAACTGCCTCACTTTGAAGAATTGAAGATTTTCCATACTTTTTTTTTATTGTAAGCATATATATTAGAAGCAGTGTCTACTCAGGTTTACTCTTACATTCAGCAATCATTGCTGACCTGATTGTCATCTGATTGAATCAAATCTGTTTAAGCACCTAACTCTGTTCTTTGCTTATCAAGAAGTTATATATTTCTACTTCAAACATTCTTAAATCACCTGCTTTCACTGTCACCTAAAGAAGAGAGCTTCAAAGATCTTGAAGGGATAAAATATAGCTACTTCCTTTAAAAAAAATTTTTAACTTAATTCTCAAGAGAATTCACAATTCCACGTCAACTTTGTCAAAACCCCTCAGGATCTTCTATGCTTCAATTAAGTTCCCTCTCTGGTGCAAGTCTCACAAATCCAATCTTTCCTCAGTGATAACTTGCCCTTTCCAGGAACCACACTGAAATGCTTTTCATTCATTTACACCATTCTTTGGAGAAAGACCAATACTGTACGTAGTATTGCTGATATGGTCTACTAAAGCCGTTGAATTATGGAAGCATGATTTTCCCTCATAATAATCTCCTTGGCCACATCTTCCATCTATCCTTCCCAAGTAATCTTCATTTGTACATATTTTTCCACCTCTTCCAAGCTAATATATAATAATCATTCACTGTCGAGAATGATGGCACAACTAGTAGTTGAAGTAGTTTTATTGTGTGCATCTATGGCCCTTTTATGCAGAGGTATAGCTGAGCTTAGGCCAATGGGCTAACCCAAGGATTACCATGGGCCATAGTTTGCAAATTGTTGATCCTTGCAGTAGGAATCAGCAGTTCATTCAGTATTAAAGTCCACTAAATTGTGATCAGGTAGAAAAACCCTATTTCATATTCTGTGTTCCCCCTTTCTATCCATTGAGCTCTGACTACTTTCTTATAATGAAAGTCAAAAATCTGTAGGTGCTGGAAATTCAAAATAAAAATGTTAGAAACCCTCAGCAGCTCAGGAAGCACTTGTGGAAAAAGAAACTGAGGAAGAGAGAAAACAAATCAAGTTTCCAGTGACAGAAGGATGCATTGAATAAAGGGAATATCTTGAATATGGTAAAATCAAGAGAGTTGATGTTCCTTTTATTATGCTACCACCTTCTCTACCTTTTCTGCTACTGAAAGCTAACATTTTCTCTCTTTCCTAAATCTGCTGAATGGTTTCGGACTTAAAACATTAACTGTTCCTTTTTTAAACACTAACCTACTGAATATTTCCAGTATTTCCTGTTTTCATAACATCAGTGAGCTAACTGATATCAGGTGATTGCACAGTTTTATTGCTAGAATCTTTAACATGTTATTTAGATTGTTCAGTAATATCTGTGCCAATGTGTATTGGGATGCGGGACAATGAAAACTTTGATTTAAACTTGTTATTGATAAGAGTTAAAATACACAAGGTCTGTCTTAGCTTTCATTAATAATATTGTTGCAGCTTGTTTGAGCAATGTATGGCAACATATCCCTTATAGTTAAGAACTTCAAAACACTTAATGAAAAGTATTTCTCGGATTTCAACATGTATCTAATACTCTTTACATATTTGATTTCATGGGGTGACTACATATCTAATAGTTTCTCAGAAGGCTTTTGTGTTCTTTCAGGCTTTGGTTCTTTTAAATGTCACAACTGACCAATCAATGGTGGATGAAGGAGTTGCACGAGAGGTGATAAATCGTATCCAAAAACTTAGAAAAAAGGCAAGTTCTATCCATTTTAAGAATTATCTTTTATAATATCTATAAGCAAAAAATGCTGGAGCCACTCAGCCATCCAGGCAACCTTAGTGGCAAGAGAAAAATGATTAATATTTCAGATGGAAGAACATTGAAGGCTTTCAACCTGAAATGATAACTGTTCCTCTTTCTACAGATGCAGACAAACCTGCATTGCCAACATTTTCTTTTCATGCAGTCTTCTGCTTTCCAAAGATTTTCCTAAATGCATTGAACTTTTGTTAGAATACAATTCCATGCATGCCTTGGGGAAGAAATTTGTCCTCCTCTTCCATTAGATGTACGGTCTTTTAACAGGTGGACATTGTACTCTGCTTTTGTTAATAGGTTTAGTTGATGTCTTGGCATAGGCACTACTATTTTGCATATTCAGTACAAGTGCTAGCAACTTGTTTTTAACCAACTAGCCCTTTCACCTACGTGAGTCAAGATAGTTGGTATGGCAGCCATGCCAATGTGCATCACAGCAGATCATCAACCTCTCCTTAACTGCAAACTCACCACGTGTAGGAAATGCTGGATTATGAACTCTGGCTGATTTTTTTTTTCCCTTACCTATCTCATGTTCTTACTAAATGTAATTTAACCCAGACCTGCTGAGGCAGGTTTTAAATTCTATTTCCACCCAATTTGCTTTGAAACATTAAAAATTTCAGATTTTATCTTTCGTTTAGGTAGTCACCAGTTTTTTAATCCATCATTTATTTTAAAACAGAATTCTTAATACTTAAGAATTGTTATGCAGGCAAGTGATATCATTGTATTACTTAACTAATTTTTCTTCAAAAAAGAAATATCCATAAATATAAAAGTCTGTATTCACTTGTGTCATTTATTTCAATAGAGGTGGTTTTGTTGCTTGGCAAATGAAAGGTTTCTCATCTGGAATTCTCCAACCCAAAAGAGTGCAAGTACTCAGTCATCGTTGATAGATTCATGACACCAAGGGAATTGAAGGATTATGGAGAAGAGCAGGAAATTGGAGTTAGAAACATAGAAAACCTACAGCACAGTACAGGCCCTTTGGCCTACAAAGCTGTGCTGAACATGTCCTTACCTTATAAATTACCGAGGGTTACCCATAGCCCTCTATTTTTCTGAGCTCCATGTACCTGTCCAGGAGTCTCTTGAAAGACCCTATTGTATCCCCTCCACCACTGTCACCAGCAGCCCATTCCACACACTCACCACTATTTGCGTTTTAAAAAAAAAACTTACCCCTGACATCTCTGTACCTACTTCCAAGCACCTTAAAACTGTGCCCTCTCATGCTAGCCATTCCAGCCCTGGGAAAAAGCCTCTGACTATCCACATGAGCAATGCCTCTCATCATCTTGTACACCTGAGTTGATCTTGAGCAATGGGTTTTATCATTTTAAATGGCAAAGCAGACATGAGCATTCTGGGTTCCTCCTGCTCATAAATAATCATTTCTTATGATAGTGATATTTACTGAGTCTGTACATGTTAGTCCAAAATCTGCAGTATTTGGTGGAAAAAGATAATTCATTAACTTATTTCGGCTTCTTAATCTTATTACTTTTTACATACCCTGTTGCATTGGTGTTTTACTTTGCAATAAGGACGCTATTGTGATTAAACACTACGCAGCCAGGGCAAGTTCTATTAATCTCAAGATAAGGTGAGCGAGGGAAAAGGTGCTGGGGAATGGTGAAGGAGTTTGGGGGGGGGGGGGGGCACTACTGGAAGTTTGAAAAATCAGTGTTCAAGTCATCGGGTTGGAGGCTACCCAGATGGAATATAAGATTGTTGTTCCTCCAACCTGAGTGTGGCCTCGTCACGACAGTGGAGGCGGCCATGGATAGGCATATCAGAATTGGAAATGGAATTAAAATGGGTGACCACTGGGAGATACCACTTTTTCTGACGGACGGAGCATAGGTGCTCAGCAAAGCGGTCTCCCAATCCACGTCAGGTCTCACTGATACACAGGAGGCCACACCAGGAGCACCGGACACGGTATATGACCCCAAAAAATTCACAGGTGAAGTGTCACCTCCCCTGGAAGGAATGTTTGGGGCCCTGAATGGTGATGAGGGAGGAGGTTAGGGGCAGGTGTAGCACTCGTTCTGCTTGCAAGGATAAGTGTCAGTAGGGAGGGATGAATGGACAAGGGAGTCGTGTAGGGAGCGATCCCTGCAGAAAGCAGTAAGTGTGGGGGGGGGGGGGGGGGGGAGAGGAAGAGATGTGCTTGGTTTTGAGATCCAGTTGGAGATGCCCGAAGTTGCAGAGAATTATGTGCTGGACATGAAGGCTGGTGGGGTGGTAGGTGAGGACAAGAGGAACTCTGGCCCTAGTAGGGTGACAGGATGATGTAATTGAGGGCAGCATTGATAGTGGAGGAAGGGAGGCTCCTTTCTTTGAGGGAGGACAGCTCCTTTGTTTTAGAATGAAAAGCTTCATCCTGAGAGCAGATGCTGTGGAGATGGAGGAATTGAGAGAAGGTTTGTCATTTTTACAAGTAACCGGCTGGGAAGAGGTACTGTCCAGGTAGCAGTGAGAGTCCATGGGTTTGTAATAGACACAAGTAGATAAGCTGTTTCTAGAGATTGAGACAGAGAGATCATGCAAGGGGAGGGAAGTGTCAGAAATGAACAAAATAAATTTGAGGACACGGTGGAAGTTGGAGGCAAAGTGGATGAAGTCGACAAGTTCCACGTGGGTGCAGGAAGCAACGCCAATGCAGTCATCGATGTAGCATAGGAAGAGTGCAGGACAGTCTCCACTGGAGGCTTGGAACATGGACTGTTCCACATAGCTGACAAACAGGCAGGCTTAACTGAGACCCATGTGAGTGACCTTGGCTACACCTTTTGGTTGAAGGAAGTGGGATGAGAAAAAGGAAAAATTATTAAGAAAGAGGACAAGTTCTTCCTCCAGGCAGAGGGGAATTGGTTGCGTTTGGTGTCCAAAAAGAAACAGAGAGCTCTGAGGCCTTCCTGGTGGAGTATGGAGGTGTATAGAGACTGGACATACATAGTAAAAATAAGATGATGGGGGCCAGGGAACCTGAAATCATTGAAAAGATCCAGAGCATGTGAAGTGTCACACATGTAGGTAGGTACATAGGGACTGAACAAGGGGGGATAAAACGGAGGTGAGATAATACAAGATGCTTCTTAAAGTTTTATGAGCTGTTAAGTTAATTTATTATTGGTGTGGCACTAGTTGTATTTTATAAATTTGTATTTAATTACATTTTGTATGGATTTCCAGCAGAAGCAAGAGTATTACTTTTTCCCCTACTATATAAATTAGTAATTATATTTTTACTACTTAATGTTGAATTATGCATTAATCAGTCCTGTTGCTGGTTAATATGTGTAGTATTGTTTATTCTGTTCTGGCCCTTTGGACAGTGGTACACTTGATTCCATTTTTTCAACATGCCTATAAAACATATTCGTCCCCATGGAAGTTTTCATGTTTTAATGTTTTACAACATTGCATCACAGTGGATTTGATTTGGCGCTTTTTTTTACACACTGATCAACAGAAAAAGACTCTTTCTTGTCAAAGTGAAAACGTATCTCTACAAAGTGATCTAAATTAATTACAAATATAAAACACAAAATAACTGATTGCATAAGTATTTATTACAGGCACATTTGGCAGCAGTTACAGCCTTGAGTCTGTGTGGATATCAGCTTTGCACATCTAAACACTGCAATTTTCCACCATTCTTATTTACAAAACTGCTCAATCTCTTTCAGATTGTATGGGGATCATGAGTGAACAGCCCTTTTCAAATTCTCAATTGGATTAAGGTCTGGACTCTGACTTGGCCTCTCCAGGACATTCAGTTTGTTGTTTTTAAGTCATTTCTGTGTAGCTTTGGCTTTGTGCTTGGGGTCATTTTCTTACTGGAAAACAAATGTTCTCCCGAGTCACAGTTCTCTTGCAGATTACATTAGGGTTTCCTCCAAATTTGCCTGTATTTTGCCGTATTAATTTTACCTTCTACCTTCGCAAGCTTTCCAGGGCCTACTGCAATGAAGCATCTCCACAGCATGATGCAGCCACCAACATGCTTCACAGTAGGGATGGTGTGTTTTTGATGGAACACATCATCAATCAAAAGTCGATTTTGGTTGCATCAGACCATAAAACCTTCTTCCAGCTGACTTCAGAGTATCCCACATGCCTTCTGACAAACTCTAGCCAAGATTTCATGTGAGATTTCTTTCAACAGTAGCTGTCTCTTTGCCACTCTCCTCCATAAAGCTGCAACTGGCGAGGCACCCAGGGTACAGTTGTTGTGTGCGTAGTCTCTTCCATCTCAGCGAATGAAACTTTTAGCTTCTCCAGATTTGTCATAGGTCTCTTGGTGGCCTCTCTCACTCGTCCCCTTCTTGCATGGTCATTCAGTTTTTGAGGATGGCCTGCTCTAAAGCTCTAGGCAGATTTACAGCTATCCCATATTCTTTCCATTTCTTGATAATTGACTTAACTGTACTCAAAGGGATATTTAGTGACTTGGAAATTTTCTTGTATTCACCTCCTGACTTGTTTTTCAATAACCTTTTCACAGAGTTGCTTGGAGTGTTCTTTTGTCTTCATGGTGTAGTTTTTGCCAGGATATTGACTCACCAGCAGTTGGACCTTCCACATAAAGGTGTATTCTTACTACAGTCAATTGAAACACCTTGACTGTACACAGGTTATCTCCACTTAACCAATTATGTGACTTCTAAAAGCAGTTGGCGGCACCTGTGATGATTTGGTGAATACTAATGCACTCAATTATTTTGTATTTTAAATTTGTAATTAATTTACATCACTTTGTAGAGATCTGTTTTCACTTTAACACGAGTCTTTTTCTATTGATCGATTTAAAAAAAAAGCCAAATTAAATCCACTGTGATTCAATATTGTAAAACATGAAACTTCCAAGGGGTGTGAATTCTTTTTACAGGAAGTGTATACCACACCATCATATTACTTACATTTATTTAATACTTTGTTTTCAGAAAATAAGCAGTTTCCCCATAATGTGTACCATTTGCTAATTTAGAGTGTTTCTGTATGCTTTCTGCTCTGTAGTAGTGTGAGATTAAGAACTTCTAATTCTTCAACAGCCTACTGTCATTGCATTGGGAATTAGTCTGTACCTTTTTAAAAAGGTTCAGCAATCATTACAATGATGTTTTTTTGCTGAAGTAAGTGATAAGGGGGAGGGTTGTTGCTTTGCTGCTGCAGGAGGAGTAGGAGGGGCTTTGGGGTTTAACATTTTTACTGTCACTCATTTTTTGGGGCACTACAGTTTTCATGGATATCTGAAGAATAAGAACTTCAGGTTCTATGTTGTATACATTTCTCTGATATTAAATTGAACTATTGAATAGATGATGCTATGTGTTATATAATTTACATCTACAGGCCCATCTTGTGCCATCGGATGAGATCACAATTTATTACAATTCTCAACCAATAGGAGCTTATTTGGATAACATTATTAAGAATCACACTGATTTTATTTTGGGAACTGTAAAAGCCTCCCTGAAGCCCTACCCAGTACCGAATTCTGTTGACGTGATTATACAAGAAAAAACACAGGTAAACTGTTTCTGTCTTGAATGAATTAATATTGGGAATACAATTCTTTTAGATATATTTTCTTACGGCATTACCCTGTTTAGAGCCAGCTCACAAAAATGCTCATTGGCCCTTGAATCAAAACAGTGAAACAGATGCTTCTATCACATTCAACAGGAGCTGATGAGAAAGCCTATAGAATCTCGGTGGTCTGTTGACACATGGAGAAGGTGTTGCCAATCCCCAAAATGGCCCACATTCATGGTGCCAGTCAAGTGCTGCCATAAACTCTGCAACTTAGTATTGAGCGGCTACACTGTTTGCTGTGACCTGCCCAAAAACAGCCTCACGTAGCCACTCTGCACCTGGTTAGGTTCACCAGCATATCACACAGTAACAGAGCGAGTAGGCATTTATTTCAAGTTCCTGGCACAGTAGTTTTCTCAATAACCTTCCTCTACTTAACATGCAGTAATGATCATTGGCATTTTCTTTCTTGGGAAGATGTCCTTTGCTCTAAGCAACTTACCAGCATACATTTAGCACCATAAGCAACTCATGTTAAATTCCATACTACATAATTTTCCTGTTATTTACCTTGATAGATTTGCCTGATCAGTTTTATTAGTGAATACCAACATCTTTGCATAGCACATGTATAAAGGGAAATGTGTATTTTGTACATTGAGACATCTTGCTTTTATGGTTTTGTTAATTTTTAGAAAGAGGTTTTCAATGGCTTATTTTTTTAAGTTTTCTTAAAATGGAGGACCTTTTTTCCTAAGTGAGCCTTGATATTGGATTGACTCAGCAGCAGCAATCCATTGCACCCAACATTTAGCTAGTGACAGAAGAATGAGAAAAATAAAGCCTTTTTCAAGATTGCCTACCTTAGAACCCATTCAAAAGAAAACTTGAAGCCTGTCAGATCTCTCTGCCTCCAAGCCATTCTAATTCACTTGAAGGGAATGTCTAGTTCTTCATATAGTATCTGTTATAGCAAGGAAACTTTGAAACAAAACAGAAAATGCTGGAAACTCAGAACATCAGGCAGCATCTGTGGGAAGAGAAATGGAGTTAACAATTTGGGTGAGATATTTGCAATCTAAATTGATAACTCTTTTTCTCCTTCCACAGGTGCTTCCTTACCTGCTCAGGGTTTCCAACAGTTGTGTTTTCCCAATTCTGCAAGAATTTTTTCTAAATTTTCTGCAGCTTTGAACTTGTCTGGATGCCACATGAAACTGTTTGATGCATTTGCTCCAGAAAATTATAAATTTTTATTGTCTTGATTTTTTTATTTTTGCTTTTTTCATGGAGTTCAGCTTCTAACAGTGCTGCCTTTTAGAAGGAGATTATTAATGATTGTGGTGTGGAGTTCAAAGCTGAAAATTGTGCTGGAAGGTTTAATGACAATTTTGCAGATATTTTTGCTGACTGGTATGAAGTGGGTGCCAAAGCATTGCCAACCTTCTGGAATCTATTCCAAATTGTTAGTTCCATTGACTGCAGAAGAACGGAATGCCCTAAGGCAGGTACAGCGGCAGCCAGTAATCTGGTACCCATTTCTAACTATAACCATTTTTCTTTTTAGTTGAAGGGCTCAAATCTTGATTTGACTCTTGTGAAAGGAACTTCAGATGCTGGTGCTCTGCCAATGGGCCTTACCTGTGCATATGTCAATGTCAAGGTTTCTGTGGATGGAATAAAGCAAGGTAGGAACAAATAGCCTTGTAATCAAGATATGTAATAATATACACTGCATTTATGCTATTGATTAAAATTATGGTGCGTAAGATTTGCTTTGGAACTCCTAAACAGAAAATGAAAGACCTTTAATTTGCTCATTTGCAAGTTTAATTTTTTGATATAAAAAGATAATTGCTGTAGGTGGCCTTGGTGATGGATTTCTGATCAGCCAAAAAAGAGTTATGTTGGTTGACTTTTTTGATAAACACCCTTGAAATGTAGGGGTGTCATGGAATCAGTGGGATGGAACGCTGCAGTGAAGCATGACCCATACTAAATTATGCTGTTGAACTTGGACAAAAATATATTTATAAAACTGAATTTTTGTACAATGTGGAAGCCCTTACTGAGAAACTGAACATTGATGCTGCCATTTTATGTTTATGTTCTAATTTTACTTTACCATTGATTTATTTGGACTTCTTGCATGCCAAGTAAGTTACTGGTAAGTACATTTATCAGTGATCTAAGAAGTGTAATTATTCTGAACGGACCAAGAGTACCTCCCTTTCTGACTGAGTTGACCTCAAAGGATTAGAAAGTTGATCCTACCAGAAAATTTGATAATCATCCAGGGCAGATCTTATTAATTTTTGGTCACTATCATATTAACCAATTACCTTGTTTATCAATTGCATATGGAGAAGCAGATCTGGTGGTGGATGCCAAGATTCAAGGTTATTTCACAAATATGGAATGAAACTCACTTTGTTAAACTCCAGGAATACCCACAGATTCATTGAGAGCCCTAAAAGTTTAACTTTGTTGATCTGCAACTAATTTGTGTCAACCTAAGTGTAATGACGTCATCCAGGGCTCTGTATTATGCACATAGAAAATTAGGGACACACGAGGTTTCCAGAATTGAACATTCCTCAAGACAGATTTGGAGACACATGATGATATGTTTCTTAGGATAGAACCCTTCTTGATGTAAAATACTTACTATTTACATTATGACCTCAATTCTTCTTCCTTTAAATAGGTCATAGAGTTAACGGCATAGACATAGGGTATTTGCCTAACTTGTCCACAATAATCAAGTAGTCAACCTGAGCTAGTCCCACTTGAACTGAATCGAATTGACTTTGTGATTTACATCCTTCATATACATGATTTAAAATCTTTACGTTACGTATTTGTCCAAATGTGCAATTTATAATAAATAGTATGTACAACAGGACAATAGTATGGCCCACATCCTCTGAATTTTCTTATCCATGTACAGCTTTTAAACATTTTAATTGTATACACCTTTAACATTTCCTCTGGCAGCTTATTCCACATAGCCATCATCCTCAGTGTAGTCCCTCAAGTACCCTGAATTAATTGAATATTCTTGAGTTTCCACCTGTGTTGAATAATCACTCAGAAAATGTTTGCTGATGACCAAGAAGCCATTTTAGCAATTCTAGTGACCTCTGATGCACAAATTATTGAATACAGAAGGACATGTGGTTATTGAAACTGAATTACCATTGCAGCTCTCTTTAAAAGTTCTCTTGGTTTGCATTTCAGATGGTGTGATACTACTAGAAAATCCAAAGGGTGATAACATTCTGAACTTGATCAAGCTGAAAAATGTGATTGTCAACATATTCAAGCTGCAGGCATCAAAACTGGCTATCTTTTATGGAAAAAATGGTAAAGTAACCCTAGTTCTTGGAATTTTATAGTGAGAGATTCTTTACAACTTTCTTGTAAACAGCTAGATCTTGCTGTTAAAAATGACGACTTTACAACAAACATTGTTATTAATGTATGAAATTGTCAAAGGGTTAAAGCAAAGAAGAAGTTAGATTTGAGTTGCAAATTGCTGTGACCTGCGATTTGGTTTATGCTGTTCCACTAATAAAATGAAATAAATGGGAGGTTAAACACGAGGAAATCTGCAGATGCTGGAAATTCAAACAACAACACACTCAAGGTGCTGGTAGAACACAGCAGGCTAGGCAGCATCTATAGAGAGAAGCGCTGTCGACGTTTCGGGCCGAGACCCTTCGTCAGGACTAACCGAAAGGAAAGATAGTAAGAGATTTGAAAGTAGTGGGGGGAGGGGGAAATGCGAAATGATAGGAGAAGACTGGAGGGGGTGGGATGAAGCTAAGAGCTGGAAAGGTGATTGGTGAAAGTGATACAGAGCTGGAGAAGGCAAAGGATCATGGGACGGGAGGCCTCAGGAGAAAGAAAGGAGGCGGTGGGGTGGGGGGGGGGAGCACCAGAGGGAGATGGAGAACAGGCAAACAACTAAATATGTCAGGGATGGGGTAAGAAGGGGAGGAGGGGCATTAACGGAAGTTAGAGAAGTCAATGTTCATGCCATCAGGTTGGAGGCTACCCAGCCGGTATATAAGGTGTTGTTCCTCCAACCTGAGTTTGGATTCATTTTGACAATAGAGGAGGCCATGGATAGACATATCAGAATGGGAATGGGACGTGGAATTAAAATGTGTGGCCACTGGGAGATCCTGCTTTTTCTGGCGGACCGAGCGTAGGTGTACCGCGAAACGGTCTCCCAGTCTGCGTCGGGTCTCAGCAATATATAAAAGGCCACACCGGGAGCACCGGACGCAGTATACCACACCAGCCGACTCACAGGTGAAGTGTCGCCTCACCTGGAAGGACTGTCTGGGGCCCTGAATGGTGGTGAGGGAGGAAGTGTAAGGGCAGGTGTAGCACTTGTTCGGTTTACAAGGTTAAGTGCTAGGAGGGAGATCGGTGGGAAGGGATGGGGTGGACGAGTGGACGGGGGGGGGGGGGGCCTTTTATATATTGGTGAGACCCGACGCAGACTAGGAGACCGTTTCGCGGAACAGAAAAAGCAGGATCTCCCAGTGGCCACACATTTTAATTCCATGTCCCATTCCCATTCTGATATGTCTATCCATGGCCGCCTCTATTGTCAAAATGAATCCAAACTCAGATTGGAGGAACAACACCTTATATACCAACTGGGTAGCCTCCAACCTGATGGCATGAACATTGACTTCTCCAACTTCCGTTAATGCCCCTCCTCCTCTTCTTACCCCATCCCTGACATATTTAGTTGTTTGCCTGTTCTCCATCTCCCTCTGGTGCTATCTCTCCCCCCCCCCCCCCCCCCCCCCCTTTCTTACTCCTGAGGCTTCCCGTCCCATGATCCTTTCCCTTCTCCAGCTCTGTATCACTTTCACCAATCACCTTTCCAGCTCTTAGCTTCATCCCACCCCCTCCGGTCTTCTCCTATCATTTCACATTTCCCCTCCCCCCACTACTTTCAAATCTCTTACTATCTTTCCTTTCGGTTAGTCCTGACGAAGGGTCTCGGCCCGAAACGTCGACAGCGCTTCTCTCTATAGATGCTGCCTAGCCTGCTGTGTTCTACCAGCACTTTGTTTGTGTTGTTAAATGGGAGTTTAGTTAGGAAGATTCAGTCGCTTGGTATACATGGTGAGGTAGTAAATTGGATTAGACATTGGCTCAATGGGAGAAGTCAGAAAGTGGTAGTGGAGGCCTGTGACTAGTGGTGTGCCACAGGGATCAGTGCTGGGTCCATTGTTATTAGTCATCTATATCAATAATCTGGATGATAATGTGGGAAAATGGATCAGCAAATATGCTGATGATACAAAGATTGGAGGTGTAGTGGACAGTAAGGAAGGTTTTCAAAGCTTGCAGAGGGATCTGGACCAGCTGGAAAAATGGGCTGAAAAATGGCAGATGGATTTTAGTACAGACAAGTGTGAGGTATTGCACTTTGGAAGGAAAAACCAAGGTAGAACGTACAAGGTAAATGGTAGGGCACTGAGGAGTGCAGTAGAACAGAGGGATCTGGGAATACAGATACAAAATTCCCTAGAAGTGGCGTCACAGGTAGATAGGGTAATAAAGAGAGCTTTTGGTACATTGGCCTTTATAAGTCAAAAGTATTGAGTATAAGAGTTGGAATGTTATGGTGAGGTTGTATAAGGCATTGGTGAGGCTGAATTTGGAATATTGTGTGCAGTTTTGGTCACCGAATTACAGGAAGGATATTAATAAGGTTGAAAGAGTGCAGAGAAGGTTTACAAGGATGTTGCCAGGACTTGAGAAACTGAGTTACAGAGAAAGATTGAATAGGTTAGGACTTTATTCTCTGGAGCATAGAAGAATGAGGGGAGATTTGATAGAGGTATATAAAATTATGATGGGTATAAATAGAGTGAATGCAAGCAGGCTTTTTCCACTGAGGCTAGGGGAGACAAAAAACAGAGGACATTGGTTAAGGGTGAAGGGGGAAAAGTTTAAAGGGAGCACTGTGGGGAGCGGGGAGCTTCACACAGAGAGTAGTGGGAGTGTGGAATGAGCTGCCAGATGAAGTTGTAAATGTGGGCTCACTTTTAACATTTAAAAACAACTTGGACATGGGCCAGGTGCAGGACAGTGGGACTATGCAAACAAATGGTTCCGCACAGCCAAGAAGGGCCAAGAGACCTGTTTCAGTGCTGTAATATTCTATGGTTGTAATGGATGCTCACTTTCAATCTCCTCTTTCCAGATTACTTGCTGGATGTTTATATATAGTTCAACTTACACATACAAAAATTTTGCAACATACTTTATTTTAGCTGCACTACTGATTCACTACTCTAGTCTTGTGAAAGATTGTTAACCCATATTACTTCAGTCTTTATTATATCTTGATTTGTTTTTATTTGTTTTAATTAACAAAGTACTCAGTCGTTGATTAGTTGGTTATTGACCAGTTGCAAAATTGTATTTTGCTGAGCAAGGCTGTTAACTTTATTGTGTACTTTAATAAATGTGAATTAGAGAAAATATATATTTTTTCTATTGTAATAACTGGGCTGAAATTTAATCTACAGTCCTTTTACTTAATTTTGGGAATTCAGAGTTGGATGCTGTTATTTTTAAAAAGGAGCTTTGGTGTAGTAGATGTATGTGCTGTGAGGAGCAATTGATGTCACTGGCCCTACACTAAATGAAGAGAGGATAATTCCATTAATAGGAGAGTCTGGGATCTGAGGGCACAGCCTCAGTGTAAAGGCACATTCTTTAAAACAGATGAGGAATTTCTTCAGCCAGAGGGTGGTGAATCTGTGGAATTAATTGCTACAGAGGGCTGGTGAAGCTCAGTCAATGGCCATCTTTAAGGCAGAATTTGGTAAGTTCTTTGTTGCTAAGGGTTGTGGGGAGAAGGCAGAAGAATGGGGTTAGAAGAAATATCAGCCATGAATAAATGACAGTGCAGAATATTTATGGGCCAAATTGCCTAATTTTCCTCATATTATTGTATTAAAAGACACTCAATTATAAGTAATTTCTTGATCTTAGAAATTTGCATTCAGACAAGCGTAAGCTTAATAGTGTAAGTCATCATACCATGGTGAGGACCAGGTCATACTTGAGTGAGTTTTTTGAGAGTGTGCCGAAGAAGATGAGGGTGGCCTCATAACAACAGTATTCACTAGAATTCACTGAGTAGTCACTCAGTCTGCTCTTACCCCATCCTCCCACCACCGTACCAGGGATAAGATTCCTCTTGTCACTTCTCGATCAAGAAAAGTGGCAAAGAATTCTACAGATTCACCACTCTGGCTAAAAAAAAAAGTTCTCCTCATCTCAGTTCTGAAAGGACAGTCCTCTATTTTGAGGCTGTGTCTTCTGGTCTTAGGTTCTCCCACCATAGGAAATATCCTCTCTGCATCCACTCTATCAAGTTTCACCATTCAATAGGTTTAATGAGGTCACTCCTCATTCTTCTGAATTCTATTAAATACTGGTCCAGAGCCATCAAATGCTCTTCATATGACAAACCATTCAATCTTGGAATCATTTTCGTGAGTCTTCTTTGAACACTCTCCAGTTACAGCACACTTTTAAGATAAGGGGTCCAAAACTGCTCACAATACTCCAAGGGAGGCCTCACCAGTGCTTTATAAAGTCTCAAAATTACATCCTTGATTTTATATTCTAGTCCTTTTGAAATGGATGCTAACATAACATTTGCCTTCCTCACCACACACACTCAATCTGCAAATGAACCTTTAGGGGATCTTGCACAATCCCTTTGTGCCTCAGATTTTTGTATTTTCTCTCCATTTAGAAATTAGTCAACCCTTTCATTTCTTCTACCATAACTTCCTGACACTGTATTCCATCTGTCACTTCTTTGCCAATTCTCCTAATCAGTCTAGTCTTCTCTACTTTCTCAAAACTACCTGCCCCTTCACCTATCTTCACATCGTCTGCAAACTTTGCAACAAAGCCATCAATTCCATCATCCAAATCATTGACATATAATGTAAAAGGAATTGGTCCCAGAACAGACCCCTGTGGAACACCACTAGTCGCTGGCAGCCAATCAGAAATGCGTCCTTTGTTCCCTACTCTTTGCTTCCTGCCAATCAGCCACTGCTTTATCCATGCTAGAATCTTTCTTTTAATATCATGGTCTTATAGCTTATTTAGCAGCCTTGTGTGGCACCTTGTCAATGGGCTTCTGAAAATCCAAGTACACAACATCAACCAGTTCTCCTTTGTCAGCCAAGATTTTTCCTTGAGGAAACCATGCTGACTGTGGCCTGTTTTATCATGTGTCTCCAAATACTGTGAGACCTCATACTTAATCATCGACTCCAACATCTTCTCAACCACTGAGGTCAGACGAATTGGCCCGTAGTTTCCTTTCTTCTGCCTCTCTCCCTTCTTCTTCAAGAGTAGAGAGATATTTAAATTTTCTAGTCTTCCAGAGCCATTCCACAATCTCTTCAGCTACTACTTAAAGAACCCTGGGGTGTACACCATCTGGTCCAGGTGACTAACAAGGTCTCTCATAGTAAGCTGATCCAGAAGATTAAATCACATGGAATCCACAGTGACTTGTAGATTGTAGAAGGTAATTGTGGAGAGCTTTCAAGTCGTAATCCTAATCGTATTATGCCTCTCCAAATGTTCATAAAACCTGCCTCTTAGGATCTTCTCCGTCAACTTACCAACCAATGAAGTAAGACTCACTGGTCTATAATTTCTTGGGCTATCTCTACTCCCTTTCTTGAATAATGGAACAACATCTTTAACCCGCCAAGCCTCCGGAATCTCTCCCATCCCCATTGATGATGCAAAGATCATTGCCAGAGGCTCAGCAATCTCCTCCCTCGCCTCCCACAGTAGCCTGGGGTATATTTTGTCTGGTCCTGGCGACTTATCCAACTTGATGCTTTCCAAATGGTCCAGCACATCCTCTTTCTTAATATCTATATGCTCAAGCTTTTCAGTCCACTGTAAGTCATCCCTACAATCGCCAAGTTTCTTTTCCTCAGTGAATACTGAAGTGAAGTATTTATTAAGTACTTCCACTATCTCCTCCAGTTCTATTCACACTTTTCCACCGTCACTCTTGATTAGTCCTATTCTCTCAAGTTTTATCTTCCTGCTCTTCACAAGTTCATTAACATATCAAATGTTAATGGACTATATTCACTTTTAGTCTTGCATAAAAACTAAAATTACCAATATATTTTTAGAATTTATTTGTTCCTGGTATGTGGTCAACACCTGATAAATATGCTTTACTGTTAATCCCTACTGTGAGTTAGTGACTTTGTTAACTATTACTGTTCCTGTCTAGCAAATTTCACCTAGGTGGGTGAATGGAAGTCACTATTTCTAAATGTGCCTGTTCATACTTTTCCAGGTATAGAACAAGATACTATTGATATTTTACATTCTAAATTAAGGTTCTAATTAATGACAGAAGCCATGGATCAGGATCTTAGCTTGCTCCTATAATTGTGGTATTACAGGATTTGCCTGGGTTAGATTACAAACTAGCCACAGGGTTCTAAATATTTCTAATGCAATAAATAACAACAGTGGTAAAGGTGCACATCGAAATCTATAGATATTAGATATTTCATTTTAGTATTTCTGTTAATTCAACTGTAAGTGTGAGAAACAAAACTCAGAGCAACAAGAACAAGGATGGCAAAATAAGAGAACCTTGGATGTCAAGAGAGCTGATGAATTTAGTTAGGAAGAAAAAGGAAAAGGATGTAAAGCTTAAGGAAGCTAGAATCTAACTGAGCCCTTGAGGATTATAAAGGAGCTGGAAAAGAACTCAAGGGAATTAGGAATGCAGGGAAAAGCCATGAAAAGTCCTTGGCAAATAGGATTAAAGGGGATTCCAAGGCATTCTATACATACATCAAGAGCAAGTGGATAACTGGGGAGAGATTAGAACCACTCAAGGATAAAGAGGGGAATATTTGTTTGGATGCGGAGTATGTAGGTAAAGTCCTTAATGAGTACTTTAAATCAGTATTTACCAAGTAAAGGATGTGAAGGATAGGCAGATCAGTGCCAAGTGCATTAATATGCTAAGTCATTTAAGTCAGAAGGAGGAAGTAGAGTTTGGTCTCTTAAAGAGCATTAAGATGGATAAATTCTCAGGGCCTGATGGGATATACCCCAGGTTATTGAGAGAGGCAAATGTGGAGATTGCTGGGGCCTTGACTAATACCCTTGTGTCCTCTCTAATCACATTCAAGGATCCGGAGGACTGACGCATAGCTAACATTATTCCATTATTCAAGAAGAGGGCCAGGGATAATCTTGGAAACTGTAGACCAACAAGTCTCTCGTCAGTGGTAGGGAGGTTACTAGAGAAAATTCTTAGGGACAGGATTTACTAACATTTGGAAAAATGCAGCTTAGTTAGGGAGAGCCAGCATGGCTTTGTGCAGGGAAAATAGTGTCTTACTAACTTGATTGAGTATTTTGATGAGGTGGCGAGAGTAATTGATGAAGATAAAACTGGGGATGTTGTCTACATGGATTCTAGTATGGCATTTGACAAGGTCCATCATGGGAGGCTCATCCAGAAGACTACAATGCATGGGATCAATGGTGAGTTGGACATTTGGATTCAGAAATGTCTTGCCCACGGAAGACAGAGAGTAGTGTTTGAAGAGACTTACTCTAGCTGGAGGTTTGTGATAAGTGGTGTTCTATACTGGGACTAAACACGAGGAAATCTGCAGATGCTGGAAATTCAAACAACACACACAAAGTGCTGGTGGAACACAGCAGGCCAGGCAGCATCTTTAGAGAGAAGCACTGTCAACGTTTCGGGGCAAGACCCTTCGCCAGGACTAACTGAAAGGAAAGATGCTAAGAGTTTTGAAGATAGAGCAGTAGATGTAGCATATATGGATTTCAGCAAGGCATTTGATAAGGTACCCCATGCAAGGCTATTGAGAAAGTAAGAAGGCATGGGATCCAAGGGGGCATTGCTTTGTGGATGCAGAACTGGCTTGCCCACAGAAGGCAAAGAGTGGTTGTAGACAGGTCATATTCTGCATGGAGGTCAGTGACCAGTGGCATGCCTCAGGGATCTGTTCTGGGACCCACCCCTTCTCTTCACGATTTTTATTAATGACCTGGATGAGGAAATAAATTTACTGATGAGACAAAGGTTGGGGGTGTTGTGGATGGTGTGGAGGGCTGTCAGAGGTTACAGTGGGACATTGATAGGATGCAAAACCGGGCTGAGAAGTGGCAGATGGAGTTCAACCCAGATAAGTGTGAGGTAGTTCATTTTGGTAGGTCAAATATGATGGCAGAATATAGTATTAATGGCTTGGCAGTGTGGAGGATCAGAGGGATCTTGGGGTCCGCATCCATAGGACATTCAAAGTTGCAGTGCAGGTTGTCTGTGTGGTTAAGAAGGCATACGGTGCGTTGACCTTCATCAACCGTGGGATTGAGTTCAAGAGCGGAGAGGTAATGTTACAGCTATATAGGACCCGGTCAGACCCCACTTTGAGTACTGTGCTCAGTTCTGGTTACCTCACTACAGGAAGGATGTGGAAACTATAGAAAAGTTGCAGAGGAGATTTGCAAGGATGTTGCCTGGATTGGGGAGTATGCCTTATGAGAATAGGTTGAGTGAACTCGGCCTTTTCTCCTTGGAGCAACGGAGGATGAGAGGTGACCTGATAGAAGTGTATAAGATGATGAGAGGCAGTGACCATGTGGATAGTCAGAGGCTTTTTTCCCAGGGCTGAAATGGCTAACACGAGAAGACACAGTTTTAAGGTGCTTGGAAGTAGGTACAGAGGAGATGTCAGGGTTAAGTTTTTTACGTAGAGAGCGGTGAGTGCGTGGAATGGGCTGACGGTGGTGGAGGGGGATACGATAGGGTCTTTTAAGAGACTCCTGGACAGGTACATGGAGCTTAGAAAAATAGAGGGCTATGGGTAAGCTTAGGTAATTTCTCAGGTAGAGACATGTTTGGCACAGCTTTGTGGGCTGCAGGGCCTGCATGGTGCTGTAGGTTTTCTATGTTTAACTTAACCAAGTAATTTTTCTGACAGCTGCATTTTTTAAATTATGAAGATAAGTAAAAGTGCTTCCTGGAACAATGATTATTTTCATCTCTTTCAGAACTAACAAATGATACTGATCTGAAACGTCTCAATGGAAAGACTCTGTATGTGACAGTTGGTACTGCGCCAGTAGAAACTATTACACAGTCTGATAATCTACTCTGCCAGTATGTCAACTTGCAGCTTGTGAATGCCAAACCTCAAGGTATGCCCAGAACGGCTAATGCATTTGTTCTATGTAAAATTGTTTAAGTCTTCTGGTTTAACTGTAGTAATAGTGCATAGGCTTTGAACTACTTTATGATAAAGTATCTTGTGAAGCAACTTAAAATGTTTTGCTACTTAATTGAAGGTTAGCAATATTCTTGCCTTTATTGTATTGAATTAACTTTATTACTTGCATCCTTCATGTACATGAGTAAAAATCTTCCTTATGTCTCCGTCTAAATGTGCAATATTTAGTAATTTATAATAAATAGTATATACTACAGGACAGTCAATATAACATAGAAATATAGTTGCGTCAGCTTGAATTAAGCAGTTGGATGGCCTGGGGGAGGAAGCTGTCCCAGTGCCTGTTGGTCCTGGTTTTTATGCCTCGGTACCATTTCCCAATGTTATCAGTTGGAATAGTTTGTGATTGGGGTGACTTGGGTCACCAAATGATCTTTCGGGCCCTTTTTACACACCTGTCTTTGTAAATGTCCTGAATGGTGGGAAGTTCAGGTGTACAGATGCACTGGGCTGTCCGCACCACTCTCTGCGAAGTCATGTGATTGAGGGAAGTACAGTTCCCATACCAGGCAGTGATGCAGTCAATCAGAATGCTCTCAATTGTGCCCCTGTAGAAAGTTCTTAAGATCTGGGGGCCCATACCAAAGTTCTTCAACCGCCTGAGGTGAAAAAGGCACTTACCAAACAGCTAGTATGTACAGACCAAATGAGAGCCTCGGTAAAGTGTATGCCAAGGAACTTAAAGCTGTTCTCTCTCTTGACCCCAGATCTATTGATGTCAATAGGGGTTAGCCTGTCTCCACTCTTCCTGTAGTCCACAACCAGCTGCTTTGTTTTTGCAACATTGAGGGAGAGGTTGGTTTCATGACACCACTGTGTCAGGGTGATGACTTCTTCTCTGTAGGCTGCCTCATTATTATTTGAGATTAGGCCAATCAATGTAGTATCATCAGCAAATTTAATTAGCAGATTAGAGCTGTCATTGGTGAAACAACCATGGGTATACAGAGAGTAAAGGAGAGGGCTTTGAACACAGCCCTGAGGGGCAGAGGTGAGGGAGCCCACTTTTAGCACCAGCCAGCGATCTGGCAGGAAGTTCAGGATCCAGCTACACAAGGCAGGGTATGAAGGCTGAGATCTGAGCTTCTTGTTGATTAATAAAGAGATTTGGAATTTGTTGAGATGGTCTACCTGCAAAAGTAGACGTGAAAATAATTAAATCATCAAATTTTGCAAATCCCTTTTCTGTCAATGAAAACTCTGCAAATAACAACAAATGTACCAAACTCAGGAATGGAATCAGGTAAATTTAAACTTGAGAATATTTTACTATTTTTAACCATAGTCTATCAATTATATTACAACAATTGAATTTTCTTGTATAATACCAAGGAAACCATGCTATTGTGCAGTACTTTTCTGAGTAAGGAGGAATCTTGCCTGACAAATCTGGAATTTTTTTGAGGAAATAACAGACGGGATAGTCAAAAGGAGAGTTGGTGGATGTTATTTACTAGATAGAAGGTTGGCTGCTTGGTAGTAGGCAAAGTGTGGGAATAAAGGGAGCTTTTCTGGTTGGCTGCCAGTGCCTAGTGGTGTTCCGCTTGGGTTGGTGTAGGGGCTGCTTCTTTTCATGTTATATGTCATTGATTTGAATGATAGAATTGGTGGCTTTGTTGCCAGTTTTGTGGATAATACAAAGATATGTGCAAGGGCAGATAGTGTTGAGGAAGCAAGAAGTCTGCAAAAGGACTTGGATGGATTAAGAGAATGGGCAAGGAAGTGGCAGGTGGAATATAGTGTAGGGAAGTGTATGGTCACAGACTTCAGTAGAAGGAGCAAAGGTGCAGACAATTTTCTAAACGGAGAATATTCAGAAATCAGAGGTGCAAAGAGACTTGGGAGTCCTCATGCAGTATTCCATAAAGGTTAACTTGCAGCGTTGAGTTGGCAGCAAGGAAAGCCAATGCATTGTTAGCATTCATTTCAAAAGGATGAGGATATAAAAGTGAAGAAGTAATGCTAAGGCTTTATAATGCGATGGTCAGAGCACACTTGGAGCAGTTCTGAGCAGTTTTGGGCCTGTTGTCTAAGAGAAGACATGCTGGAATTGGAGAGAGTCGAGGAGGTTCATAAGAATGATCCTGGGAATGAAAGTGTTAACTTGTGAGGAGTGTTTGATGGCTCTGGGTCTACTCGCTGGAGTTTAGAAGAAATGGGGGAATCTTTGAAACCCGTTAAGTATTGAAAGACCTTCAGTCTTAGGCACCCTAGATTTTTTAATATAAATTTTGGTTTTAGATATTTATTTTTTGTCTTCTGTATTAGTGTGCCAGTAGAAAACAGCACATTTTAAATTTCCAAATATTTATTTTCCAAAAAAATTAAATGTACATTGATTTTTTTTGTATTTCATTTAAGTAACATAGACCACTTTTCAAATAAAAACTTGATTACTTTGTAAGTCTATAGCCTCAGTACATTATTAAAGAAAGATACACAGTTGCTAATGATCAATGAGATAATGAGTTCAATGAACTAAATTGATTAACTGAAACAAAAGCTGGTTGAAAAGTAATCAAATTGAGCAAACAATAACCAAACTAAAAGGTGAGGGTGTGGCAGATGTGACAGTTTAACATTCAGTGGTGAAAGAACATTTTGACACCATTGCAAGAGTGAGCGTAGCCACAAGACGCAAGGTGGTCATCCAGCATCAGCAAGGTCTCACCCAAGCAGAAATATTGTGCAGACAAGAGTTTAAAGCTGTGCTGGCCAAGCTCTTCTGAGAAGCACAAAGAAACGAGCAAGGTTGAGGACCAGAAATGCAGTGGTGAGACGTGGAATCTGAGTGCAGTAGATGAGAGATACATCAAACTGACACCCTTTCTAAATTGGAAGAAGTGCAATGCTGGTATTAGCTCTGAACTCACATGGACCACTGGAACCTAAGTACACCCCTCTACACTCCAGAGAAGTGGTCTTCATGGAAGAGTTGCTGCCAAAAAGCCATTCCTCCGAAGTGGAAACAAAACCAAGAGACACACCTCCACATAAAAATCTTTTAAGCACAGAAAGATCTTGTATTAGTAAAATAGAATATTGGTTTACAAACTATATTCTTAATATAGGAATAGGTTCAAAACTTTTATTTTGATAGCTGCAGTGTATCAGGAATATAATTTTGTTTTTAAAGGCTATCGTCTGGTGGAACTCACATATACAGTGATGAAATGATTTGAGATGTTGATTATGGCTAGAATTAACTCCTGTTTCCACAAGGAACTGGATCCACCGCAATTTGCCTGTCACCCCAATAGGTCTACAGCAGATGTGATGTCATTGGCTCTTCGCATGGCTTTGGATTACCTGGACAATACAAATATCTACATTAGGATGCCGTTTATTGATTATAGCTCAGCATTTAAGGCAATCACTCCAACAGTTCTGATTGAAAAGCTCCAAAACCTGGGCCACTGTACCTCCCTCTGCAAATGGATCCTTGACTTCGTAACCAGAAGACCACAATCTTTGCAGATCAGAAGTAATATCCCCACCCTGCTGACAGTCAACACTAGTGCACTTCAGGAATGTGTGTTTAGCCCACTGCTCTACTCCGTCTACACTCATGACTGTGTGGCTAGGCACAGCTCAAATGCCATTTTTAAATTTGCTGGCAACACGACTAATGTTGGCAGAATTTCAGATTTGTGTTGAGTGGGCATACAGGGGCGAGATATATCAGCTAGTTGAGAGGTGTCACAGCAACAACGTTGCACTCAATGTTAGTAAGACTAAAGAATTGATTGTGGACTTCAGAAAGGGTAAGACAAGGGAATACACATCAGTCCTTATAGAGGGATCAGATGTGGAAAGAGTGAGCAATTTCAATATTTCTGCAGATCTGTCCAGGGCCCAAACATATTAATGCAGCTACAAGGAAGGTGCATTAGTGGCTATATTTTATTTGGAGTTTGAGAAGATTTGATATGTCACCAAAAAAATGCTTGCAAATTTCTACAGATGTACCAAGGAGAGCATTCTAATTGGCTGCTTTACCCTTCTGGTATGGGGGGCAGGGGAACTGCACAGGATCAAAATAAGCTGCATTGAGTTGTAAACTTAGTCAGCTCCAGTATCCAGGACATCTTCAAAGAGTGATACCTTAAAAAGGTGGCATCCATCGTTAAGGACCCCCATCAGCCAGGACATGCCTTGTTCTCATTGCTACTATCAGGAAGGAGGTACAGAGGCCTGAAGGCACACACTGGACAATTCAAAGTTAGCTTTTTACCACTCTACCATCTGATTTCTGAATGGACATTGAACCCACGAACACAACCTCACTATTTATTTTTGCACTGCTTATTTAATTTAACCAACAAGTGACAAAGGGCTGACAAGTGAATTCAGAGCCAAAGCAAAAGAGAGGACATACAAGGAAGCCAAAGCTGGTGGGAAGATAGAGAATTGGAAAGCTTTTAAAAACTTGCAAAAGGAAACTAAGAAGGTCATTAGGAAGCTTTTGGTACGCTGGCCTTTATAAATCAGAGCATTGAGTATAGTAGTTGGGATGTAATGTTAAAATTGTACAAGGCATTGGTAAGGCCAAATTTGGAGTATTGTGTACAGCTCTGGTCACCGAATTATAGGAAAGATGTCAACAAAATAGAGAGAGTACAGAGGAGATTTACTAGAATGTTACCTGGGTTTCAGCACCTATGTTACAGGAGAGAGGTTGAACAAGTTAGGTCTTTATTCTTTGGAGCGTAGAAGGTTGAGGGAGGACTTGATAGAGGTATTTAAAATTATGAGGGGGATAGATAGAGTTGACATGGATAGGCTTTCCCCATTGAGAGTAGGGGAGATTCAAACAAGAGGACATGAGTTGAGAGTTAAGGGGCAAAGGTTTAGGGGTAACACGAGGGGGAAATTCTTTATTCAGAGAGTGGTAGTTGTGTGGAGCGAGCTTCCAGTAGAAGTGGTAGAGGCAGGTTTGATTTTGTCATTTAAAAAATAAATTGGATGGGTATATGGACAGGAAAGGAATGAGGGTTATGGGCTGAGTGCAGGTAGGTGGGACTAGGTGAGAGTAAGCATTTGGCATGGACTAGAAGGGCCGAGATGGCCTGTTTCCGTGCTATAATTGTTATATGGAAAAGATGAATTGTGAAAGGAAGCTGGCGACTAATATCAAAGGATATTAAAAGAGAGTTGAAGGTTGATGTAGAATCAATAGAAAATTACGCTGGAGATACTGTAATGAGAGATGCAGAGATGGCAGAGGAACTGAATGCGTATTTTGCATCAGTCTTCACAGTGGAAGACATCTGCAGAACACCAGACATTCAAGAATGTCAGGGAAGTGAAGTATGTGCAGTGAAAATTACGTCTGAGAAGATGCCTAGGAGGCTTAATGGTCTGAGGGTGCATAATTCTCCTGGACCTGATGGAATACACCCTTGGGTTCTGAAGGAAGTAGCTGGAGAGATTGCAGAGGCATTAACAATGATCTTTCAAGAATCGATAGATTCTGGCATTTACCGGATGACTGGAAAATTGCAAATGTTACTCTGCTGTTTAAGAAGGTTGGGAGGCAGCAGAAAGGAAACTATAGACCTGTTAGCCTGACATCAGTGCTTAGGAAGTTGTTGGATTCGATTGTTACAGATGTGATTATGGAGTACCTGGAGGCACATGACAAGATAGCCCAAAGCCAGCATGGTTTTCTGAAAGGAAAATCCTGCCTGACTAACCTACTGTAATTTTTTGAGGAAATTACAAGCAGGGTAGACAAAGGAAATGCAGTAGAAGGGGTGTACTGGATTTCCAGAAGGCCTTTGTCAAGGTGCCGCACATGAGGCTGCTTAGCAAGATAAGATCCCATGAAATTTACAGGGGAGTTACTAGCATTGGTGGAGCTTTGGCTGATCAGCAGAAAACAGAGAGTGGGAATAAAGGGATCTTATGCTGCCTGGTTGCCGGTTATCGGTGGAGTTCCACAGGGGTCGCTGCTTTTTATGGTGTATGTCAATGATTTGACTATGGGATTAATGGATTTGTGGCTAAATGTGCCGATGATGCAAAGATAAGTGTAGGAGCGGGTAGTGTTGAGGAAACAGGGAGCCTGCAGAGAGACTTAAATAGTTTAGGGGAATGGGCAAAGAAGTGGCAAATGAACACAATGTTGGAAAGTGTCTGGTCATGCACTTTGGTGTAAGAAACAAATGGGCAGACTATTATTTAGATGGGGAGAGAATTCAAACTGCAGAGATGCAAAGGGAGTTGGGTGTCCTCGTGCAGGATACCATAAAGGTTAACCTCCAGGTTGAGTTGGTGATGAAGAAGGTGAATGCAATGTTGACATTCATTTCTAGAGGTATGGAATATAAGAGCAGGGATGTGATGTTGAGGATGTATAAGGGACTCGTGAGACCACACTTGGAGTATTATGTGCAGTTTTGGGTTCCTTATTTTAGAAAGGATATACTGTCATTGGAGAGAGTTTGGAGAAGATTCACATGATTGATTCCAGAAATTGAAGGATATCCATTTAGAACAGAGAAGCGGAGAAATTAACTTTATTCAGACGGTGATAAATCTGTGGAATTTGTTGCCATGAGCAGCTGTGGAGGACAAGTCATTGGGTGCATTTAAGGCAGAGATAGATAGGTTCCTGATTAGCCAGGGCTTCAAAGGGTATGGGGAGAAGGCAGTGGAGTGGGGATAACTGGAAGAATTAGATCATGAATGGCGGAGCAGACTCAATGGGTCAAATGGCCTACTTCTGCTCCTATATCTTATGGTCTTAACTGTTTAAAATATTTAGTGTAATTCATGTTTTTTCTATTATTATGCATTGCATTGTACTGCTGCCACAAATTTTTTGACAAATGCCGATGATATTAAACCTGATTTTGATTCTGATTATGCCGAACATAATGGAAGATCACCAGCACCAGCCTTAAGCAATTCTTTCCCTTTCCATAGGTGCAGTCTAAATTGCTGAATAGTTTCTGCATTTTTCTTGTTTATAGCCTGTTTAGGAAAATAAGTAAATTGCATTCAGGATATAAATCTTGGATTAAAATATGAAATTTTTGATCTGTCTATTTTAAGATCAAAATGTAGTGTCATGAGTTCAACTTTTAGTTATTAGATTTGTGTTCTGCAGGAGGTACCCCTATGATGTAGTTGTGATTTTTATTGTTATTAATATGAGGGTCAGAATTTCTATCTTTTAAAAAAAACACAAGAAAACCAAAGTTCTTTTGAGGCAACCTAGATACCATTTCAGAGCTCTTCATAATTTATGATCAGTTGCTTCAATACATCACTTGAACTCAAAATGAGTAAAGGAAGTGGTGAAACTTGTATTTGTAATGAAATAAGACGAATGTGGATTTGACAGAAAGACAATACAACTGATCTGTTAACATTGTTCTTTCATATCTGTATGTGTGGTAGAAATTTGATAGTTATTTTCTTAACATTTTGCTAACAAGTTCTGCTCTTCTTGTACAGAATGCCTGAAGGGAACAGTTGGGGCTGTTTTGCTGGAGAACCCAGTTGGTCAGACTGGGCTGACGTACTCTGGACTTCTTCATGAGGCGGCTAAAGTGTTTGGCCTCAGAAGCAAAAAACTAAGTTTGTATCTTGACGATACCAATACAAAAGGTATATTCTACTGAAGGTATAAGTTAAAGCCAGGAGAACTGGGGAGTAATTACTTCTTTTGATGGTTCAGTTTAGCCAGACTATAGTGATCAATAGATTTGTGTAGTCCATTAAAGAACTCTGGTCCTTCATCTATTGCATACACTGGTTTTGTTCTCCTTATTAATATGTAGCTTAGAATTTTCTTTACTCCCTGTGGGCTATTTTGTATTTTGATAAATACCGGTGGCATATCTATCTACACTATATATGCATCACATTCGTGCTATTTTATCTATGCTCAGTCTTTTAGGGTGTCATCATGATGTGTTGCCACATGCTGTGTTTTTTAAGTGTTCTGTTCTGGCAACCTTAGTTAATGCCCTTTGTTAGTTGAGTTTGAGAATGGTTCAGCCCCACTTTAACAATATGAGGCAGGAAATTTTTCATGGCTTAGGAGGGAGAATTTAAAAGAAATGCCTGGGTGGCATTGTATTACAGTTCTCTGATGTACTGCATTAATTAATTCGATGAATTCCTGATCTTAACTGTGTTGGTTTTTGGAGACACATCAATCAATTTGAACTGAGACAAATGAAGAAGACAAAGTAATGTGTGGTATTCATGCACTTTTTTCCTTTTCATTAGGTTATTTTTCATATATTACTGAGTATAGGACCATTGTGGTTGATTGTAGATAGTTCTGCAGAGTTTGTCCCTGCTCTTGTTCAGTATTTTAAGCTGTCATACTGTCATACTGAAACTGTCGAGCACCTTCACTCTGTCTGCAACAAACATGATTTCCCATTGACCAACCATTTTAATTCCAATCCCTTTTCCCTTTCCAACATGTTGGTCCATGGCCTCCTCTACTCCACAATTAGGCCAATGAGGTCAGAGGAGCAACACTCACCCCCTCCCCCTGCTCCCCTGTCTGGGTTGCCTCCAACCTGAACATCAGCATGAACATCAATTTCTCTAACTTCCAGTCATTTCTCCCCTGCCCCCCCCCCAAAACTTTATTTACCACTCCTTTTTCTGACTCCCCTCTTACCTCTTCTCTTGTCACATGCCTGTCACCTCCCTCTGGTGCCCCTCCTCCTTCCCTCTCTCGCATGGTTGATTCTTCTCTCCTATCAGATTCCTCCTCCTTCAGCCTTTTACCTTTCTTGCCTGTTACCTCTCAGCTTCTTACTTCATCACTGCTCTCCCATCCAACTACCTTCCTCCTCACCTGGCTTCATCTGTCACTTTCACGATCCATCCCCTCCCCCCACCTTTTTATTCTGGCTTCTCCCTTTTCAGTCCTGAGGAAGGGTCTCGGCCCGATTCGTCAACCCTTTTATCACTTTACTTAGATGCTGCTTGACCATACAGTTCAAGATTGAGTGTTTTGTTAGTCACTCTACTGGCCATGATACTGTCCTGATCTGCAGTAGTAGAATGAGTTTATGTTGGCTTATGGTTATAAAAAGATTTGGAGCTCTGAAATGTTTTCAGTGATGAAGCGATGTGTTTCAGAAACATCACTACTGCCACGAAATCTGTGTCTCACAAAATCACATTCAAGGGTTGATTGTTGCTTTTAACTTGTTTGAAGCTGCACAGAATAAAACTTACTTCATTTTTAGATGAGCATTTGCATTCCTTGTCCAGCCATTAAAATGTTAATGCTGTGGCATTTAGCTGCATCTTAACTTTAGCGTCAGCATCCAAAGGTGAACATATAAAGTCCATTGTTGCCTCATTCTAACTTCACAATAAGATATAACAAAATAAATCTCTTGAATGGCATCTCTTTGACTTTCTATTAAATTTCTCTGACCGTCTGTAAATTTGCTGATGACATAAAGGTTGGGGTGTTGTGGGTAGCGTGCAGGGCTGTCAGGGGTTACAGTGGGACTTCAAGGTTGCCATTCTGACTGGAGGCTTGTGACTAGTGGTGTGCCACAGGGATTAGTACTGAGTTCTTGTTTGTCCACTATATCAACAATGGATGATAATGTGGTTAACTGAATCAGCAAATTTGTGGATAACACCAAGACTGGAGGTGTAGTGGACAGTGAGGAAAGCTATCATGGCTTGCCAAGGAATCTGCATCTGCTGGGAAAATGGGCTGAAAAATGGCCGATGGAATCTAATGCAGACATGTACATGGTGTTGCACTTTGGTAGGACCAACCAGGGTAGGTCTTGCATGGTGAACAGTGCGGCACTGAGGAGTGTGGTAGAACAAAGGGATCTGGGAATACAGGTAAATAATTCTTTGAAGGGGCATTGCAGGTAGACAGGATTGTAAAGAAAGCTTTTGACGCATTGGCTGTCATAAATCAATGTACTGTATACATAAGATGAGATATTATGTTGAAGCTGTACAAGATGTTGATGAGGCCTATTTTGGAGGACTGTGTGCAGCTTTGGTCACCTACCTTCAGGAAAGATATAAACAAAGTTGCAAGAGAAAATTGGCAAGGATGTTGCTGGTCAGGAGGACCTGAGTTATAAGGAAATATTAAATAGGTTAGGACTGTGTTCTTTAGAATGTAGAATATTGAGAGGAGATTTAATAGAGCTAAACAACATTGTAAGGAGTATAGATAGGGTAAATGCAAGCAGGCTATTTCCACTGAGGATGGGTAGGACTACAACCACCAGGGGTTAAGGGTGAAAGATGAGAAGTTTAAGGGGAACAAAAGGGGAAACTTCTTCACTCAGTGGGCCGTGAGAGTGTGGAATGAGCTGCCAACACAACTGGTGCATGCGAGCTTGACTTAAGAGAAGTTTGGAGTGGTACCTGTATAGTAGGGATATGGAGGGCCAGATGCAGGTCGATGAGAGTAGCAGTTCAAATGATCTTGGCATGAACTAGATGGGCCTGTTAATGTGCTGCACTTCCCTCTGACTCTGTAAATAATGCAAAAGTGGAATATTCCCCAGACCTAGTAAGCAATTCACCATGTAGAGTCTCATCAATGAGTTGTAATGTGACATTTCAGCTCTTGATTGAGTACAATTAGGAAGGTTGTTAGTAATTTAGTCTTTCTTTCTGTAGTTTGGGCTTTATTAGAACCATAGAACATCACAGCACAGAAACAGGCCTTTTGGCCCTTCTTGGCTGTGCCAAACCATTTTTCTGCCTAGTCCCACTGACCTGCACCTGGGCCATATCCCTCCAAACCCCTCTCATCCATGTACCTGTCCAAGTTTTTCTTAAATGTTAGAAGTGAGCCTGCATTCACCACTTCATCTGGCAGCTCATTCCACACTCCCACCAGTCTCTGTGTAAAGAAGCCCCCCCTAATGTTCCCTTTAAACTTTTCCCTTTTCACCCTTAACCCATGTCCTCTGGTTTTTTTCTCCCCTAGCCTCAGTGGAAAAAGCCTGCTTGCATTCACTCTATCTATACCCATCATAATTTTATACACCTTTATCAAATCTCCCCTCATTCTGCTATGCTCCAGGGAATAAAATCCTAACCTATTCAACCTTTCTCTGTAACTCAGTTTCTCAAGTCCCAGCAACATCCTTGTAAACCTTCTGTGAACTCTTGCAACCTTATTAATATCCTTCCTGTAATTCGGTGACCAAAACTGCACACAATACTCCAAATTCGGCCTCACCAATGCCTTATACAACCTCACCATAACATTCCAACTCTTATACTCAATACTTTGATTCATAAAGGCCAATGTGCCAAAAGCTCTCTTTATGACCCTATCTACCTGTGACGCCACTTTTAGGGAATTTTGTATCTGTATTCCCAAATCCCTCTGTTCTACTGCACTCCTCAGTGTCCTACCATTTACCTTGTATGTTCTACCTTGGTTTTTCCTTCCAAAGTGCCTCACACTTGTCTATATTAAACTCCATCTGCCATTTTTCAGCCCATTTTTTCAGCTGGTCCAAATCCCTCTGCAAGCTTTGAAAACCTTCCTCACCTCCAATCTTTGTATCATCAGCAAATTTGCTGACCACTTTACCACATTATCGTGCAGATCATTGATATAGATGTCAAATAACAATGGACCCAGCACTGATCCCTGTGGCACACCACTAGTCACAGGCCTCCACTCAGAGAAGCAATCCTCCATTACCAATCTCTGGCTTCTCCCATTGAGCCAAAGTCTAATCCAATTTACCACCTCACCACGTATACCTAACTAACCTCCCATGCGGGACCTTGTCAAAGGCTTTACTGAAGTCCATGTAGACAACATCCACTGCCTTCCCTTTATCCACTTTACCACGCACAAAGCCATGTTGACTCTCCTTAATAAGTCCCTGTCTATCCAAATACTTGTAGATCCTATCTCTTAGTACTCCTTCCAATAATTTACCTACTTCCGACGTCAAACTTACCAGCCTATAATTTTCTGGATTACTTTTAAAGCCTTTTTTAAACAACAGAACAACATGAGCTATCCTCCAATTCTCTGGCACCTCACCCGTAGATACTGACATTTTAAACATATCTGCCAGAGCCCCTGCAATTTCAACACTAGTCTCCTTCAAGGTCTGAGGGAATACTCTGTCAGGTCCTGTGGAGTTATATACTCTGATTTGCCTCAAGACAGCAAGCATCTCCTCCTCTCTCCATGACCTCACTGCTTGTTTGCCTTATTTCCATAGACTCCTTGCCAGTTTCCTTAATAAATACAGGTGCAAAAAACCCATTTAAGATCTCCCCCATTTCTTTTGGTACCATACATAGCCGACCACTCTGATATTCAAGAGGACCAATTTTATCCCTTACTATCCTTTTGCTCTTAATATACCTGTCGAAGCTCTTGACTGCCAAACTTGATAATCCTTCACCTTGACTGCCAAAGCAACCTCATGTCTTCTTTTAGCCCTCCTGATTTCTTTCTTAAGTATTTTCTTGCACTTTTTATACTCCTCAAGCACCTTATTTGCTCCCTGTTGCCTATACCTCTCATACATCTCTCTCTTTATCAGATTTCCAATATCCCTCGAAAACCAAGGTTCCTTATTCTTATTCACTTTGCCTTTAATCCTGACAGGAACATACAAACTCTGTACTCTCAGAATTTCTCCTTTGAAGGCCTCCCACTTACCAATCACATCCTTGCCAGAGAACAACCTGTCCCAATCCATGCTTTTTAGATCCTTTCTCATTTCTTCAAATTTGGCCTTTATCCAGTTTAGTACCTCAACCCGAGGACCAGATCTATCTTTATCCATGACCAAGTTGAAACTAATGGCATTATGATCACTAGACCCAAAATGTTCCCCTACGCACACTTCCATCACTTGTCCTAACTCGTTTCTTAATAGGAGATCTAATATTGCATCCTCTGTAGTCGGTACCTCTATATATTGATTTGGAAAACCTTCCTGAACACATTTTACAAACTCTAACCCATCTAGACCTTTAACAGTGTGGGAGTCCCAATCAATATGTGGAAAATTAAAATCCCCTACTATCACAACTTTGTTTCCTGCAGTTGTCTGCTATCTCTGCTAATTTGCTCCTCCAATTCTCGCTGACAATTGGGTGGTCTATAATACAACCCCATTAATGTGGTCATACCTTTCCTGTTTCTCAGCTCCACCCATATGGCCTCGGTAGACAAGCCCTCTAATCTGTCCTGCCTGAGCACTGCTGTAAAATTTTCCCTGACTAGCAATGTCACCCCCCTCCCCCCCACCACCCTTCATACCTCTGCCTCTATCACGTCTGAAACATCGGAACCCTGGAACATTGAGCTGCCAGCCCTGCCCCTCCTGTAGCCAAATTTCACTAATGGCTATAATGTCATATTCAATGTGTCAATCCACGCCCTCAGCTCATCTGCCTTCCCCACAATACTCCTCGCATTGAAATAGACACACCTTGGAAGATTATTACCACCACACACAAACCTTCTATTTGTGACTTTGCATGAACTTTTAACATAATTTATTTTCACCCCTGCTCCACTATCTACTCTGGCACTCTGGTTCCCATTCCCCTGCAAATCTAGTTTAAACCTTCCCCAATAGCATTAACAAACCTCCCTGCAAGGATATTGGTCCTCCTGTAGTTCAGGTGTAACCTGTCTCTCTTGTACAGGTCCCACCTGCCCCAAAAGAGGTCCCAATGATCCTGAAATCTGAAACCCTGCATCCTACACCAGTTCCTCAGCCACGTGTTCATCCTCCAGAGCATCCTACTCTTACCCTCACTGGCACGTGGCACAGGTAGCAATCCTGAGATTACCACCCTCGAGGTCCTGCTTTTTAACTTCCTACCAAGCTCTCTATACTCATTCTTCAGGACCTCCTCACTCTTCCTTCCTACGTCATTCGTACCAATGTGTACCATGACATTTGGCTGCTCACCCTCCCACTTCAGAATGCTGTGCACACTATCAGAGATATCCCTGACCCTGGCACCCGGGAGGCAACAAACCATCCAGGAGTCTCTGTCACAACCACTGAACCTCCTGTCTGTACCTCTAACTATCGAGTCCCCTATCACTACCGCTCTCCTCTTCCACCCTCCCTTCTGCACTAAAGAACCAGACTCAGTGCCAGAGATCCGGCTGCCGTAGCTTGTCCCAGATAAGTCATCCCCCCCACCCCAACAGTGTCCAAATCGATATACTTGTTGAGGGGAATGGTCACAGGGGAACCCTGCTCTGCCTGCCCTTTCCCCTTCCGTCGCCTGACGGTAACCCAATTGCCTGTGCACTGCTCCTTTGGCGTAACTACCTCCCTGATCTATAAACTCCTCATTCTCCTGAATGATCCAGAGGTCATCCAGCTCCTGCTCCAGTTCCCTAACGTGGTTTGTCAGGAGCTGCAGCTGGATGCACTTCCTGCAGGTGGTGTTGTCAGAGACACCGGAGGTCTCCCTGACTTCCCATATCCTGCAAGAGGAGCATTCCAACATCCTGCCTTTCATTCTCTCCAAACTTACTATTTAAAAAAGAAATCATATGGGGGGAAAAAAAACAACAACTTACCAGAACCTACCCTCACCTCTGCCTGTTCACGCTGAGGCCTGTTGAGCCAAAGCCATCCCAGTCAACTCAATCCACTCCGATGATGGCGACTTTGCTAGACAAAACTTCTTTTATAGTGCGCTTGCTGACTGTCTATTCAAATGCTCTTGAATTTTAACTCAGATGTTTGATTGTTAGCGTAGATCTATGATTATGACATTATTTAACTGAAGTAAGTTGTTTAATCATAAGATTTATCTCTTTTTCAGGAATTACAAATGACTCATCTTTGAAAATGTTAAACACGAAGACCATTTATGTTCATGTTTTGCCAAGTACAGCTGAATCCTAAGATCTGAAAAGATATTTAAGCTTTTATCACTGCATTATAGGAGTTAATGGAATATGAATATCTGATTTTAATTTTAAGTTTTCCGTGTTGCTTCAAAAGCATCACTGCACCTACTAGAACTGTTTCCAAATATTATTGAACACTTATTTCACCAGTTTCAGTTGGTTTAATGTCAGACCGATTTTCCTTTTCAACCCAATTCATGCTAATCTGTTAGTTGGGCTCAATATATTGGGTGGGCTATGTCTCATTCATTCGTTACAGCTTCTAGTTTCCACAATGCTTTGATATGGAGGTGCTCAGCAAAAACCAAGCACATTCCCATGGGTGGGAAGAAAGGGAATCACTCCCTGCACTACTGATGCATCTAATTTCTGATTCTGCTATCATTCAGTTCTACCTGGTTGATGGAAGGCAAAATAGAGACAGTGAATTTTCTTCCACATGACTGAATTCAGTACAATAGATTTTAAAGACTACTTGGAATTACATTACTGTGAAGTTCTTGAACAAACATTCTCATAGTTTCTGCTATCTATAAATTGTGGTGCTGTTTATTGCAAGTAAAAAAAAAGCACATTTTCCCAGGAATTCACAAAAGTTCACATTTATATTGTGGCTGTAACAGGTATTACCCTCGAGCAATTCTGATTTATTCACTAATTTTGTTTTCAAAGTCGCTTAACAATATTTCTTCATCCTAAGCAGAAGTACCTGCTTTTAGTAGTTCATTTAAAAACAATTTTAAATGATTTTTTTAATGATACCACCAATTTTTTAGTTACTCTGTAATGGTGTCATTGAATTTTCACAATTTCAGTGGCCCATGAAGCATCATGTTTCAGATCCTTTGTCTTCTTGCTAAGTTTATTACCAGCTTTGCAAGAAAAATAGTGAGTAACATCATGAACAGTTTTCTGGTCTCCACTGTATGTAGTTTTCAAAAAACAAATATTGCCAGAATGAAAACAAAATTAACTTCAGACTGTAAAATTGCTGTGAAAGTCTAATAGCCAGTAAAATTATTCCAGTAGCAATTACAATCTCAGAACTCACATGCTGGACTTCCTTGTATTACTTGGTCTCTATTTGGATTCAGAATGTGTTAACTTCAGGATGCTTTAACCTATGAATTTAGATACAGCATCTCAAGAAATAATTTTACTCCTTTGTATTTACTAAATGGATTTGCTGTTATGAATATGTTGCATGTTGTATTTCAATTATTTCTGTAGAGCCATTGTAACAAAAAAATGTCTGGCTAACTTCAACCATGAAACTATGCAATGCAACTTCTGACAAATGATCAAGCAATGGTCAGTACTTAAAACATGCAGCTGATAAAGTACGTTTTGGAAATTATTGTTTGTTTTTATTATACAGTTCCAAATGTGCCTAGGAGTTTTACATGAGATTTGTAAAATCTTATGGTTTCTGAAATAAATATATTACTGTTAATAGCCCATTGGAAATCAAGTGATTCTGGGCTCTCTGGAAAAAAATCAAGCTGAAATTGTTTATGTTGTGATACATGGTGTTAATTTTAATTAAAGATTATGTTGCAATGTAGTGACAACTTTAATGACATCCTATTGTGCAGTTTTGGTATTTTGAAATCCAACAAAATATTGTTATTGTCAGTAATATCTATGTCAAAGTACTTTGACAATATTACTATATACATAATGAGGTATTTGCCAAGTTTCTAATAATTCGTTTTCCATGTCCCGAATGTGTAAACAAAACTCAAAGGGAAATAACAGGGAAGGAGGCAGTAACCCTATTGTAGAACCCCCCCCCCCCCCCCCACCCTTCAAATAAATAAGCAGGCCTGATAAAATGTGCCATTTTGGTCTGGAGTCTTCCAGACCTGCTATTGATATAGGACCTTTATTTCTTTAAAATGAGGCTAATGTGACATCATGTTTTGCGATCAGTAGTGAGAACATTTTTGGAAAAGTCACATGAACAAAGGCATTTAATAATATATCAGATGTGGGTACTTAAAACAGAAACTAATGGAACAAGAGAACAGTTTTGACAGGGAAACGCAGTTTATGCTGTTGATTTCAAGGCTGATGAGTGGTGTTTACTGAAGTTCCTCAGCTTTCAGTATAAGGACCACTGCTGCTTTTGATGTGCAGCAATGACAATTTGAGAGGCAAGATACAATTTTTAAATTTATAGATTAGAGAAAAATATAGTGCCATAATATCAAATAGAAGAGAGGTCATTCAGCCCCTCAAGTCTATCCTGGCTGATTTGCCCAGGTCCCATCTCCTGTTCTGTGTCAGTTCCTCAAAGAACTTAATTCCCTGATCTTTTAAAAATAACTCTACTTCCTCTAAATGATCTAGCCTCACAGCTGTCCAGGTGGTGACTTGCAGAGATTTGCCACCTAGCGCAAGAATAAGTTGCTACATGTTTCAGTTTTAAGTGAATTTCCCCTAATCTTGCAAGTATGATCCCTCAATTAATATTCTCCCATTAGTGGAAACAGCACATCTTCCCTGTCACATGCCCTCAACACCTTATTTGTGTCTATCATACCATCCTTCTAAACTTTAAGGGAAAATATATCTAAATTGCTTAGCTTCTCATCCTGGGAATTAGCCTAGTGGTCTCTGTTGTACTGCTTCCAATCCCAATACATAGTGTTCACTTTGGGGTAAGGGAACCAAAAGTGAACAGTACTTCAACAGAAGTCTTACCAACATAAAACAAAACTTTCCTATTTTTAGAGTCCAACTCTTGCAATAAAGCCCAATGTGCCAATTACTTTCCTAACAAGTTAGATCGCCGGCAACTTGCGCATGAATTGCAGAAAGAGCAGTTGGATCCTTCTTTACTTTGCTCATTGCATTCTTTCAGATGTGGTGGTGGACTTGAGCAAAGTGTTTCACAGGGTCCAGTAAGGTAGGCTGGTCCAGAAGATGCAAGGAATCCATGGTGATGTAGTTAATGGGATACAAAATTAGCTCAGTAAAAGGAGTCAGAAGATAGTAGAAGAAGATTGTTTTTCAGATTTTTGTGCCAAAGGGAACACTGCTGATTCCCTTGTTTGTCACATTGAAAAAGAACTTGGATGAGAATATCGGTGATAAATTGAATGCAGAAAATTACAAGGTGATATGTTTCAGAGGGAAGGGTGAGCTAAGAATTAAAGCTAAACCTTGCAATTTCAAATAGGGGTAGTTGGAAGAACTCAGTGTTTATGCACAAATCTAAACATAGCATTTGGTAAAGGATAAAGGATCTTGGCTTTTCTAAACAGGCCCAAAGTGGGGGGAAAAGTTATTCTAAATTTGTATAATAGACATAAGAATTCCCTGGCTGGAATATTCTTTTCAATTTTTGCAATCACACCTTGAGAAGAGTTGGAAAAGATTGCAAAAGAAAATTCTCATATAATAATTTCAAAAATAATGGATTAGTGATGAATTGAAAAATTTGAGAATCAGGGATTATCCTCTACTGAACAGAGGAAGCTAAATTGATCTGATAAGTGTTGTTTAAAACCAAGAAGGATGTAGACCTGAATTAAAGTTCTATAAGCAAATGGCACAGATTTCTTCTGACTGATGAAATGCATAGAGGGAACATAAGGTAAACATTTCTTGCATCACATGTACTTTAGGATCTGGAATGCTTTGCTTAATGGGGTGGTCAATACAGTTTCAAGCGTTACTTTTGAAAGAGTTTTGAATAATGTGAAAGCTGTAGGAAAAATTATTACATATTAATATTCAACTATAATGTGTGCAGCGTAACAAGCTGCACAGGAACATTGGGAGAATATCTGAATCAGCTGTTAACAACAAACAAGGCTTTGTCTCCACCTATGATGCTGTTATTTGATTAAAAGGTTACAGTGCACTATTATACATTTTTTTAAAGCTTTATGTAAGGTAAAATCAAAAGATTGAATGTAATTACATGTAAATGTAATGCAATAATGACACTGGTCATGTTACCCTAACGTGGCATTTCAGGTGGAGATGAAACACTGATTTCATGCAAAAATATATTTTGTATTTACGAAAAAAGTGTGACTAACTTAACTTACAAAAGATGATAAATGCAGCACCAAACACTACAACTACATCAGGTCGGAGAAACTTGAGGGAGAAGGTACATGGTCGTTGACATCAGGATGAGGAGACACTGTGCTGGATAACTTTTTAAATTGTTTGTTCCAGTGTCATCTGCCTCATTAACAAGGAATGTTGTCTTGGCAATCTTGCTTTGATTTTATAAACTGACATGATTTCTTGTTTTGTTATGAATGCATGGTGCTCTAGACTTCAATGTCCATGGATCTTGGCAAAAACTCAACGTATTTCTTTGCTGTGTTGTGATCAGCAGATACATTATCACCACAAATCTTTTAAAATTTTAATGCCGTGCCTTAATTTTCTGCATCCAACCTCCAAGTTACTTCAATTTTTAGTTTGTTGTGATAGATCAAAGTACAAAGTAAATTTATTATCAAAATACATACAATGCCTATAAAAAAAATTCACCCCCTAACCCCTTGGAAGTTTTCATGTTTTATAACATTGAATCTCAGTGGATTTAATTTGGCTCTTTTGACACCGATCAACAGAAAAGATATTTTCATATCAAAGTGAAAACAAATTTCTACAAATTGGTCTAAATTTATTACAATTATTAAACAAATTGATTGATACTCAACTCCTTCAGGTCAGTATTTAGTAGATGCACCTTTGACAGCAATTACATCCTTGAGTCTCTATCAGCTTTGCACATCTGGACACTGCAATTTTTCCCTTTTTTTTTACAAAACTGCTCAAGCTCTGGCAGATTGCATGAGGATAGAGTGTGAACAGCCCTTCTCAAGTCCAGCCACAAATTCTCAACTGGATTGAGGTCCGGACTCTGACTTGGCCACTCCAGGACATTAACTTTGTTGTTTATAAGCCATTCCTGTGTAACGTTGGTTTGTGTTTGGGTCATTGTCTTGCTGGAAAACAAATCTCCCAAGTTGCAGATATCTTGCAGACTGCATCAGGATTTCCCTATATTTTGCTGCATTTATTTTACCCTCTACCTTCACAAGCCTTCCAGGGCCTGCTGCAGTGAAGCATCTCCACAGCATGACACAGCCACCACCATGCTTCACGGTAGGGATGGTGTGTTTTTGATGATGTGCTGTGTTTGGCTTTCTTTTTGTCATTCTCCAATAAAGCTGCAACTGGTGAACTGGTGAAGCATCCAGGCAACAGTTGTTGTATGCGCAGACTCTCTCATCTCAGCCACTGAAGCTTGTAGCTCCTCATAAGTTTCTTGCTGGCCTCCCTCACAAGTTCCCTTCTTGCACTGTCTCAGTTTTTGAGGACAGCCTGCTCTAAGCAGATTTACAGCTATACCATATTCTTTCCATTTCTTGACAATTGACTTAACCGTACTCGAAGGGATAATCAGTTACTTGGAAATTTTCTTGTATCTATCTCCTGCCTTGTGCTTTTCAGTAACGTTTTGTGGAGTTGCTTAGAGTGTTCTTTTGTCTTCATAGTGTAGTGTTACATACCCCGTGGGTATTTTGTGACTGTCTTATGACCATGATGTAATTGAGTGTCTGGTGAGCATGATGTAATGGTCTTGTGATGGTGGGGTGATGTAATTCTCCACCAGTGTGAGGTCACGTGATGACGTGCTCAACAGGTATAAAACAGGAAAGCCTGGAGTTTTTGTGTTGAGTTGTTCAATTCATTAGTTACTCCATTATGCTGTGTATTTGGTCTCATGGCGCAGTTTTGTTTTAAAGCAGAGTTTTACTTTCTACTGTAAGGTACAGAATCGTTATGCCGGCAGTTCTGCTCATCGCTGCCAGTTTGTTTGATGTATCTTTGATTTAATTTTAAAGTCTAAGTATTGGAGAGTGAAGACTTTACCAAAGTACGGGAACCCAAAGGATCGAGTAAAGTTTGTGTCATCAGCGGTTTACTACAGGATCGACCTTATTGAATCTTTATTCAGGAAATAGTAACCTGCATCTGAGATAACCCCTACCCTTAAGAGTAGAAGGGGTTGTGCAGTGTTCATTCGCCAAGGAAAAGGTCAGTTCCTTTAAGCCGTTTTAATTTCCTTCGTTGTGAATCCTTCGGGCAAGGCATATTTCGGCTGGGATCAGCAGTAATGTCACATCGTCGAGGAATTTGTTACTTCAGTAAAGTCTCTCCTAATTAACGGTATAAATCACTTGGACTTTCGCATTTACCACTTCAAGACTGTGTTCGCATATACCACTTTAAGAATTGTTCCAGAGTTGCTGTACAGCAGTTAACTTCCAGTTAAGTTAGTCGTTTATTCACTTTTCATTTTTATTGAGCAGAGTTTAATATATGTTTATAAAAAACCTGACTCCATTCTATATTCATTGTCACAGTAGTTTTTGCCAGGATACTGACTCACCAGCAGTTGGATGTTCCAAATACAGGTGTATTTTTACTACATTCAGTTGAAGCATCTTGACTGCACACAGGTCTTCAGAAACAGATCTCCATTTAATTAATTGTGACTTCTAAAACTAATTGGCTGCACCAGCGATGATTTGGTGTGTCATGTTAAAGGTATGAATACTTATGCAATTATTTATTTTGTGATTTATATTTGTAATTGTAACTCTCAGTTCAGCTAACGGCTTAACATAGGGGATGATCGTCCCCAGCCCGGCCAAACTTCATTTGAGTGGATGCTGTGCAATGTGTCCCTTGTTACAAATCAGTACCACAAAATAAACTACACAATATGTGATTAAATGATTGAACTTTATAATTCTTAATTTAATTGGTTAGTAAAGAAACAAAAAAAAGAAAAGGGCTCATTCTCATGAAACAGTCTAATACACAACATTGGAGCTTGCTGATAAGGCCATCCATCCACCATCTACTTCCTCCGATTGTTGCTGACCTTTGTACCCTTGCTGTAAGTCCACTCCATCCGGTGGTCTACCAACTCTCTCCATTCACGTCTTCTCTCCTCATCTCTCCCTGGCAAAAAGACCACAAATTCCTGGCTCCCAGACACACAAGAAAGAACATTGGCTAACATGCCCTGTTATCTCTAATCATAACCCAAACATTGTTGTTACAGAGAAACCATTACCTTAGCAGTGGAACATTGCAGAGAAGCCTCTTCATTAGCAGTGAAACCTTACAGTGTGTTATATAATTAATTTAGATCACTTTGTAGTCATCTTTTTTCACAAAAGAGTCTTTTTCTGTTGATCAGTGTCAAAAAAAACAAATCACTGTGATTCAATGTTGTAAAACAATAAAACATGAACATTTCTGGGGTGGGGGGGGAATCCATTTATTGGTGCTGTATATCTAACCATATACAGTCAATGAGAACCGACTCATGGACCTCTGGCTTCCTTCCTTCTGAAGTCAAATAACAGCTCATTATTTTGCTGACATTGATTAAGAGATTGTTGTTAAGTCACAACTCAGCCAAGTTTTCAATCTCTCTCCTATATGCTGATTCAGTCTACAACAGTGATGATGTCAGATCTTTTCTTATTTCATGATCAGCGTACCATTAGGTGGCATATGTTCACTCCCACACTGATGAATCCACTCTGGATACATGACGGAGACCTTCATTTTTTGCTTTATGCAGTATTTTTCTATTTTCTGTTCATTACTTTCAGGATTAAACTCAAACCATTTGCCCTGCTTCAGGTTGCAGATGGTGGCTGTCCAACACAGATGCATGACCCACCACTGTCAGGTTTTCCATCAACTTGACTTCCTGTGCTATAGATAACCATCAATGCCTCCTCTTTATCTTTTCACTATTACCCATAGATGTAACTGCAGACCTTTTTTGACATTTTCACCGATGTCTACAAATTTGCTGATGATACAACCATTGTTGGTAGAATTTCAGGTGGTGATGAGAGGGCGTACAGGAGAGAGATATGCCAACTTGTGGAGTGGTGCTGCAGCAACAACCTGGCACTCAATGTCAGTAAGACGAAAGAGCTGATTGTGGACTTCAGGAAGGGCAAGACGAAGGAGTACGTACCAATCTTCATAAAGGGATCAGAAATGGAGAGAGTGAGCAGCTTCAAGTTGCTGGGTGTCAAGATCTCTGAGGATTTAACCTGGTCCCAACATATAGATGTAGTTAGAAAGAAGGCAAGACGATGGCTATACTTTATCAGGAGTTTGAAGAGATTTGGCATGTCAACATATACACTCAAAAACTTCCTGTACTGTGGAGAGCATTCTGATCAACTGCATCCCTGTCTGGTATGGAGGGGCTACTGCACAGGACCAAAAGAAGCTGCAGAAGGTTGTAAATTTAGTCAGCTCCATCTTCAGCACTAGCCTACAAAGTACCCAGGACCATTTTTAGGGAGTGGTGTCTCAGAAAGGTAGCGTCCATTTTTAAGGACATCCAGGACCCAGGGCATGCCCTTTTCTCACCGTTACCATCAGATAGGAGATACAGAAGCCTGAAGAAGCCAGAACACTCAGCGATTCAGGAACAGCTTCTGCCCCTCTGCCATCCAATTTCTAAATGGACATTGAAGCTTTGGACACTACCTCACTTTTTTAATATACAGTATTTCTATTTTTGCACATTTTAAAAAATCTATTCAATACATGTAATTGATTTACTTGTTTATTTATTATTATGGTTTATTATTTTTTCTCTGCTAGATTATGTATTGCATTGAACTGCTGCTGCTAAGCTAACAAATTTCACATCACATGTCAGTGATAATAAACCTGATTCTGATTCTTCACCACACAGAGCAGAGAATGAACACCGTACACATGGTAATCACTGTGAATAATGCATGAAGGTCTGACTATGATGACTGCTGAACACAAACTGGCACCAACCCCTACTCAGGATATGGGAGACTACTTTCCAGAACCTTGTGGAATTTTCTATTTGTCATATCATGTCAGCACTCAAAAGATTTGGATTTCAGAGTTTTTTTTGGATTTTGCAGTTTCAGATAAGGGGTGCTCAACCTGTATATTCATTCACAACATATTAAACTGTATTTGGCTCCCATTGTTTGATTCATTCCATGACCTGTAAAGTAGAGATGGTTAAGATAAGCAAGAGCAAGAAACATTCCAAACTGCTGAAAGATACCCCAGTGAGTACAAAGATGAAGATAATACATATTAACATTTGGCTGTGGAGTTGGGGAAGTATTCAAAGTTCAAAATAAATTTATTATCAAAGTACATACATGTCACCATAAAGAACCCGGAGATTAATTTTCTTGTGGGATAGATTCATCATCACCTTTGATACAGCCTTCAAGAGGGGTGTTGTAAGCAAACTTGAATAAGGCAGTGATACTGTGCTTAGCCACACAGTTAAGTGCAAAGTGAGTAGATCAGGAGGCTAGGCTCACTGCTTTGTAGTGCACCTTTGCTGATGGAAACTGTGGAGGAGGTGTTGTTGCCAAGATTGAACTGTCTGGGGTCTGCAAATGAGGAAATCGAGGATCCAATTGCACAAGGAGGCATTGAGGCCAAGGTCTTAGAGCATATTGATTAGTTTTGAGTGGAAGATAGTATTGAATGCTGAGCTGCAGTTGATAAAGAGCATCCTGACGTATGCATCTTTACTGCCCAGATGTTTCAGGGTTGAATGAAGAGCCAATAAGATGGTATAGACTGTGGACCTGTTGCTCTGGTAGGATAGAAAGGAATTTCTATTGGACCGTTAAAACCACCAGCACCATCCTATCCGCCATCAAGGACATATATACAGAAAGGTGCTGGGAAAAGGCCAGCAATATCATGAAGGAACCCACCCACCCTTACAGACTTCTCACAGACTGTTTGCCCTACTCCCATCACAGAGGAGGCTACATGATATCCATGCCACCATACTCAAAAAGTTACTTTCCCTAAGCAGCAAGACTGATTAACACCACCACCCACTCACACCATCACCATACTTTATAATTTCCTGTCAATTACCTTATGTTCAGACACCCCTGTACCCTGTACCGAGCGTCACTATGTACATACAACTAGTCTAAGTACATATAGTAAGCTCATCTTATGTATTTACGTTTATTGTGGTTTTTTGGTGTTCTTTAAGCTTCTTATGTTTTGTTTTATTCTGCATTGGATCTAGAGTAAGAATCATTTTGTTCTCCTTTACATTTGTGTACTGATGAATGACAATAAACAACCTTAAGCATGTGAGAAGAATATTGAAAAGAAAAATTGCAGGAGATTGCAGAAATATGCAGAATTCAGAATTGTGTTAATAAGGATCTTCAGTCCAGTTATAGTCTGGGTGGCCAATCAAAGGGGCAATGTGTGAGGAAAAACTTCTGAAGAAGGTCAAGAACTTTTTAAATGAATAGACTTTTAGTCCAACAAGGATGGTAGCTTTGCAGTTCTTAGTTGAGGGAAAAGTGCCAGGCTAGATGAAGCAAGTAAAAATATTAGAATCTGAATCAGGTTTATTATCACCAGCATGTGACGTGAAATTTGTTTACTTAGCAGCAGCAGTTTGATGCAATGCATAATAGAAGAACCATAGAACATTACAGCACAGAAACAGGCCTTTTGGCCCTTCTTGGCTGTGCCGAACCATTTTTCTGCCTAGTCCCACTGACCTGTACCTGGACCATATCCTCCAAACCCCTCTCATCCATGTACCTGTCCAAGTTTTTCTTAAATGTTAAAAGTGAGCCCACATTCACCACTTCATCTGGTAGCTCATTCCACACTCCCACCACACTCTGTGTGAAGAAACCACCCCCCCCCCCCCATGTTCCCTTTAAAATTTTCCCCCTTCACCCTTAACCCATGTCCTCTGGTTTTTTTTTCCCCCTAGTCTCAGTGGAAAAAGCCTGCTTGCATTCATTCTATCTATACCCATCATAATTTTATATACCTCTATCAAATCTCCCCTCATTCTTCTATGCTCCAGGGAATAAAGTCCTAACCTATTCAACCTTTCTCTGTAACTCAGTTTCTCAAGTCCCAGCAACATCCTTGTAAACCTTCTCTGCACTCTTTCAACCTCATTAATATCCTTCCTGTAATTAGGTGACCAAAACTGCACACAATACTCCAAATTCGGCCTCACCAATGCCTTATACAACCTCACCATAACATTCCAACTCTTATATTCAATACTTTGATTTACAAAGGCCAATGTACCAAAAGCTCTCTTTATGACCCTATCTACTTGTGACGCCACTTTTAGGGAATTTTGTATCTGTATTCCCAGATCCCTCTGTTCTACTGCACTCCTCAGCATCCTACCGTTTACCTTGTATGTTCTACCTTTGGTTTGTCCTTCCAAAGTGCAATACCTCACACTTGTCTGTATTAAACTCCATCTGCCATTTTTCAGCCCATTTTTCCAGCTGGTCCAAATCCCTCTGCAAGCTTTGAAAACCTTCCTCACTGTCTACTACACCTCCAATCTTTGTATCATCAGCAAATTTGCAGATCCAATTTACCACATTATCATCCAGATCATTGATATTGATGACAAATAACAATGGACCCAGCACCGATCCCTGTGGCACACCACTAGTCACAGGCCTCCACTCAGAGAAGCAATCCTCCACTACCACTCTCTGGCTTCTTCCATTGAGCCAATGTCTAATCCAAATTACTACCTCACCACGTATACATAGCGACTAAATCTTTGTAACTAACCTCCCATGCAGGATCTTGTCAAAGGCCTTGTAGACAACATCCACTGCCTTCACTTCATCCACTTTCCTGGTAACTTCATCAAAAAACTCTTAATGGATTGGTTAAACATGACCTACCACGCACAAAGCCATGTTGACTCTCCCTATAAGTCCCTGTCTATCCAAATACTTGTAGATCCTAGCTCTTAGTACTCCTTCCAATAATCTACCTACTACAGATGTCAAATTTACCAGCCTATAATTTCCCAGATTACTTTTAGAGCCTTTTTTAAACAACGGAACAACATGAGCTATCCTCCAATCCTCCGGCACCTCACCCGTAGATACCAACATTTTAAATATATCTGCCAGGGCCCCTGGAATTTCAACACTAGTCTTCTTCAAGGTCTGAGCGAATACCCTAGCAGGTCCTGGGGATTTATCTGCTCTGATTTGCCTCAAGATTGCAAGCAGCACCTCCTCTTCAATCTGTATAGGTTCCATGACCTCACTACTTGTTTGCCTTATTTCCATTGACTCCATGCCAGTTTCCTTAGTAAATACAGACACAAAAAACCCATTTAAGAGAAAAGAAAATAAATAGGATAAAATAATAATAAATAAATCAATTACACTATACATATTTTGAATAGATCAAAGAAGTGCAAAAAAACTGAAATACTGTATATTAAAAAAAAGTGAGGTAGTGTTCATGGATTCAATGTCCATTTAGGAATCGGATGGCAGAGGGGAAGAAGCTGTTCCTGAATCGCTGAGTGTGTTCCTTCAGGTTCTGTACCTCCTACCTGATGGTAACAGTGAGAAAACGGCATGCCCTGGGTGCTGGAGGTCCTTCATAATGGACGATGCCTTTCTGAGACACCACTCCCTAAATATGTCCTGGGTACTTTATAGGCTAGTGCCCAAGATGGAGCTGACTAGATTTACAACCTTCTGCAGCTTCTTTTGGTCCTGTGCAGTAGCCACCCCCCCCCCCCCCACACCCCCATTACCAGACAGTGATGCAGCCTGTCAGAATGCTCAACATGTTACAAATATAGAACTTTTTGAGTGTATTTGTTGACATGCCAAATCTCTTCAAACTCCTAATAAAATACAGCCACCGTCTTGCTTTCTTTATGTCTACATCGATATGTTGGGACCAGTTTAGATCCTCAGAGATCTTGACACCCAGGAACTTGAAGCTGCTCACTCTCGCCACTTCTGATCCCTATGTGTACCTTCGTCTTACCCTTCCTGAAGTCCACAATCAGCTCTTTAGTGTTACTGAGGTTGAGTGCCAGGTTGTTGCTGTGGCACTATTCCACTAGTTGGCATATCTCACTCCTGTACACCTTTCGTCACCTGAGATTCTACCAAAAATGATTGTATCATCAGCAAATTTATAGATGGTATTTGAGCTATATCTAGCCACACAGTCATGTGTATATAGAGAGTAGTGCACACCCCTGAGGTGTGCTAGCGTTGATCGACAGCGAGGAGGATATGTTTTCACCAATCCGCACAGATTGTGGTCTTCTGGTTAGGAAGTCGAGGATCCAATTGCAGAGGGAGGTACAGAGGCCCAAGTTCTGCAACTTCTCAATCAGGATTGTGGGAATGATGGTATCAAATGCTGAGCTATGATCGATGAACAGCATCCTGACGTAGGTCTTTGTGTTGTCCAGGTGGTCTAAAGCCATGTGGAGAGCCATTGAAAATGTGTCTACTATTGACCTATTGTGGTGATAGGCAAATTGCAATGGGTTCAGGTCCTTGCTGAGGCAAGAGTTCAATCTAGTCATGACCAACCTCTCAAAGCACTTCATCACTGTCGATGTGAGTGCTACTGGGTGATAGTCATTAAGGCAGCTCACATTATTCTTCTTAGGCACATTGATGAAGGTAGAGCCGTAGATGTAGTGTATAAGGATTTTAGCAAGGCATTTGATAAGGTATCCCATGCAAGGTTTATTGAGAAAAGTATTCTTGATGGTGGTGTAGCAATGGTCCAGTGTATTGTTTCCTCTAGTATTGCAAGTGATCTGTTAATGTTAATTGCTTAGTGATTTTTTTTCAGACTGGCCTGGTTAAAATCTCCCAAAACAATGGTGGAGGTGTTAGGATGCGCAGTTTATGCAATGTAAGTTAATGGCATTCTTGCATTCTGTTTTCTTTTTGCTACCTTAATTTACTTTTCCAAAAGCTCTCTTCTGGAAAATGCTATAGGGGTATTAAAACAAAAGCTTCATGTCCTCTTAAAAGATTCCTCCCCCAGGCAGTTAATATGACAAACATTCTAGTAAGACCCTTCCCCAACCTTCTCTATCTATTATCCCCATCACAGCACCCTAAACACTTTAAACCATGTTTTATAATACAGTTCACATAGTAAATATATGCTGCTATTTATGTACTTATGCACATTTTATTCCATATCCATTTTTAACCTCTAGCTTTATATTTGTATACAATTCTTTATAATTGTTGAATGTTGTTTTTGCGTGCCCTGACCAAACACACCACAGCAAATGCCTAATACATGTAAGTTTACTTGCCGGCATGAACATTCAACTCACAGACCTCCGTTGATACCCCTGACCCCCTTACCCCCATCCCTATCTATTATTTTAGTCTGGTTCTCGTTCTCTCTCTTTGTTTCCCCCCTCACTATAATCTCCCCCCAGCTCTAACTTTCTTTCTCTTTTATTTCCCATAATTCTCCACCTTCCCCCTAGCCCATTTCCCTTCAGCCTATCACTTCCCAGCTCTCTACTTCATCCCTCCCCCCCCCCCACTTCTTATCCCCCCTCGACCATCCCATGTTACTTCACTCCTGATGAAGGGTTTCGGCCCGAAACATCGTCACTACCTCCTCCCATAGATGCTGTCTGGCCCGCTGAGTTCTGCCAGCATTTTGTGTTTTTGTTTTTATTTATTTCCAGCATCAGCAGATTCACTCGTGTTGCTCCTTAATCCTTGTGTATAGCATGATCTGTCCAGATGGCATGCAAACACGTTTTTCCCTGTATCATGGTACACAAGGCAATAATAGACTAATGCCAGTAGGGAAATCAAGAAAATAGCAACAATAGAGATAAATATGAAACATTTTTGAAAATCTGGGGCCCTTATTTACAAAAGACAGGATTAAATATATAGGTGCTCTGAAGAGAAAATTAATGGTTACTTGGGGAAAGAAATAAATACATATACTAAAGTTATTAAGAACTCCATGGAGCATGTGGAGACCTTCCAACAACCAGGCACTCTTTCTTTCTTTCTTTCTTTTCTTTCTTTCTTTCTTTCTTAATTTTTTTCATATAGGGAAGTTAGGGGGGAGGGATTAAGGGGAGGGGGGAAGGGTCACATACTTTTTTTTTCTACACTTGTAATCATTTAAAAATTCAATTAAATAAAATTTAAAAAAAAAGAAAATAGCAACAATAATGCCATAAGGTTTAAAACATCTACAAAAAAAGAAATATAGATCAATGAAAACAAATACTGTTCCAGAGGCCCAGTTTCAGTGGGATGAGAATAAATCTGACCATGACTTTTGAATGTGTTTGTTCAGTCATTTAAAGCCAGAATTCCTTAGATGAACAAATGGATGGAGCCTAAAGTATAGTGGAGAGAAAAGTATGTGATAGATGCTAGTTTGCTAATGTAAGTATGAACCAAACAGAATACAGAAAGTTCTGAAATAAAATTAAAGCTCAGATAGCCAAAGAAAAAGCTAGGATAATGCTGTTAGTAGTCAGAAAATGAAACCCAAAAATGTTTGATTTGTTGTGAGAGAGAAAGGATAGCCAAGAGGAGAGGTAGCGCTAATCCCGGGAGAAGATAATAGACTTACTAAACAAATCTTTCACATTGATTCTTTCCAAGAAAGAAGATGGAACCCTAGCTAGGGCTAAACACTACGTTTGGAATGTCATAGCCAATTTGTGACACCACAGTCTGGGTTTTAGTCAGGATGCAGAAGGAAATTACCAAAATTTAGTTCAGTGGATAGACTGGGATTGTTTTCCTTGGGACAGAGAAGGTTGTGAGAGGGTCTGATACAGCTTTTTAAAATCATTTAGGCTATCACCAATATCACCAAGACCAAGGAGATGGTGGTGGACTTTAGGAGATCTAGGCCTCATATGGAGCCAGTGATCATTAATGGAGAATGTGTGGAGCAGGTTAAGACCTACAAGTATCTGGGAGTACAGTTAGACGAGAAGCTAGACTGGACTGCCAACACAGATGCCTTGTGCAGGAAGGCACAGAGTCGACTGTACTTCCTAAGAAGGTTGGCGTCATTCAATGTCTGTAGTGAGATGCTGAAGATGTTCTATAGGTCAGTTGTGGAGAGCGCCCTCTTCTTTGTGGTGGCGTGTTGGGGAGGAAGCATTAAGAAGAGGGACGCCTCACGTCTTAATAAGCTGGTAAGGAAGGCGGGCTCTGTCGTGGGCAAAGTACTCGAGAGTTTTACATCGGTAGCTGAGCGAAGGGCGCTGAGTAGGCTACGGCACCATCCAGAGACAGAGAAGCAGTTTCAGTGACAGGTTACTATCGATGTAATGCTCCTCAGACAGGATGAAGAGGTCAATACTCCCCAATGCCATTAGGCTTTACAATTCTACCGCCAGGACTTAAGAACTTTTTAAAAGCTATTATTAATGCTTTTTGAGATAGTGATTTAGATGCATATCATATTTTTTACTGAGTTAAGTATTGTATGTAATTAGTTTTGCTACAACAAGTGTATGGGACATTGGAAAAAAAGTTGAATTTCCCCATGGGGATGAATAAAGTATCTATCTATCTATCTATCTATCTATCTATCTACAAACAGAATATAGGATATTGGGCAGAAGCATTCATGGAGTGATCAAGAACTAGGAGATATAAAGTTATAACAATTGATAAAGGAACCAAGCCAGCAGGAAGGAAATTGCTTCTACTCAGTTTATGTTTTGGAAAACACAGGTAGAGTTTAGCAAAATGATAGTTTGGCACAGAGGTAATGGAGTGAAGGGTCTGTTTCTGTGTTCCATTACTCTTCTCCAATTGTACTCTCGTAAAGTGTATTCAGAAAGTCAGGAAGAATGGAAAAATGGGAAACTTGACTGTGTGGATTCAGAATTGCCCTGTTCACAAAAAGCAGAGGGTGCTTTTAGATGAAGAGTATTCTACCTAGAATTTGGTTGACCAGCAATACTTTTATAAATGTCATGGATGAAGAAGTGGAAGGGTGGATTGGTAAGTAGATTACACAAAGTTTGGTGGTGTAGATGGTGTAGAAGGTTGTCATAGGTTACAATGGGATATTGATGGGATGCAGATCACGGCTGAAAAATGACAGGTGGTGTTCAATCCAGAAAAGTATGAACTTATGCATTTTGGAAGGTCAAATCTGAAAGCAGAACCAGGGTTAAAGATAGGATTTTTAGCAGTGTGGGGGAACAGAGAGATCTTGGAGTTCACAGAAATAGATCCCTCAGAGTTGCTGTGACACTTATTGGGTGGTTAAGAAGGCATATGTTGTGTGGCCTTCATTAGACGGGGGTTTGAATCCAAGAGCTGCAGGGTAACTCTGGTTAATCCACTTTTAGAGAAGGATAAGAGGAAATTTACCAGGATGCTGTCTGGATTAGAGAACATGGCTTATGAAGATAGGTTGAGAGAGCTGTGGCTTTTCTCATTGGAGTAAAGGAGGATAAGAGGTGACTTGATAGAGGTGTACAAGATGATAAAAGGCATAGATAGAGCAGACAGCCAGAGACATTTTCTCAGGGTGGAAATGGCTAATACAAGAAGGCATAATTAGAGGCAATATCAGAGATGTTTTTTTTACATGTAGAGCATTAGAAACGTTTGAGAGAGTTAGGATCTTTCTCTTTGGAGTAATGGAAGATGAGAATGTAACACCCTGGGAAGGGTTTCACTGCTAATGTAATGGTTTCTCTGTAGCAGCAGTGTTTAGATTATGGCTGGAGATAACGGAGGCTTTGGAATGTGCGCCGTCCAATGAAGGAGTGTTTTTTTTCTTGTGTGCCTGAGAATGAGGTAATCTCGGTCTTTTGTTCAGCGAGAGATGAAGAGGGAAGTCACCAGAAAAGGGAAGTCGTAGACTGCAGGATGGAGTGTTCTTGGAGTGGGGCCGGGAGTCAACGAAACCCGGGGAAAACGATAGAGGATCAGTGGAAACCGCAAGCTCCAACTTGTGCACATTAGGCTGTTTCATTAAAATCGGCCCTTCTTGTTTTTTTTTTACTAACCCCTTAGTCAAATTAAGAATTATAAAGCTAAATCATTTAATTGCATATGGTGTACTGTCTGTTATTTCGTGGTACTGATTTGTAATGAGGGATCAGATCACACAACATCCACACGAACAAGAGGTTTTGCACCTCAGATTCCACACGTTTGGTGGGGCCACAGACTGTCTTCACCGTCAGCCAAACCTGAGGGTTACAAGAGACTACTTGATAGAAGTGTACAAGTTGGACGGCCAGCATCTTTTTCCCAATAGCCAATGGTCACCAATGGCTAATACGAGCCAACATGTTTTTAAGATGATTGGAGGTAAGTATAGAGGGAGTGTTAGTGTAGTTTTACACAGAAAGAGGTAGGTGCATGGAAAAGCCTGCTAGGGTGCTGTTAGACACTGCTTCATTAGGGGCATCTAAGAGTCTCTAAGATAGGTATGTGGTTGAAAGAAAAATAGAGGGCTATGTAGGAGGGAAGGGTTAGATTGGTCTTAGGTTAAAATGGCCCTTTCTCACCCACCTAACCTATACCATACTCACCAACTACTTCAATTTGGCTTTGGTCAATTTTATTTGCTACATAGCATTTGGGGAAAAAAGAAGGAAACTCAAAACATCAAGAAGGCCTCCTTAGCAGAGTTGTCACTCTCCAACCCATGTAAGACAGTTTCCTACTTTTTGGCATTTACTTTTAGATTTTAACAATAATTATTCTGTTTTTTTTTCCTTTGCATGGCTTCACTCTTAACTCACAGAATGTTTCTGGCTTACTTCAATATCTATTCCTTGGGATGCCATGTTCAGGTTAGTAACTTAAAAAGTAATTTATCTTTTGATGCTCATCAACCCAAGACAAAGGATTCAGAGGGTGTTTACCAGGATCTGGGCTGGATTAGAGGGCATGCCTTATGAAGATAGGTTGACCAGCTAGAGTCTTTGTCTTTGAAATAAAGAAGGATGAAAGGTAACTTGACAGAGGTGTGCAAGAGGCAGAGATAAAGTTGACAACCAGAGATTTTTTCCTGGGGCAGAAATTTCTAATATAAGAGGGCATGATTTTAATGTGATTAGAAGGAAGTATAGGAGGGGGGTTGTCAGAGATAAGTTCTTTACACAGAGAGTGGTGAGTGTGTGGTTTGTGCTACCAGGAGTAATGGTAGAGGCTGATAAAATAGGTATATTTAAGAGACTCTTAGAAATGAAGAGTAATGGGCTGTGTAGGAGGGAAGGTATAATTGATCATTGAGTAAATTTAGATAGGTCAGCACAACATTGTGGGCCAAAGGTTCAATATTCTATGTTCCAAACGTGAAGGAAATTAAAGATCAGTGAGCCTACATCAATAGCAGAGAAACCATTGAAAAAGTCAGAATGTCAGGGCTTGATTAAGGTGAGTCAGTTTGATACTGTACATGGAAAGTCCTGTATCACAAATCTGAGTTTTTTTGTAGAGGTTGCAAGGAATTTGATGAAGGCAAGTCGGTAGATACGGCATACAAAGACTTCAGTAAGTCTCACATGATGGTTGGTCCAGAAAATTAGGGCTAGTGGAATCCATGGTATCTGGGCATATTGGGTCCAGGGCAGAGGGTAATGTTGAAGGCAAGAACAATCACAGTTCAGAAAGGATGTAAACTGTGACATGAATAATAAGGGGATGTTTTAGCCAGAATATGGTGAAATGTGGAATTCAATGCCACAGACCAGTGTGGAGGTCAAGTCATTGGGTATATTTAAAGTGGAGGTTGATAGGTTCTTGGTTAGTAGGAATGTCAAAAGTTACTGGAAAGGCAGGAGAGGGATAATAGATCAACCACGATCAAATGGGCCAAATGGCCTAATTCTGCTTCAATGTCTTGTGGTTCAAATGCAGGAAAATGGCATTTGGTCAAGTGCAGAGAAATGGGATTTACTGAGGTTGAGAGCTTGAAGCTCCTAGGAGTGAACTTCACCAACAGTCTGTCCTGGTCCAACCACATAGATGCTATGGGCAAGGATTGCTCATTAACAACTAAAATGTCTTTAGGAAGCTAAAGAAATTTCTCATCTTTATGACCTTGCACCTTATTGTCTTCCTGCACTGCATTTTCAGTGTAGCTGTAATACTCTATTCTACATTCTGTTATTGTTTACCTCGTATTTTGTCAATGAACTGTGTAATGAATTGATCTACATGAACAGTATGCAAGTCAAACTTCTCACTGGACTTCGGTACATGTGACAGTAATAAACCAATTCCAGTTCCAAGCTTAGATGGCATCTTGGTCTGCATGGATGAGTCAGGCTGAGGGGCCTGATTCTGTGACCTATGAACTCTATAAAGCCTACGACTGTATCGTTGCATCCATCAACTGGGAAAAATTAAATATCAATAAGTACCAGGCAAAAAAAGGCTCACTGCAACTGGGGACAGGTATGGCAAAGGTTTGGGTGGCCTCAAGATTGAAAGAGGCTGCTGAAGGTATTAGAAGCAGAGGTGTTAAAATGCAGTGAATCAAACAATGCAGTGGAGATACAAACTGGTTGAGAGAATCAAACATGACAAATCCTTTGTCAGAATCAGAATCAAGTTTATGTCACTGGCATATGCCGCGAAACTTGACATTATGGCCATCTCCGAAACTTGGCTAAAGGATGGCTGCAGTGGGAGCTACACGTCCAAGGATATACGGTGTATTGGAAAGATAGTTTAATAGGCAAGGGGGTGGTGTGACCCGTGTATAAGAAATAATATTAAATCATTAGAATGGGATGACATAGGATTGGAAGGTGTAGAGTCTCTATCGGTTGAGTAATGAAATGGCAAGTGTAAAAGGATACTAATGGCAGTTGTATACAGGCCTCCAAACAGCAGCCGGGATGTGGATTACAAATTACAGCAGGAGATAGAAAAGGTGTGTTAGAAGGGCAATGTAATGATAATTGTTGGGGATTTTAACATGAAAGTGGATTGAGAAAACCAAGTCACGACTAGACCTCAAGAGAGAGAATTTGTAGAATATCTAAAGCAACACACACAAAATGCTGGTGGAATGCAGCAGGCCAGGCAGCGTCTATAGGGAGAAGCACTGTCAACATTTCCGGCCGAGACCCTTCGTCAGGACTAACTGAAAGGAAAGATAGTAAGAGATGTGAAAGTAGGAGGGGGAGGGGAAAATGTGAAGTGATAGTGTTACGTTCCCAGTAACCGGGTGACTTACCAGCAAAGATAGAGAGGTCCGTTGAAGCCTGGTGCTACTATTTTCAAACGTTTTTATTTATAAAGGGGCACAAACGTATGGTTAATGCAAAACATTCAGATCATATACATCGTCAAAACTCAATCTAAAGCACAGGTATAGTAATAATCAATCAAAAATAAGCTCTATCATTGTCTAGGGGATAATACTGAGTCCAATGGAATATAAGAGTCACTCAAAGTCTGCAAGCTTCCCCGTTTTGGGAACCGCTGGCATTTCACGTGTTGGAGAGAGAGAGAAGGAACACTTGCCCGTCGTCTTTGCGAAGCAAATCCCTGTTGTTAGTTAAAACGGTTTTTCCTTTGGTTTCAGCCACAGACTCCCGATCCGGAATCTAACGCACGTGGCTTCCTTCAAAATGGCTTCCCGCTCCGACGGGAAGCGCTATCGTGTCTTCTTCGTGTGTCTCCTTGGTGCGTCTGAGGCCCCGCCTCGGCAGACCACCTTTTATCTGGACTGGCAGGGTTGTAGATGTCAATCAGGGTGGGGGTGAGGCAATCTTTCCCCCATCACCCAGCCCACGTTGCCCTGAGGGTTTGCACGTAGTCCAGTCCCTTATTCCACAAAGGTGTCTCCCAAGACAATGGCTATGTCCATGGCTTTTGTCTGGCTGAGAGGCCAGCCCACATTCCAAACTGTAAGGCTCTCTCTCTCTCTCTCTCTTGCGATTCTCACAAAGGAGGGGGCTGGGGTCATAACAATAGGAGGAGACCGGAGGGGTGGGGTGGAACTGAGAGCTGGAAAGGTGATTGGCAAAAGGGATACAGAGCTGGAGAAGGGAAAGGATCATGGGACGGGAGGCCTAGGGAGAAAGAAAGGAGGAGGGGAGCACCAGAGGGAGATGGAGAACAGGCAGAGTGATGGGCAGAAAGAGAGAAAAAAAAGGAGGGGTGAAAAAAACTAAATATATCAGGGATGGGGTAAGGCGGGGGAGGAGGGGCATTAATGGAAGTTAGAGAAGTCAATATTCATGCCATCAGGTTGGAGGCTACCCAGCCGGTATATAAGGTGTTGTTCCTCCAACCTGAGTGTGGCTTCATCTTGACAGTAGAGGAGACCATGGATAGACATATCAGAATGGGAATGGGACATGGACTTAAAATGTGTGGCCACTGGAAGATTCTGCTTTTTCTGGCGGACCGAGCGTAGGTGTTCCGCGAAACAGTCTCCCAGTCTGCGTCGGGTCTCACCAATATATAAAAGGTCACACCGGGAGCACCGGATGCAGTATACCACACCAGCCGACTCACAGGTGAAGTGTCGCCTCACCTGGAAGGTGAATATTTAAAGGATGGCTTTTTATAACAGCTTGTTGTTGAGCCCAGTGCTGGATTGGGTGTTGTGCAATGATCCAGAGGTGATAAGAGAACTTAAGGTTAAGGGACCTTTGGGGAACAATGATCACAATATAATTGAGTTCACTTTGAAATTTGAGAAGGAGGAACTAAATTCCAATGTGTTGGTATTTCAGTGGAAATAAAGAAATTACCGTAGATTCCGGACTACAGAGCGCACCTGATTAAAAGCCGCTGGCTCTAATTTTAGAAATAAAATCAATTTTTTACTTGTACAGGCCGCACCGAATTTTAGGCCGCACCGGATTTTCGGCCGCAGGTGTCCCACGTTGTAATATGAGATATTTACACAGAAAGATATTACACGTGAGGATTTTTTAACTTTTAATTAAATCCATATGGTAACAAACAAATATATATTGCAAATGCTTTTTTTCGAACCGTGCCTGTAATATGGCTACTTTTAAATATACATACGTATTGGTAACACAAATTACGTTGCATATACTTTTTTACTGAACAGCACGAACAACATTCCAATATCTCCTAGCGACTGGTAAAAATATATATACTGCAGCCTACCAGGAAAAGTTATTGATCGCCTTTAACTTAAAAGCAGCGTTTTCGCTCGGGTCTGATGTGCTCGGGTCTGATGTGCTCGGGTCTAATGTGCTCGGGTCTGATGAGCTCGCGTAACGCGATCGGGTCTGATGTGCTCGGGTCTGATGTGCTCGGGTCTAATGTGCTCGGGTCTGATGAGCTCGCGTAACGCGATCGGGTCTGATGTGCTCGGGTCTGATGTGCTCGGGTCTGATGAGCTCGCGTAATGCCCCCACCTTCCCGTTTCCCACAAGACGCGGCGAAACCGGGTGTGATGTCATAGCATCCCGGGAAGTAGTACAGAAAACAAATATAGTTAAAACACTTCTAACTTTAACTAACAAATGAATTACTAAGCGAAAATATTATAAACTAAGTAACTGCCATAAAGGCAGCACAATGCTTTTCTTCGAGTGTTTTCCATGTTGATGAGGGTGAGTACAAATGACTGATTTACAATAATTTAATTGTGAAAGTGCGCTTGATTTATCGTACAATTTCATTGGACCTCTGTGAACTACTCATCAATTTTATTGGTCTACTGTTACGAGGCAAAATGTTTACGAGGCGGCATGAAAAAAAACCATGTATTAGCCGCTCTGGATTAAAGGCCGCAGAGTTCAAAGCTATTCAAAATGTGGGAAAAAAGTAGCGGCTTATAATCCGGAATCTACGGTACAGTGACATGAGAGGGGAAATGGCCAAGGTTGACTGGAAAGGGACATTTGCAGGAAGGACAGCAGAGCAGCAATGGCTGGAGCTTCTGTGAAAAATGAGGGAAGTGCAAGACAGATATACTCCAAATAAGAAGAAATTTTTGAATGGAAGAAGGACACAACCGTGGCTAACAAGTGAAGTCAGAGCCAAAGTAAAAACAAAAGAGAGGGCACACAAGGAACCCAAAGTTAGTGGGAAGATAGAGGATTGGGACACTTTTAAAAACTTGCAGAAGGAAACTAAGAAGGTCATTGGGAAGGAAAAGATGAATTATGAAAGAAAGCTGGTGACTCATATCAAAGAAGATACTGAAAGCTTTTTAAGTATATAATGGGTAAAAGAGAGTTGAGGGTAGATATAGGACCAATAGAAAATGACGCTGGAGATATTGTAATGAGAGATGCAGAGATGGCAGAGGAACTGAATGTGTAGTTTGCATTAGCCTTCACAGTGGAAGACATCTGCAGTGTACCGGACATTCAAGAATGTCAGGGAAGTGAGGTATGTGCAGTGAAAATTACAACTGAGAAGGTGCTCAGGAAGCTTAATGGTCTGAGGATGGAATGCACTCTTGGGTTCTGAATGAAGTAGCTGGAGAGATTGCGGAGGCATTAACAATGATCTTTCAAGAATCGATAGATTCTAGCATTGTACCGGATGACTGGAAAATTGCAAATGTTATTCTGCTATTTATGAAGGGTGGGAGGCAGCAGAAAGGAAACTATAGACCTGCTAGCCTGACATCAGTGGTTGGAAAGTTGTTGAAAATGATATTTTGGGATGAGATTACAGAGTACCTGGAGGCACATGACAAGATAGGCCAAAGCCAGCATGGTTTCCTGAAAGGAAAATCCTGCCTGACTAACCTACTGTAATTTTTTGAGGAAATTTCAATCAGGGTAGGCAAAGAAGATGCAGTAGACTTGGTGTATTTGGATTTTCAGAAGGCCTTTGAGATCAGAGTTTTCCTTCTCCTAGATGAGCTGATGATCCCCATCTGCCTGAGGTTACAGGTTCTAAGCTGCCAGAAACCAATCTTTGCCCCTTCTCCTGTCAGTAGAAATGGTTCCACCAGGCTTAGTAGCTAAGCCACATATGAAGGCCAGGAGTTAACTTGGTTGTCAGAGGCTCACCCTAATATGTACGCCATTGGGAGCATTTAATAGATAGTGGGAGCTTATCCCCACTACCATCCCCTGCTATGACAACCTAACATGTCACCATATACTACCTTGAACTGATACTGAACTGATTCCACAACCTATGGATTCACTTTCAAGGACTCTATAACTCATATATAGAAGGGGTGACCTCATTAAAACCTATTGAATGGCAAAAGGCCTTGACAGAGTGGATTTGGAGAGGATGTTTCCTATGATGGGAGAGTCTAAGACTAGGAATAGAGGGATGTCCTTTTAGAACAGAGATGAGGAGAAATTTCTTTATCCAGAAACTGGTGAATCTGTGGAATTCTTTGCCACAGGTGGATATAGAGGCTGTCTCTATGCAAAGAGCAGAAGTTGATAGATTGTTGATTGGTCAGGGAATGAAGGGATACGGGGAGAAGGCAGGAGATTGGGGCTGAGAGGAAATTTGGATCAGCCATGATGAAGTGGTGGAGTGGACTCAATGGGCCAAATGGCCTAATTCTGCTTCAAAATCTTATGGTCTTATGGTCTTCCTAAACCCAGATCACTCATCATCACAATATTCCTCAATCAATTCACCCAGAAACAGAGTTGCTTCTTTAATCTATTTTACTCATCTACATTAATAACCCCTTGAAATTGCTTATGCTGCTACCATTCAGGTAGATAACAGGAGGCTGGGTAAATACATGAGGGAGAATGGAACAGAAGTTTGTACTAAATTCAATAAAGTGAGAAGACACATGTGTGGGGTGTAAACATTTTGCAGTGCCCTAGCAACCCTCTGGCTGCTTTCTACACTGTAAATTCTGTGCAGTTCTGTGTTATATTATTTACATTCTGCTTTGAAATGACAAATATCAATAGGTAATAGACAAATATCAGGGAACCAATGGCTTATTTCTTGTTCTCCTTGTTCCTCACTCTCCATATTTCTCTGTACATTATCAAATTTATTTTGTTTTCCCTTTATGCACATACAGATCAATAGAGTTCAAAGTTCAAATATGCCTATTATCAATGTATGTATCTGAGGCCTTCAGTTGGTTGAGGTCATCCATGGATATTGTATGCCTGCTGTTTACATGAAACGCAAGCAAGCCAGCGCAGTATGATATGGAAAGCAGGCTGTTGCCTGTACAGCAGACTCCCCCTCGCCATATAGCTGATGAATCCAAAGGAATGGCCGAGACCGATACAGTTTGGCATCAGTGGCATTGCAGGAGTTGCCAGTCAGTATGGAACTCAACGTAAGGCTGCCTTAGGGACTCTAGCTCCAGTTTTTTTCCTTGGAGTTTACTCCCAAAGCCTTCCACGTGAGTGGAATCAAGATAGTGGAGGTTTGAGATCAGAGTTTTCCTTCTCCTAGATGAGCTGATGATCCCCATTGCCTGAGGTTACAGGTTCTAAGCTGCCAGAAACCAATCTTTGCCCCTTCTCCTGTCAGTAGAAATGGTTCCACCAGGCTTAGTAGCTAAGCCACACATGAAGGCCAGGAGTTAACTTGGTGGTCAGAGGCTAACCCTAATACGTACGCCATTGGGAGCATTTAATAGATAGTGGGAGCTTATCCCCACTACCATCCCCTGTTATGACAACCTTACATGTCACCATATACTACCTTGAACTGATACTGAACTGATTCCACAACCTATGGATTCACTTTCAAGGACTCTATAACTCATATTCTCAGTATTATTTATTTACACAGTTTGTCTTCTTTTACACACTGATTCTCAGTCTTTGTGTGTAGTCCTTCATTGATTCCTTGTATTTCATTGTTCTACTGTAAATGCCTGCAAGAAAATAAATCTCAGAATAGTATATAATGATATATGTACTATATACACTGATATGAAATTTACTTTGAACTTTGAGATTTATTTTCTCGCAGCTATTTACAAGAAGATAGCTAAATAAATAAATAAAATGGAGAAATTGAAACTTGCACTGTAGATGGTCTTGAGGATTTGGGATCCCATGCCAAACTTCCTCAGTTTTCTGAGATGGAAGAGACGCTGTTGTGCTTTTTTCACACAGCTGGTATGTACAGTCCAGGTGAGATCATCAGTGATGTGTATGCCAAGGAACTTGACACTACTCACCCTCTCAACTGCAGGCTCACGGATGTTCGTCGGGGCGAGCCTGTTCCTCCTGTAATCCACAATCAGCTCCTTTTTTTTGGACATTGAGGGAGAGGTTGTTATTGTGGTACCATTGTGTCAGGGTGTCATCCTCTCCTCTGTAGGCTGTTCCATGATCACTAGAAATAAGGCCAATCAAAGTCGTGTCATCTGCAGATTTGACAACAGACATCCCACCTCTCCCAGATGTTCTGGGGGGGGGGGGGTGGGGGGTGGAGAAAGAGAGAGATGTTTCTCAAAAAGAAAACATTAAATGCACTTCACCCCAGACTACACTAAAGTGCACTCCTGCCTAATAGGGGTCAAAAATAATGACAGTGTTGCTCGCTGCACTGTTTGCAACAGTGACTTTTCTATTGCCAGTGGTGGGTTAAATCACTGTTGAGGTGAGTTTAACAGGTGTCATTTGTTCATTAGCATAGCTAACGTTATTTAAACTAGCTGGCTAGCTGCTAAGGAGCTACTCTATCGCAAACATCCCACCTCTCCCAGAAGTTCTGGGAGTCTCCCACAAATTGATGGTGCTACCTCCTTGAAATGAGTTTGTGCAGTGTGGGATGTCTGTGATGAGCAGATTGGAACTGTGTGTGGCAGCACAGTCGTGGGTGTAAAGGAAATAGAGAAGGGGACTCAGAACACAATGTTGTGGGGCATCGTTGTTGAGGGTCAGAGGGTAGAGGTGAGGGAGCCCATCCTGGCAATCTGACAGGAAGTCTAGGATCCAACTGTACAAGCTCGGGTGCAGGCTGAAGCCTCTGAACTTCCTGTCAAGTCTGGAGGGAATTATGGTGTTGAATGCTGAACTGTAGTCCAGGAACAGCATTCTAACGCAGACATCCCTCTTCTTCAGGTGAGTGACGCAGGTGTATGGTATCTGGCTATGAATCTATCTACGTTTGCTTAAAAGTATTCAGAATGTCTGTTTCCAATGCCCTTGGAAAAGACTTCCCATGACCTGCAGTGAAAAACAAATCTGTCTTAAAGGGGTGATCACCTGTTTTAAAAGAGTGACCTCTATTTCTAGATTGTTTTATGAAGAAACATACTCAGCACATCATGAGGAGCTGGAGGAACTCAATGGGTCAGGCAGCATAAAAATGGACTGTTGGGTTTCGAGTCAAGACCTCTCATTTGTTCTGATCTAGTCTATATGAAGTCTTTCAGCCTTAACTGTCTACTGTCCATTTCCCTCCATAGTGCAGCCTAACCCATTGAATTGCTCCAGCATTTTATTGTTTTAATCAAGGTATAGTCTCCCATTGAGAGCGAGGCACGTCTGTATGTTGGAAAGGGCAGATTTTGAAGTCCTCACTATCCCCAAGCCAGCACAGGAAGCTTTGCCAAGAAATTTGGTCAATGACAGAGAATGGGATGGTGAATAGGCAGTTAGCACAGATCACCCCTATGGTCATTCCCCACAGTAATAAATATACTGTTGTGGAGGATGACCTCCCAGGGGAATGCCGTGGAGTCCAGGTTATGAGCAGAGGTCAGTGGTACAGAAGAGAAAGAGGGAAGCGGTAGTGATAGTGGACTCAGTAGTCAGAGGAACAGACAGGAGATTCTGTGGACATGAACGGGACACCCAGATGGTATGTTGCCTCCCAGGTGCCAGGTTTAGGGATGTCTCAGATCACGTCCATAGCATTTTGAAGAGGGAGGGAGAGCAGCCAGATGTCTTGGTACATTTTGGTACCAATGAAGTAGGAAGGAAAAACAAAGAGGTCCTGAAGAGAAAATTTAGAGAGCTATGCAAAAAGTTGAGAAGCAGGACCTCCAGGGTAGTAATTTCCAGATTGGTGCCTGTGCCATGCGTGAGTGAGGGTAGAAACAGGATAAATGCGCGGCTGAGAAGCTGGTGCAGGGGGCAGGGCGTCAGGTTCTTGGATCATTGAGATCTCTTCTGGGAGTGGCATGACCTGTACAAAAATGACAGATTGCATTTGTACCTGAGGGGGGACCAATATTCTCCTGAGCAGGTTTGTTAGAGCTGTTGGGGAGGGTTTAAACTAATCTGGCAGGGGTGTGGGAAGCAGAGTGAAGGGACTCAGGATAGGACTGATGGTAAAAAAGCAAAAATAGCATGCAGCCAGACTGTCAGGAAGAGCAGGCAGATAATGACAAAATTGCAGCCAGCTGAGTGAATGTCGATGCATTAGGGGTGCAGAATATAAAAGGGCAGTAAATGCAGTACTCAAAGTGTTTTATCACAATACATAGAGTAGAAGAAATAAGGTGGATGATCTTGTTACAGTTTTACAGATTGTTGGGTATGATGTTGTGGCCGTCACTGAATTGTGGCTGAAGGACGACTGTAATTAGGAGCTGAATGTCGTTGTAAAAGAGGTATAGGAAGGTAGGCAGAGGGGGTGGTGTGGCTCTACTGGTAAAGAATGGCATCAAATCAGTAGAAAGATGTGACAGAATCAGAAGATGTTGAATCCTTGTGGGCTGAGTTAAGAAACTGCAAGGGTAAAAGGACCCTGATGGCAGTTATATACAGGCCTCCCAACAGTGGCTGGAATGTGGACCACAGGTTACAACAGGAAATAGCAAAGGTGGGTCAAAAGGGCAGTGTTATGGTAGTCATGGGAAATTTCAACATGCAGGTCGATTGGGGAAAATCAGGTTGGTAATGGATCTCAAGAGAGTGAGTTTGTTGAATGTCTATGAGATGGTTTTTTAAAGCAGTTTGTTGTTGAGCCTACAAGTGGAACAACTATACTGGATTGGGTGTTATGTAATGAACCAGAGGCGATTAGGGAGCTTAACGTAAAAGAACCTTTAGGGAGCAGTGGTCACAATATGATTGAGTTCAACTTGAAATTTGATAAAGAGAAAGTAAAGTCTGACGTAGCAGTATTTCAGTGGAGTAAGGGAAATTACAGTGGTATGAGAGAGGAGTTGGCTAAAGTAAATTGGAAGACGATGCAGGCAGGGAAGACAGCAGAGCAGCAGTGGTGTGTGTTTCTGGGAAAAATGAGGAAGGTGCAGGTCATCTGTATTCCAAAAACAAAGAAATACTCAAATGGCAAAATAGTACAACCGTGGCTGACAAGCTAATGTAAAAACAAAAGACAGGGCATGCAACAAAACAAAAATTTGTGGGAAGATAGAGGATTGGGAAGCTTTTAAAAACCTTAAGAAAGCAACTAAAGGAATCATTAGGAGTGAAGAGATGAAATATGAAAGCATACTAGCAAATGATATCAAGGTATATTGAAAAAGCTTTATCAATTATGTAAAAATAAAAAAGAGATGAGAGTGGATATAGGTCCCCTGGAAAATGAGGCTGGAGAAATAATAACAGGGGACAAGGAAATGGCAGATGAACTAAATGAATACTTTGCATCAATCTTCACTGTGGAAGACACTAGCAGTGTGCCAGGTGTTGAAGGGTGTGAGGAAAGAGAAATGAATGCAGTTACTATTACAATGGAGAAGGTGCTCAAAAAGCTGAACTGCACATATGGTTCTGAAAGAGGAAAGAGTAGAGATTGTGGAGGCATTAGTAATGATCTTTCAAAAATCATTAGACTCTGGAATGGTGTCAGAAAATTGGAAAATTGCAAATGTCACTCCACTGCTAAAGAAAGGAGGGATGCAACAGAAAGGAAATTATAGACCAGTTAGCCTGACCTCAGTGGTTGGGAAGATGTTGGAGACAGTTGTTAAGGATGAGGTTGTGGAGTATTTGGTGAGGCAGGACAAGGCAGGACAAAGTCAGCGTAGTTTCCTTAATAGAAAATCTTGCTGGACAACATGTCGGTGTTGGCACCACTTCCTTTTATGTTGAATATCAGTGATTTACATGTCAAATAGATGGCTTTGTTGCCAAGATTGCAGATGATACAAAGATTGGTGGAACAATCAGTAGCGTTGAGGAAACACTACAGAAGTACTTAGACAGATTAGGAGAATGGGCAAGAAAGTGGCAAATTAAATACGATGTTTGAAATGCATTGTCATGCATTTTGGTAGTATAAATAAATGTGCAGACTATTTTCTAAATGGGGAGAAAATCCAAAATCTGAGATGCAAAGGTGCAAAGGAGTCCATGTGCAGAACACCCTAAAGGTTAACATGCAGGTTGAGTCTGTGGTGAGGAAGGCAAACGCAATGTTAGCATTCATTTCAAGAGATCTTGAATACAAGAGCAGGGATGTGATGCTGAGGCTTTATAAGACACTGGTGAGGCCTCACCTTGAGTATTGTGAACAGTTTTGGGCCCTTCATTTTAGAAAAGATGTGCTGGCATTGGAGAGGGTCCAAAGGAGGTTCACAAGGATGATTCCAAGGAATGAAATGGTTATCATATGAGGAATGTTTGATAGTTCTGGGACTGTCCTTGCTGGAATTTAGAAGGATGGGGGGGGGGGGGGGGAGTGGAGGGATCTCATTTGAATGTTGAAAGGCTGAGATAGAGGAGATATGGAAAGGATGTCTCCTATGGTGGGGGAGTCTAGGGCTACGTCCACACTAGACTGGTTAAATCCGTAACCAAAGCTTTTTATCTTTGTTTTGATCCTCCGTCCACACTGAAATGGCGTTTTCCTCCCCCGAAAACGGAGCTTTTCTAAAACGCCCTCCAGAAAGTGTAAATTTGAAACCGCCGATTGGGCAAGAGTAATGTGGACGGGGTAACGGGAGAGTTTTAAAAACGCTGTCATGACTGATGGTAGCGGCAGCGCGGCATTTCATTGTTTTCTTGAACACAAACCCCCCCCCCCACACAACCTAACAATTTCAGAACAGACGGCAATGAAGCTGAAACCAGAAGAGTTAGAAATGTACTCACCAAATATTTTGACGCATAACTTACTGGATAAATAAGTTACTCACTTTGCCCTGTTTTCTGTCCTGGTATGAAGGTGGTTTACCTATTTATGCGAGTACTTCTCTGACAATAGATGTGTAACAGCCTAATGTAACATTGTATGGAAGTACAAGATAACACTGATGCAGATATGTTTTATACATTTAACAAGGGGCTTTATTAATGAAACAGAGTTAGTCAGTTTGTCAATGTTTGTTGTCAGCCGGGTCGTACTGTCTGTGAAGTCCCTGTCGGTTGCCTCCATACGCTCCAATATTTGTGTTTTTTTAGTTTTAAGTCCTCCTGCACAAAAGCCAACAGCTGTCTGTCATTTGCCAATTTCCTTTAAGTTTTTCTAGTCTGTAACTGCACAAATGTGCACTTTCACAGCGAGATTCGACACCAAACATGTTGCTTGTTTTCTGTAGATGTGTCCTGCGCATGCGCAATAGAGGAGATTCGCCCAAGTACCTGTTTTAATCTGGATGGTGGTATTTTCAAAAACGCTTGGTGTGGACGCCTATTATTTTTATGTTAAACCGGTGTTTTCAAAATTATCCGGTCCAGTGTGGATGTAGCCTAGAACACGGCACTGCCTCAGGATAGAGGAGCATCTATTTAAAACAGAGATGTGGAGAAATTTCTTTAGCCAGAGGGTGGTGAATTTGTGGAACTTGTTACCACAGGCAGCTGTGGAGGCCTGGTCGATGGGTGTATTTAAGGTAGAGATTGATGGGTTCTTGATTGGCCATGGCATCAAAGGATAATCTTTCTTGATTATCCTTTTATCTTGAATTCCTTGATTCCCCTATCCATATGGGACAAGGCACGAACCGGGTATTGATAGTAGATGATCAGCCATGATCTCAGAATGGTGGTGCAGGCTCGAAGGGCCGAATGGTCTACTTCTGCACCTATTGTCTATTGTCTATTGATAATGGGGAGAAGGCCAGGGACTGGGGCTGAGGAGGGAGAAAAAGTTTCAGCCATGAATGAATGGTGGAGCAGACTCGATAGGCTATATGGCCTAATTCTGCTCCTATACCTTATGGTCTTATGTACTTGGATATATCTACTCTCAGATACATGAAATATCTCCACAGAATCCATGTAACTGTAAGTATATTGTATTATTGTTCCACCAATCCAAGTTAAGTACTTCCTAATAAATACTGTGATTGTGTGCTTCATGAAGTGCTGTCAGTTTCACTATGAACTACGTGCATGACAGTTGTCGATAGTTATTCCATTACTCTGTATTCTCCTTTAGCAGCAGTGATCCTTCATTTGAAAAATAGAGAAGAAAGTGTCCTGATGAAGGGTCTCAGGCTAAAACTTTTGAGTGTTTATTCCCCTTCATTGATGCAGTATGACTTACTGAGTTCCTGTCACATTTTGTCTGTGTTGCTGCTCATTCTGCCGAGTGTTTTCAAGATTATTGCTTGTTTGTTTCTCACTTACCTATTGCGTTCTGACTAGAATCTACAACATTAAATCAAATCAGAATTAGAAAATAAATAATAGGAATGACTTTCAAAGTGAGTGAAAACAAAGTGTTAATCTAACCCCTTTATTTATAATCTTTTATTCATAATTCTATCATCCCAGCACAGAAGCACAGTGGTTAGTGCAATCGCTTTACGGTACCAACAATCACTGATCAGAATTTGATACCTGCTGCTGTTTGTAAGGAGATTGTATGTTCTCCCCACGATCACGTGAACTCCATCCGGATATGGTTAGGGTTAGGATCAGTAAATTGTGAGCATGCTATGTTGGCACCGGAAGTGGGGTGACATTTGTGGGCTGCTCCAGCACAATCTTCAATGTGATTTGATGCAAACAACGTATTTCATTGTATATTTCAATGTGCATGTGACAAATAAAGCTTATCTTTAAATAAAGCTAATCTTCAAGCCCCAGATCACAGAGGATATATACTAGTGAACTTGGTATTGCATCAGTAATCCTGATTGGATCATGAACATGTTTGATGTTTAGTGTGTATACATAAAAGTTTTCAGCTTTAAAGAGATAATGTTCTGCATGAGATTTTTGCAAAAGGTATCCATAAACTCAAAAGTGTAACTGTTGAATCCATTGGAAATTGATGTAAATGTTATGTAGACAATGATTAAAAGGTTTACAAGCAAACAGCAAACTGTCCACAACACCCCCTCCCAACCCAGGAATTCCACTTGTCCCCCAATACCGAGCCCACCCAGCCTTTTTATGGACTCCACAGCAAGGTACATCCCCAGGTGACAGGAGATCTGAAAGGAGAAACAGAGCCTGAACATGAAAACAACTCTCCAATTCCACCCAAACTCCCACCAAAGAATGAAAACAAGGGGGATTTAACAGAGCCTTCCCCTCGGTGGCTCCAGTGATTCAGAGGCTGAAGCTCACCACCCCACCTTCAGAAGAAATGCTAGGAGTTGGGCAACACAGGCCGGATACAGAAGATTCAGCAGATGGTGAAAACTAGAACAACACACACAAAATGCTGGAGGAACTCAGCAAATCGGACAGCATCTATGGAGGGGAATAAACACTCAACTTTTCAGGCTGAGACCCTTCATCAGGACTGCAAGGCAGGGGGTAGAAGCCAGAATAAAAAGGTTGGGAAGGTGAGGAGTGGGGGGAGCACAAGCTGGCAGTTGGGGGTGGGGGGTGATAGATAGAAGAGTTGAGGGGTTTAACATAGAATAGTACAGTACAGTACAGGCCCTTCAGCCCACAATGTTAAATGATTGCATGACCTACTCCCTCCATGTGCTAAAGAGAAAGGAATCTAATAGGAGAGGATGGCAGGCCATGCAACAAAGAAAGAAGGAGGGATCCAGAGAGAGGTGATGGGCAGGCCATGAGGGCAAAGGAGGGGAAGAGAAGGGTTGATAGGGTTATCAGAATGGGGAGTGGAAAAAGAGAGAAGGGTTAGGGAAACTATAAATGCCAGCTGTCCAACAACTACTTCATAAACATACATATTAGGAGCAGAAGTAGATTCCAATCTAGTGACTGAAAAGGAATTCTCCTCCCATCCTCTATTCTCCCTCTAACCAGTTCTATAACTCATTAGCAAGGGAGGCAGCTCCATTTAGCCAATGGAAATGAACTATTCCTTGCTGGGAATACTGAAAGCTTTAGCACAGCTCCCTGCTGCCAAGATTTCAGAAAAGTGAGATCCAAAACATGCACGCTGTTGCAGATCAAGAAGCATAACCTCCTGCTCCCAGTTACGATCAGTGAATAATTATCGATGGCAAAAATCTTATTGACACTAAAAAAAGCTGGAAGTCCATATAAGAGCAGATATCACCCACAAAGAAAGACAGGAGGTTAATGTTTGTATTAACAGGTCAATTTTTTTGATTAAAAGAAACATAACCTAACTTTTAATGAAAACTCACTGTAATATCAGAGATTACATTTCCAACAGTGGCAGTTTGCCCTTGTTATTTTGTTTTTATTTTATATGTGTGGTCTCAATGCAGCTCACACACACATGATACGAAAATCAAACTGTCCCTCTCCCACCACATGAAACAGCATCAGTTGTTACTCTGGTGACAATTAAGCCAAGCTCTTGATTTATAATATGGCAGAGGTAGTATAACAGCTGCCTTACCCCTCCCAGTGGCCTGATCTCCGGTCCTGTCTGTAAAGTTAGCAAGTTGTCCATGCAACCAGATGAGTTTGCTCCGGGAATGCAGGTTTTCTTTGGAACGTGCGCAGCCTGGTCGGTTAATTAGCCATTATGAATTGATTTGATTGGGAGTTGATGGGAATAAGAGGAACATAGGTCACAGGCGGAATTAGTTGGAGAATGGACTGGCTTTGTGAGGAGAATGATGGAAATATACAAGCATTCTTAGAACAGCGAGCATGTAATTTGAAGCTTCAAGCCTGTTCAGCCACTTTTCAAGATAATGGTCAACCTCTCTATAACCTCAGCTCCCCATTCATGTCAAATAGCAACCATTCAAATCCTTGTTTTTCAGGAATCTCTCCTCCCCCCCCCCACCGACCCCATATCTAATCCCTGTGGCATCTTCAACATTCCCTCCAACCTTCTCATGACTGAGGCGTGTCTGTCCTCAGCAAGGGCCTTCCCTTTGCGCCCTTCGCCAGCAGCTCAGTGTGTTCCATGCCCACCATAATGCTGAGCTCTTCTTTCGTCGCCTCTGTCTCCCAGCCACTCCTTTGGGAAGAATTTCACACCCCACCCCTTCTCCTGTCTCCAACCCTCCTCTTCTTCTTTGGTATCCTGCTCTGGATCTTTTCACCTCTAATTGCCAATGAAACATGAACTAGTTTGACTTCTCTCCTACTCAAACCTTACCCCCTCTAAATTCACTCTCCTCGACTCTCTCCACACCAGTTTCAACCTCCAGACAAAGGGGGGGGGGGTCATATAAGTGTCTAGACTGAACTCTACCTTGCTGAGGCCAGGCACATGCTACGGTTGCATTCTTGATCTCCTATTCTTAAAGTTCAAAATTCGAGTACATTTTTTATCAAAGTATGTACAGTATATGCCACCATATGTGAGATTCATTTTCCTGCAAGCATTCACAGTAGAACAAAGAAATACAATAGAATCAATGAAAATCTATGCCCAGCAAAGACTGGCAAACACCCAGTGCATAAAAAAGGCAAACTGTATAAATAAATAGATAGATGAATGAAAAATACTGAGTCCATAGATTGTGAAATCATTTCAGTATTGGGATGAATGAAGATACCCAAGCTGGTTCAGGAGCCAGATGTTTGTAGGATAATTGTTCCTGAACCTGGTGATGTGGGATCTAAGGTTCCTGTACCACCTCCTTGATGGCAGCCGCAAGAAGAGGGAATGGTCTGGATAGTGGGGGGGAGGGGGGTCCTTGATGATGGATGTTGCTCTCTTGTAGCTACTTCCTCGGAGATGTGCTCAATAGTTGGGGAGGTCTTTGTATCTGATAGTCTCTGTAGCTCCAGTATTCTCCATTCTGCTTTCACTATTTCAATGTCCTTACAGTCCACACAGCACGATTGCCTGGATGACACAAAAACAAAGCTTTTCATTGTGAAACCTTGCACCAGATCACAGCCAGTGTTTGATGACAGGAATTTTAAGAACTGTAAATAATCAAGATGGCCCTAATGCAGAATGGCAAAGCTTTCTTTTGTAATATTTTCTCATACAAATATCTTGTACACTCTGGGGATTCATTTTCCATCTACAGCCTGGCCATCAGTCAGTTATAGAAACATTGAGATTTGTGTTAGTCATTCCCCCAGTATGTGCAGTCAGAAATTGGCTTCTAAGTTACCGGTAGGTGTAAGAATTGAAAATGAAGGACGTACAATCAGTGGACACTTTATCAGGTACATCTATACACCGGCTTGTTAAGACTGTAAGGCATTAAGAGATAGGAGAAGGATTAGACCTTTCAGCCCATCGAGTCTGCTCTGCCATTTCATTATGGCTCATCCATTTTCCCTTTCAACCCCAAACTCATGCCTTCTCCGCATAACCTTTCACACCCTGACTTGTAGGGAAATGTAATTAGTGGAAATGTACTTAATTCATGACCACTGACATTGAGTTGTGGTTTCACTTTAAGAGGCTGTTCTGATGTGATGACATAATTACGTAACGGGGTTTTAGCACACTTTGAGTTCAGTTTTTTTGGTGTTAAATAAATTAGTTGCTACGGCTTTTCTGAAACTTAAAACACCTCCACTATTTTATTTGCGAAAACCTACCTTGGTGACTCTGAAGCTCTAGGACAATTCCATACTTATTGAATATATTGGTCAATGCAGTCACTTTGAAACTGCCAGGTTTTGGGAGCAAAATGCCGTTGCTTGGTTGTACAAGTGGAGACTCAATATGTGCTTCGAGAAATCTCCACTGACAAACCAAATATTTTTATGTAGCGTTGTCACTCAGCAATTCCACACCTGCGAGAGTTGCATCTACAAGAACACCCACCTGAACACAATAAATACCAATCGCTGAAAACCCATCTTTTACAGATTTTTGGATTATTGGAGTCTGGGCGTGCCAAACAATTGTTCTACTTGCCCCGCCTCAGTGATAGTAAGCCTTTGCAGCTAATGGACCACATGTTTGGAACATAGGACCCAAGCCAGGGAGCTCATGCGAGCTCCAGACAGGCTCACAGTGCCGGTTTTAGTGTATTCTGAAGGTGCCTGTGAAGGGTGGAAACGTACATAATTCACAATCATCGATATTGAGTTGGGGTTTCACTTAAAGAGGCTAGTCCTCCTTGATGATGTAATTACGTGTACCTCAGCAGTGGAACATTACAGAGAAGCTATTACACTAGCAGTGAGACCTTACAGCACGTTACATGCGTGAGGGGTTTTTAGCATGCTTTGAGTTCAGTTTTTTTACTTGTGAAAACCTACAGACTAATCATGAACCTATCAACCTCCACCTTAAATACAGCCAATGACCTGGCCTCCACAGCCACCTGTGGTAAGAAATTTCACAGATTTATCATTTTCCGTCTAAAGATATTCTTCCTCATGTCCGTTCTAAATGGATATCACTCTGTTCTGAGGCTGTGCCCTCTGGTCTTAGACTCTCCCACTATAGCAAACATCTTCTCCACATCCACTCTATCTCCTCCTTTCAACATTCTATGTTTCTATGTTCCTTGAATCCTTGAAATATATCCAAGTTACACTGTTGTTGAATCTAACAGCACTCTGGGAACATCACCTTGTTCTTGTATCACCTTGTATCACTGTACTTGATAATTTTGAGCTCATCTGTGGAAACAGCTTAATTTCTACCTTTAATGTCTTTCTTTTTCCTTTTTGAGGAGGGTGTGGTTCTGTCGAAGATCCTGACCTAGAGCTACACTGGAACTTCGGTTCTTTGTGGCAATGGGACTCACTGACCAGCCATTTTTCATATCCCAAAGATGCGGCCTAGAAGACAGGCTTGTCTTCAGGGTTCCGAGGTTTTACAGCCCTGGGGATGAGCCAATTCTATGGCAGTGCTGCCAACTGAAGCATTGTGGGAGAAAGTGGAACATTGGGAATCTAACTCTGTAGTCAGATTGCGAACTCTCTCTCTCAGTGGGGGAGAATTTGTTGTTGATTCTCGAGTCAGAGTACTCAGAAAAATAGCAACATGGTAGACTTTAAAACACATAAGTCAGCGAGTTGTTTGCCTTTGCTGGTCTTCACTCTCACTGTGAAAGGGTGACACCTCTCTGTCCCTTTATTAGGGAGCGAGAGAGAGCCTGGGATATGTTGAATTGTTGGGTTAGTATTTGTTGTACTGCAGATCATGGTCTTTCTTCAGGACTTTGCATTTGCTTGCTTGGTGAGTGGAGGGTGCTGATGCTTTTTTGCTGAAGTAAATTGGAGGGGAGGGGTCATGGCTGCTGCTGCTCATGCGTGGGGGGAGTGAGTAGGGGTCTTTGGAGTTCTAATGTTTTTACTGTCACTCTGTTTTGTGGATGCCTGCAGAGAACAAGAATTTCAGGTTGTATATTGTATACATTCTCTGATACTAAATGGAACTATTGAAGTATTGAACATCTCTACAACAACGGGACCATAGCAGTACAAGTGAATGACTTAACAAATCCTCTCAAAGGTATTGGGGGATGGGTACTAAATACTAACACCCATATCCCATAAACAAACAAATAATCCAGTCAAGATGGCACCTATGTATATTGCTCCTACGACTGACATCTTCTGCATAGATCCTGAAGCCATATATTTTCACATCTTTTATGTCTTCTATGTTTATTTTTTGTCTTGAATGTGATTCTGGAACTGCTGGAGCCTGTGATTTGCAGTTTGGAGATTGTTTGGGTGTTTCAGCACTCTGCAGTCTGCAAGAGGATTCTGGGAGACAGAGGCAGCTTGTGCAAACCTTGTGATGAGAATGCTGCAGGACAGCTGTGGGATGTGAGCCAATGTTCAACTCCTTTTTGCCAATTAGAGCTTTCATTGTTCACTGATTAAAGCGACAAGGGAGATTGAAACATTGAGGGCAAATACAGAAGGTGAGCACTGGCTGCCTGCCTTTTCATTGCTGGGGGATTGTTCTACTGCTGGACAGGGGCAGCTGCCTTTCTATCACTGGTGGGATCACTCCACTATGGAGAGGGGAGATTGCCTTGTTATTGCTGGGGAGTCATCTCTCTGGGGATCCCAGAGAGTGGGATCGCTCTGCTGCCGGAGAGGGGAAAGGCCTGCCGCCGTGCCAGGAGAATGTTACCCAGGTTTTCTGCATTTTGATTATGGACTTGGACTGTAGTGTATTTTTAGTCTTGTAGTTTTTTTTATATTCTTTGTTTTTTTCTGCAATCGTCTTTGTTTTTTTGTGTGCAGGTGAGAGGGATGGGGGGTGTCAATATGCCTGTTCTGTTCTCCTTCATTTTTTTGTGCAGGGAGGAGGGATTTGGGTGTTGAGGATTGTGCTTCTGTTCTTTTCTTTCTTGGTTTCATGGCTATCTGGAGAAGAAGAATTTCAGAGTTGTATACATTGATAATACATGAACCTTTGAACATCCAGTGACTTCAATCCCACCTACTTTTCTTTTCCACCATTTTTCTGTTCACTCACTCCAGCTATGGCAATTTAGCTCAGACCCATGAACTTAACAGCCATCAGATGTACAATCTGGCTGCCCATGAGTGAAAACAGAATTTTTAAACTGGCTTTTCTATTTCCAGATTTCATGCATTTTATCTGCACACTACCATTTTTCATAATATCTGGACCAGCATGACAATCCCCAATTCTTAAACTTTCTGTAAGTGATCTCTGAGATGAGATTCATGAGGTGATCTTTAAATCACCATTAAGAATTCATCAGTTTTCAAATTAAGTAACTAGGCTTACAGCAAAAAAACTGCAGATGCTAGACATCGGAAATAAAATAGCACTTTCTGGATTCTTCAAGCAGCCATTGTGGAGAAACAATTAATGTATGAGACTGGTAAAATAAATTCTCAGAACAGTGGAAAAAAAAGGATATTTGAGAATTTTGCCAGGATTTGAGGACCTGAGTTAGAGGAAAAGGTTGAGTGGACTAGGATTTTATTCCTTGGCATGTAAGAGACTGATCATTGACCTTAGGTGTCATGTGGTGATCTTTGATGATATGATGGACATTTACTTTCCTGTGTCCATGAGGCTCCAGCACAGCAGCATGACCTTTCTGATGGGTCAGAACTGTTATTGACAAAGTTAAACTTCTAAGCAATATTTATTGCTCAGATTCTTGTTGTAATCAAAGTAAACAATGAGATCTTGTTGGCCCATACTTAATCAAAGTAAAACAATATTGATTGGCCTTCAACAAACCAGACAATACTGACTAGGTTAGTTGCACCATTGTGACTGAGTTAAAAGAAGCTTGCAAACCAGACCGATTTTGTCACTTAGCACATCAAACATGGTCATAGGTATCGTGGGTTAATCAAACTAGTAGCAAAACAGTATAAATGTTAGAAAGCATTAGGGATTGTTAGGATTGACAAGTAGAATGAAAGAAAGGGTGACAGAAAGAAGAAATAGAATTCACTCCTCAACCTTCAGCTTCTGTGATGGATGACTTGTTCATCTGCAACTCTTTAGATGGTATGTTCCTTCAGTTCATAAGAGTTATACCAGTGTTGGAGATCCTTTGTAGTTTGTAATTTTTGTTTTGTAATTTGGAACTCTTATAAATCGGAAATCCTCTGTGTGTTTTAAAGGTGCGCTATGAACTATTGTCTAAACTTAAATATATATCAATAAAAATAAAATAAATTGTGTTTCAACTACTTCATTAAATGCAAGTATCTCCTCCTTGGTAGGGAGGCAGGAGCCCCCACTCAAATAGTGGGTATTGGCCGTCAGACCTCACTACAGAGACCAGACAGGGAAGAAAGCTAGTCTTTGAAAAGTAGGTATATATACTATAACCTCTTTATAGACAGTGTATCCATAGATACCTACACCAGATAGTGCTTAGATCTCCTTTTGACTTTAGGGCTTTGTGGACAGTGAACCCAATATCATCACAGCCTTAGTAGCAGGCAAACCAAATGCAGACAAACATACACTGCAGGGATCAATGTGTTATATTTCTACCGAAGCTTACCTACCTTTACAAGGCCTATCCTTTGCCTTATCTATGCTAACTATCCTGGATCTTGTGCACATTGGTTAAGTAGATTCCTGAAGCATGCAATTCAACGTTATATTACCCGAGAGTTGTGGCATGAAGTCCTGGTGGCACAGCAATGAAGCAAGTAGAGCAATTGCCTCGTATTGCCAGAGAGCCAGGTTCAATCCCAAACTCCAGCCGAGTGTATATGTTCTCCCTGTGAAGTGTTGATTGTCAGCAAGTAGGATATGTTTTCACCAATCCACACATATTGTGGTCTTCTGGTTAGGAAGTCAAGGATCCAATTGCAGAGGGAGGTACAGAGGCCTGGGTTCTACAACTTCTCAATCAGGATTGTGGGAATGATGGTATTAAATGCTGAGCTATAGTCGATGAACAGCATCCTGACGTAGGTGTTTGTGTTGTCCAGATGGTCTAAAGCCATGTGGAGAACCATTGAGACTGTGTCTGCCGTTGACCTATTGTGGCGATAGGCAAATTAGAATGGGTCCAGGTCCTTGCTGAGGCAGGAGTTCAGTCTAGTCATAACCAACCTCTCAAAGCATTTCATCACTGTCGATGTGAGTGCTACTGGGCAATAGTCATTAAGGCAGCTCACATTATTCTTCTTAGCCACTGGTATAATTGTTGCCTTTTTAAAGCAAGAGGGAATTTGGAAGGTGCAGGGTAGATATGTCCCAAAGATGAAGAAATATCCGAAAGGAGGTTAAAGCAACTGTGACTGACAAATGAAAGCAAAGCCAACATAAAAGCCAAAGAGAGAGCATATAATAGAGCAAAAATTAGTGGCAACTTAGAGGATTGGGAAACTTTTAATAAGCAACTAAAAAGTCATAAGGAAGGAAAAGATGGAATAAAAAGGTAAACTAGCCAATAATATTAAAGAGGATATTAAAAGTTTCTTCAGATATATAAAGTGTAAAAGAGAGTTGAGAATAGATATTGGACCGCTGGAAAATGATGCTGGAGAGGTAGTAATGGGGAACAAGGAAATGGCGGTTGAACTGAATAACTATTTTGCATTGGTCTTCTCTGTGGAAGATACTAGCACTATGCTGGAAATTCAAGAGTGTTGGGGACGGAAGTGAGTGAAGTTGCCTTTACTAGGGTAAAGGTCCTTGAGAAGGTGAAAGGTCTGAAGGTAGTTAAGTCATCTGGACCAGATGATATTCACCCCAGGGTTCTGAAAGAAGTGGCTAAAGAGATTCTGGATTCTGGATTCTAGATTTTTCAAGAATAGTTTGAGGACTGGGAAATTGCAAAAGTCACTCCATTCTTTAAGAAGGGAGATAGGCAGAAGGAAGGAAATTATAGGCCATTTAGTCTGACCTCAGTGGTTGGGAAAATGTTGGAATCGATTGTTAAGTATATGGTTTCAAGGTAATTGGAGGCACATGATAAAATAGACCAAAGTCATCATGGTTTTCTTAAACAAAAATCATGCCTGACAAATCTGTTGGAATTCTTTACAGAAATAATAAGCAGATGTTGTGTACTTGGATATTCAGAAGGCCTTTGACAAGGTGCAACACGAGATAAAAATCCATGGTATTACAGGAAAGATACTAGCATGGATAGACCATTGGCTGATATTGGGAATAAAGGGAGCCTTATTTAGTTAGCTGCTGATGACTAGTGGTGTTCCACGTAGGTCTGCGCTTCTTTTTATGTTATATGTCAATAACTTGGATGATGGAATTGATGGCTTTGTGACCATGACTGCAGACGATACGAAGAAAAGTATCATTGAGGAAGCAGAGAGGCTACAGAAGGACTTAGACAGATTAGGAGAAATGGCAAAGGAGTTGCAGACGGAATACAGTATTGGAAAATGTATGGTCATGCACTTTGTAGAAGAAATAAAAGGATAGAATATTTTCTAAATGGAGAGAAAATTCAAAAATCTGAGTTGGAAAGGGTCTTGGGAGGCCTTGAGCAGGATTTGCAGCAGGTTAATTTGCAAATTGAGTCTGTGATGAGGAAGGCAAGTGGACTGTTCGCATGCATTTTGAAAGGACTAAAATATAAAAAAATGATGTAATGATAAGCTTTATAAGGCACTAGTGAGACCTCACTTGGTGTATTCTGAGCAATTTTGGCCCCTTATCAAAGAAAGAATGTTCTGACATTGGAGAGGGTTCAATGGAGGTTCATGAAATTGATTCCAGGATTGAAAGGCTTGTCATTTGAGGAGTTTTTGATGGCTCTGGGCCTACACTCACTGTAATTCAGAAGAGTGAAGGAGAATCTCATTGAAACCTACTGAATGTTGTGTTATATGTGATGAGCAAACCATTGGGAGATGGGGTCCAGAGTTGACCCCCCTCTGAACTATGCTGCTAATGAGAGAGAGAGATAAAGAGGGAGAGAGGCACCATGCTGCACATGCTGATAATGAGAGAGAGAAACAAGGATGTATAGTTATGGCTTCTTCGCTAATTGTTGACTTTACTTCCAAGGACTTTGCCTGTTTGTGTGAATCCCTGCTGACACAGCAGAGTGGAGCCAGGTGCCTGCTGAGACAGGAGGGAGTGGCCCAGTTGATGACCCAGTTTGATGGATGGCAGTGTGGATGCTGGATACCCCGGCAGGAGAGATAGACGAGTCTGCTGAGACTCTAGAGTCCCCAGACCCACCCAGGCCCAGACACGCCACTGAGCACCTCAAGAAGGTGTTGAGCACCTCACAGAAGGAGGGGGTTTGCGAGGATCGATTTGGGGGACTTGGTCAGAGGTTCACAGTGTGTGAAGGCAGGCCGGTGGGGGCTTGTGTGTGTGTCCATCCTCACCTGGGTGATGAGCCAACCACTGAAGAACGGTCTGGCCTGGAACGGAAGGGTCATAATCGATGACCACAATGGTACAACGGAACAAGAAGACAATGGAAGGTTTGCCTGCTGCAGCTGCTCATCTCTCGCTCTCTCTCTCTCTCTCCAACATCACAACAACAACTACCTCAATCCAAACTGAACTGAACTGAGCTCTGCATTATCTTAAGACTATTCATTTACCCCTAGACTTTGATAGAGCATGGTTTTGGTTTATATTTCCACACTTCTGTATATATCATTGCTAACCTGTTTTATATGTATATTTGCATTTTTGATACTGTATTACTTAGTTTACTAATAAACATTTTTAGTTACAGTACTACCAGACTCCAACATATCATTCCATTTCTGCTGGTTTGGTAACCTGGTCACGGGGTATGTGACAGTTGAAATGCTTTGATAGAGTGGATGTGGATAGGATGCTTCCAATGGTAAGGGAGTCTAAGACAAGAGGCCACAGCCTCGGAATAGAGTGATGTCCATTTCAAATGGAGATGAGAAGGTGAATGTGTGGAATTTGTTGCCACAGGCCACTTTGGAGGTGAAGTCATTGGGTATAATTAAGGCAAGGTTGATAAATTCTCGATTAGTTGGGGCACAAAGGGATTTGGAGAGAAGGCAGGAAATTGGAGCTGAGAGGGAAAATGGATCAGCGATGATGAAATGGTGGAGCAGACATGATGGGCCAAGTGGCTTAATTCTGCTTCTATATCTATGGTCTTTTGGTTTTATGTCTTCATTCACATCTTGACTTCTGACCAGCTCCAATGGATGGCAGACAAAATCCAATGAGCTGTGGAACTGAATTCCAGGCTGGTGTTCAATTGAAACATGTTCAGAGGAACTGGAGAGGATTCAAAACAGTGAGTGAATGTGCCCAGGAAGTTTTCCCAAGCACAAATTGAGACAGAAACCCAGCTAATAGCTATATGCAACTCAATGCGCACTAATGGTTTCCAGGGCTTTGGGCTGTTTGCCACTCAGTTAATGGCACTGAACCAAAACTCAGTGCTAGCTATATTACAAAGCTTTGTTTAATTAGCTAGCGTCAACTGCAGCTGGAAGATAACAAGAAACAAACTGTATAAGTAAAAGAATTGCATGAGATATAAAGAAATACTTTCCATTAACAAAGTACCACTTATGGTGAGGAAGAGTGCACATTTTCCAGCCTGCCCTGTAATATTTCAAGTGTCTCTATACCAGAGTGAGCTCTGGAAAAGCTTTCAGAAGCACAATATAATCTATCTGCCGCTAGAACTGCTTCATTCCTCACTGCTTTTGATTCAAAATGATTTGCATGCGTCCTCTCTCCCATTCATTTGGTGATAGAAAAGACGTTTCAGAAGGGCAATGTCATGATAATCATTGGGGATTTTAACATGAAAGTGGATTGGGAAAACCAGGCCAATACTGGACCTCAAGAGAGAGAAATTGTAGAATGTCTAAGGGGTGGCTTTTTAGAACAGCTTGTTGTTCAGCCCACTGGGGGATCGGCTGTGCTGGATTGGGTGTTGTGCAATGATCCAGGGGAGATAAGAGAGCTTAAGATTAAGGAACCTTTGGGGAACAGTGATCACAATATGACCGAGCTCACTTTGAAATTTGAGGAGAAACTAAATTCCAATGTGTTGGTATTTCAGTGGAATAAAAGAAATTACAATGGTATGAGAGGGGAACTAGCCAAAGTTGACTGGAGAGGGACACTAGCAGGAAGGCTGGAGTATCTGTGAAAAATGAGGGAAGAGCAAAACAGATATATTCTAAATAAGAAGAAATTTTCAAATGGAAGAAGGACACAACCATGGCTGACAAGTGAAGTCCGAGTCAAAGTAAAAGCAAAAGAGAGGGCATACAAGGAAGCCAAAGCTAGTGGAAAGATAGGGGATTGGGAAACTTTTAAAAACCTGCAGAATATAGCTAGTAACGTCATTAGGAAGGAAAAGATGAATATTGAAAGGAAGCTGGCAATGAATATCAAAGAAGATACTAAAAGATTTTTAAAGTGTATAAAGAGAATTGAGGGTAGAGATAGGACAATTGAAAATGATGCTGGAAATATTGTAAAGAGAGATGCAGGGATGGCAGAGGAACTGAACGTGTATTTTGCATCAGTCTTCACAGTGGAAGACATCTGCAGTATACTGGATATTCAGGAGTGTCGGAAGTGAAGTATATACCGTGAAAATTACGACTGAGAAGGTGCTCAGAAAGCTTAATGGTCTGAGGGTGGATAAATCTCCTGGGCCTGATGGAATGCACCCTCGGGTTCTGAAGGAAGTAGCTGGAGAGACTGCGGAGGTATTAACAATGATCTTTCAAGAATCAATAGATCCTGGCATTGTACCGAATGACTGGAATATTGCAAATGTTACTCTGCCATTTAAGAAGGGTGGGGTCTCCTCTCGGCAGCCCATGGAGTAAGACACATGTTGACGCTACTCCTTCCTTTTACAACTTACTTTCCACTGCTAGTTTTGTTTAAACTTTGAATATTTATTACTTTTAGTGAAGGATTTATGATTTAATTATGATGGCTGGAACCCGAACTGTAATTGAATTAAGAGGTGGCAAAATTGCTTCTGAAACTGAACAAACAAAAGAGGCAGAAGAAGTCTTTACTTCTGAAATAATGTTTTCTTTGATGCAATATATTAACACCAGAATCAGAATGGTGGACACTAAGATTTATAAACTGATGAATGCTAATGAAAAGCTTGAAAAAACCATCTCTGCTGTCCAGGAATCTTTGAGAAATCTGGAATTTCAATATCAGACACTTAAAAAGGACACTAATAGAATCGGAAGAGAACAGGAGACAATGCATCAAGTGATTAAAGAACAAGAATTAAAGATTTCTATTATGGAAAAGAAAATTGTTAAGGTTTCTTCGGAATTATTAAGAATTAAGAAGAAAATGATTGATCTGGAAAGCAGAAGTCGTAGGATGAATTTACGCATATTGGAATTGTCTGAAAACATGGAAACCGGTGAGCCACTGAAGTTTTTTATGCATATGCTAGACTCACTATTTAGTGAGATACTCGAAGCTCCTCCGTTGATAGACAGAGCTCACCAAATCCCCTGCCTGAAGCCTTCGGTGGAGATGAGACCTCGTCTGGTAATTCTATGTCTGCATTTCTTTGCTGCTAAAGAAGCAATTCTTCGAGATGCTAGGAAGCAGGGAAAGCTAAATTATAATGGAGTAGAGATTTGTATAGTTGAAGATTTTGCCTGAGGTTTACGCAGAAAGAATTAAATATTGGGAAGTGATGGCTGAACTTTATAAAGAGAACTGTCGTCTCTCTTTGCGTTATCCAGCTCGTTTGATAATCTCTCCATCTAATGCTCGCCCAATGCGGCTTGACTCCCCAGAAGAGGCTTGGAAATTTATAAAGAAGTTTAAGCCTGTCTTGCAAGCAACTCCACCAGTTAATCCTTAGCTGAGAGTCGTTTGTAGCTGCATCTTTGAAAGTTCAATCTATCTTCTATGTCTGCCCAGATATCGTTTTGGCTGTGTTTTTTTCTTTAGGATTTGTAAGAGTTTAACACCAGTTGTAACATATTACTTGGCTGGACCTATCTGTTTTGAATATATGATCAATTTTTATTAAATGAATTTAAGATGACTGCTGTTAACTACGTTCTAACCTCTGTTAGACATAATATCAAAATATTTGGAATTTGTTTATTTCTTTACATATCTGTTGTTGTGCCTTTAGTCAGTGGTATCAGCGTATAACTTTCTTTTAAAAAGAGTCTGCCTATTGGAGACAAAGGGTTTAGGGAGTTTAGTTTAGCATGCTGTCCGCCTATTGGATGGTTTTTGGGCTTTGGGGGGAGAGGAGTGGAGCTATTAGTTTTGCCTTTTTCAACTGGGTAGTCCTGAGAGGTTTTCCTGTCAATCATGTTGTTTATTCCTCTGATCAAATCCATAATTTGTTCTTCCCTGTGGGTTTGGTCTGTGGCGGTGCACTAACTTATTTTATAAAATCTTAAATTAAAGCCTTATTATGGATGTTAATAAAATTAATATAATTTCTTGGAATCTGAATGGCTTGAACCAACCTATTAAGCGTAGAAAGATCTTTAAGAAATTAAAAACACTCCAAGCTGATATTATTTTTGCGCAAGAGACCCATATCCATAGGGAGGATGAAAACTGTTTGTTTTTTAATTCCGAAGGGGCACTCAGTTTCATTCTTCATCAGTTACTAAAATTAGAGGGGCATCTATTTTTATTAATTTTAAAATCCCATCCCTTTTGTACATTTGAATACTGTCACTGATTCAATTGGAAGATACTTAATTGTTACTTGTTTGTCATGGTTTGTCAAAAGGTGCCTTTGGTGTGTGTGTATGCACCTAATGTAGATAGCACTGAATTTTTTAAGAGGTTATTCTCTGTGTTGCCAAATTTAAATGAATATGAGTTGATCATGGGTGGTGACTTTAACTGTTGTCTCAGTCCTTTGATTGATAGGTCATCAACCAATCCGTGGCTCCCTAATAAGGCTGCGACCTATATTAATTCCTTTTTATTGGAATACAGTTTGGTTGATATTTGGAGATTTCTCCATCCTAAAGATAAGGATTTTTCTTTTTTTTCACATGTACATCATAAATATTCAAGAATTGATTTTTTTTGTTGGATACGCGATTGGTGCCTTTTGTTGCTGACTGAGCATATGACGCTATTGCGTTGTTGGATCATGCGCCCAGGAAACTAATACAGAAGTTCCCTGATAATATAAGGAATGCATCTCAGTGGAAATTTAATACTACACTTCTGCATGATTCAGCATTTGTAAGTTTTATTAAAGAGCAAATTTCTTTATGTTTTGAATTAAATACAACTGAGGGTATGTCAAATTTGGTTATTTGGGATGCGATGAAATCTTTTCTTAGGGGATAGATAATTTCATATTCAATATCTTTAAGAAGGAAAACTAAAGCAAAGCTTTTAGTGATTACTAACAGGATTAAAGAAATAGATAAAGTTTATTCAGTAGCACCTACTGAAGATTTATATAAGGAAAGGGTGGAACTTCAAACACAGCATGATCTGCTTTTGACTTTTCCCATTGAGCAGCAACTTTTGAAATCTAAAAGTCAATTTTATATACATGGAGATAAGTCGGGTAAATTGTTGGCCGGTCAACTTAAAGCAACTATGGCTTGAAGGCAGACTTTGAAAATACGAAGAACTGATAGAACTGAAACATCAGATTGTCAGGAAATTAATAAGGTATTTTTGGATTTTTACTCCAACTTTTATAAATCTGATATTCCAGACAACACCACTTCTATGAATAGATTCCTGCAAAGATTGAATATACCCAAAATTTCTATTCAAGATAAGAATACATTAGATGCGCCTATTAAACGAGAGGAAATAGCAAGGGCTACATCCTCTTTTCAATCAGGTAAAGCTCCAGGACCAGATGGATCTATGGTAGAATTTTTTAAGGCATTTACTGAAGTACTTACACCTCATTTATGCCAAATTTTCACTGATTTTATATCTTCTGGGACCCTCCAGAAAACTTTCTATGAGGCATCAATTTCATTAATTCCCAAAAAAGAAAAAGATTTATCTGAATATGCCTCTTACAGACCAATTTCTTTATTAAATGTGGATTCTAAAATTCTTTCTAAGATTTTGGGTAACAGGCTGGAGATCCTGTACCTGAAATTATTTCTAATGATCAAACTGGATTTATTAAGAATAGATATTCATATTTTAATATTTGGAGATTATTGAACATTATTTATTCCTCTCCATCTAAAGAATCTGAATGTGTTGTTTCCCTTGATGCAGAAAAAGCCTTTGATAGGGTAGAATGGTCCTATTTATTAGAGGGTTAGAAAGATTTAATTTTGGTCCAGGTTTTATTTACTGGATTAAGCTGATCTATCAAGCTCCTGTGGTGGCAGTTATAACTAACAATCAAAAATCTCCTTATTTTAGGCTATACAGAGGTACCTGGCAGGGTTGTCCTCTTAGTTCACAGTTATTCAACCTGGCTTTAGAACCTCTTGCTATTGTTCTTCAGGACTCCAACAAGTTTTAAGGTATTAAGAGAGGAGATAAAGTGCATCATGTTTTATAGTATGCAGATGACTTGTTAGTTTATATTTTAGATCCTAAGAAATCTATTCCTGCTACGTTATCTGTATTTTCTGAATTTAGTAGTTTTTCTGGATATAAATTAAATTTGCAGAAAAGTGAGTTGTTTCCTATTAATAACTACTTGAATCAATATGATCAAATTCCTTTTAGCATTGCTAAAAATAACTTTACTTATCTTGGTATTAAAATTACCAAAAATTATAAGGACCTGTATAAATATAACTTTCTTCCATTAATTGAATACATGCAACAAATACTTTCTAAATAGTCTCCAATGACATTATTATTAATTGGTCGAATTAATGCAATTAAAATGATAGTGTTACTGAAGTTCTTATATGTATTCCAAGCAATCCCTTCTTTTGTTCCTAAACTGTTTTTTTTTTGATAGAATAGACTCTAAAATTCTATCTTACATTTGGAATAATAAAAATCCTAGATTGAGAAATTTATTGCAGAAATTAAAAAGTATGGTGGTATGGCTTTGCCAAATGTTAGCATGTATTACTGGGCAATTAATATTCGATATATTTCTTTTTGGATTAATTACACAGACATGCATGACTATCCTTTATGGGTGGATTTGGAGAAAAACTCGGTGAAGGAGTATTCTTTGGCCTCTTTACTCCTCTTCTTTTTTTGCTTTCTAAGATTGGTAGTCGAGCCCTCAATCCCATTATTAAACATACATTAAGAATTTGGTTTCAGTTTCATAGATATTTTGAGTTTAATAATTTCGTTCTTTCTAGTAAAATCCATCTTAATTATTTTTTAAACCATCAATTTCTGATCAGACCTTTTTAATTTGGAAAACCAAAGGAATAATAACTTTTTTAGACTTGTTTATGGGGAATTGTTTAATGTCTTTCACTCAGTTAGTGGACAAATATAACTTATCTAATGCACACTTTTTAGATATTTACAAATTAGTAAGTTTCTACATAGTTTAGAACCATAGAATATTACAGCACAGAAACAGGCCTTTTGGCCCTTCTTGAGTGTGCCAAACCATTTTTCTGCCTAGTCCCACTGACCTGCATCTGGACCATATCCCTCCATATCCCTTTCATCCATGTACCTGTCCAAGTTTTTCTTAAATGTTATAAGTGAGCCCGCATTTACCACTTCATCTGGCAGCTCATTCCACACTTCCACCACTCTCTGTGTGAAGAAGCACCCCCCCCCATGTTCCCTTTAAACTTCTCCCCCTTCACCCTTAACCGATGTCTTCTGGTCTTTTCTCCCCTAGCCCCAGTGGAAAAAGCCTGCTTGCATTCATTCTATCTATACCCATCATAATTTTATATACCTCTATCAAATCTCCCCTGATTCGTCTACGCTCCAGGGAATAAAGTCCTAACCTATTCAACCTTTCTCTGTAACTCAGTTTCTCAAGTCCCAGCAACATCCTTGTCAACCTTCTCTGCACTCTTTCAACCTTATTGATATCCTACCTGTAATTCGGTGACCAAAACTGCACACAATACTCCAAACTTGGCCTCACCAATGCCTTATACAACCTCACCATAACATTCCAACTCTTATATTCAATACTTTGATTTATAAACGCCAATGTACCAAAAGCTCTCTTTACAACCCTATCTACCTGTGACACCACTTTTAGGGAATTATGTATCTATATTCCCAGATCTCTCTGTTCTACTGCACTCCTCAGTGCCCTACCATTTACCTTGTATGTTCTACCTTGGTTTTTCCTTCCAAAGTGCAATACCTCACACTTGTCTGCTTTAAACTCCATCTGCCATTTGTCAGCCCATTTTTCTAGCTGGTCCAAATCCCTCTGCAAGCTTTGAAAACCTTCCTCACTGTCCACTACACCTCCAATCTTAGACCATAAGACAAAGGAGCAGAAGTCAGCCATTCGGCCCATGAGTCTGCTCCGTCATTTTATCATGAGCTGATCCATTCTCCCATTTAGTCCCACTCCCCCTGCCTTCTCACCATAACCTTTGATGCCCTGGCTACTCAGATATCTATCAATCTCTGCCTTAAATACACCCAATGACTTGGCCTCCACCTCCGCCCGTGGCAACAAATCCAGCAGGTTCACCACCTTCTGGCTAAAAAAAATTCTTTGCATCTCTGTTCTGAATGGGTGCCCTGCAATCCTTAAGTCATGCCCCCTCATACTAGACTCCCCCACCATGGGAAACAACTTTACCACATCCACTTTGTCCATGCCTTTCAACATTTGGAATGTTTCTATGCGGTTCCCATTTCATTCTTCTAAACTCCAAGGAGTACAGTCCAAGAGTGGTCTAACGTTCCTCATATGTTAACTCTCTCATTCCCAGAATTATTCTAGTGAATCTTCTCTGAACCTTCTCCAACGTCAGCACATCCTTTCTTAAATAAGGAGCCCACAACTGCACACAGTACTCAAGTGAGGTCTCAACATCACATCCCTGCTCCTATACTCCATTCCTCTAGAAATGAATGCCAACATTGCATTCGCCTTCTTCACCACTGACTCAACCTGGAGGTTAACCTTTAGGGTATCCTGCATGAGGACTCCCAAGTCCCGTTGCATCTCAGAACTTTGAATTATCTCCCCATTTAAATAATAGTCTGTCTGTTTACTTCTTCTACCAAAGTGCATGACTGTACACTTTCCAACATTGTATTTCATTTGCCACTTCATTGCCATTCTCCCAATCTATCCAAGTCTCTCTGCAGACTCTTTGTTTCCTCAGCACTATTGGCTCCTCCACATATCTTTGTATCATCAGCAAACTTACCCACAAAGCCATCTATTCCATAATCCAAATCGTTGATCTACAACGTATAAAGAAGCGGCCCCAACACGGACCCCTGTGGAACACCACTGGTAACCGGCAGCCAACCAGAATGGGATCCCTTTATTCCCACTCTCTGTTTCCTGCCAATCAGCCAACGCTCTATCCACATATTTAACTTTCCCATAATTCCATGGGCTCTTATCTTGTTTAGCAGCCTCATGTGCGGCACCTTGTCAAAGGCCTTCTGAAAATCCAAATACACAACATCCACTGCATCTCCCTTGTCTAGCCTACTTGTAATTTCATCAAAAAATTACACTAGGTTTGTCAGGCAGGATTTTCCTTTAAGGAAACCATGCTGAGTTCTGCCTATCTTATCATATGCCTCCAGGTACTCCGTAACCTCATCCTTGACAATTGACTCCAACAACTTCCCAACCACTGATGTCAAACAAACAGTCTATAATTTCCTCCTTTTTGCTTCCTTAGCCCCCTTCTTAAATAGCGGAGTGACATTTGCAATCTTCAATTCCTCCAGAACCATGACAGAATCTATTGACTTTTGAAAGATCATTGCTAATGCCTCCGCAATCTCCACAGCTACTTCCTTCAGAACACGAGGTTGCATTCCATTTGGTCCAGGAGATTTATCTACTCTTAGACTATCGTGCTTCCTGAGTACTTTCTCTGTCATAATTGTCACTGCACGTATTTCTCTTCCCTGACACCCTTGAGTGTCCGGTATACTGCTAATGTCTTTCTCAGTGAAGACTGATGCAAAATACTCATTCAGTTCCTCCACCATCTCCTTATCTCTCAATTCAATTTCTCCAGCATCATTTTCTATTGGTCCTATATCTACTCTCACTTGTCTTTTACTCTTTATATACTTGAAAAAGCTTTTAGCATCCTCTTTGATATTATTTGCTAGCTTCCTTTCATAGTTCATCTTTTCCCTCTTAATGTCCTTCTTAGTTTCCTTTTGTAAGCTTTTAAAAACTTCCCAATCCCCCATCTTCCCACTAATTTTTGCTTCCTTGTATGCCCTCTGGTTTGCTTTTACTTTGGCTTTGACTTCTCTTGTCAGCCACGGTTGCATCCTTTTTCCATTCAAAAATTTCTTCTTTTTTGGAATATATCGGTCTTGCACCTTCCTTACTTCTCGCATAAACTCCAGCCACTGCTGCTCTGCCGTCCTTCCCGCTAGTGTCCCTTTCCAGTCAACCTTGGCCAGTTCCTCTCTCATGTCACTGTAATTTCCTTTACTCCACTGAAATACCGACACATCGGATTTCGGCTTCTCGTTCTCAAATTTCACAGTGAACTTGATCATGTTATAATCACTGTCTCCTAAGGGTTTCTTCACCTCAATCTCTCTAATCACCTCTGGTTCATTACACAATACCCAATCCAGTACAGCCGATCCCCTGGTAGGCTCAACAAGCTGTTCTAAAAAGCCATCTCGTAGACATTCTACAAATTCTCTCTCTTTAGATCCAGTGCTGACCTGATTTTCCCAATCCACTTGCATGTTAAAATTCCCCATAATGATCATACCACTGCCCTTCTGGCAAGCCTTTTCTATTTCCTGTTGTAATTTGTAGTCCACATCACTACAGCTATTAGGAGGCCTGTAGATAACTGCCATCAGGGTCCTTTTACCCCTGTGATTTCTTAGCTCAACCCATAAAGTTTCTGCACCTTCCGATCCTATGTCACCTCTTTCTAATGATTTAATATAATTTCTTACCAATAAAGCCACGCCACCCCCTCTGCCTACCTGCCTATCCTTCTGATACACAGTGTATCCTTGGACGTTCAGCTCCCAGAGACATGCATCCTTTAGCCAGGTCTCAGTGATGGCCACAATATCATACCTGCCAATCTGTAGCTGTACGACAAGATCATCCACCTTATTCCTTATGCTGCGTGCATTTAAGTATAACACCTTAAGTGTTATAGTCCAGTATTTGGTACTTTTTGCTTTGATTGCACTGTAACTCATCCCGATGGCTGCAAATTTGCCTCATCACCTGTCTGTCCTTCCTGACATCTTTACTACACACTGTCTTAGATTTATTTCTGTTTTCCCCCTCCTCCGCTCTATCATTCCAGTTCCCATTCCCCTGCCAAATTAGTTTAAACTCTCCCTAACAGCTCTATTAAATCTTCCCACCAGGATATTGGTCCCCTTCAGGTTCAGGTGTAACCTGTACTTTTTGAACAGGTTATATTTCCCCCAGAAGAGATCCCAATGATCCAAGAATCTGAAGCCCTGCCCCCTGCACCAGTCTCTCAGCCATGCATTCATCTGCCTGATCCTTCTATTATTACCTTCGCTAGCACGTGGCACAGGTAGCAATCCTAAGATTATTACCCTGGAGGTCCTGCTTCTCAGTGTCTTTCCTAACTCCCGGAAATCTTTCTTCAGGACCTCCTCCCTTTTCCTATCTATGTCATTGGTACCAACATGTACCACGACAGCTGGCTGCTCACCCTCTCCCTTCAGAATATTCTGGACCTGATCCGAGATATCCCGTACTCTGGCACCTGGGAGGCAACACACCATGCGGGTATCTCTATCAGGCTCACAGAATCTCCTGTCTGTTCCCCTGACTATGGAATCCCCTATGACTACCGCATTCCTCTTCTCCCTCCTTCCCTCCTGCACAACAGCCCCAGGCTCAGTGCCAGAGACCCAGTCACCGTGGCTGTTCCCTGTCAGGTCATTCCCCCTTAACAACATCCAAAATGATATACTTGTTGCTGAGCGGGGCAGCCACAGGGGTGCTCTCCACTATCCGGGCATTTCCCTTCCCTCTCCTGACAGTCACCCGGTTTTCTGACCCCTGTAGCCTAGGGATGACTACCTCCCTGTAGCTCCTGTCTATCACCTCTTCACTTTCCCTAATAAGCAGTAGGTCATCAAGCTGCAGCTCCAGATCCCTAACACGGTCTCTGAGGAGCTGCATCTCGGTGCACCTGGCACAGATGTGGCCATTTTGTATCATTAGCAAATTTGCTGATCCAATTTACCACATTATCATCCAGATTATTGATACAGATGACAAATAACAATGGACCCAGCACTGATCCCTGTGGCACACCACTAGTCACAGTTCACTTCCAAATTAACTTCCAGATTTTTCCTCTGCTTATTCACCCAATATAATAGATACTCCTTTTCAGGTACAACCATTTCAAAAGGACTGATAGCTATAATTTATAAATGGTTATTGAATTTGTGAATGTTATCTAACGATAAAATTAAAGCTATGTGGGAATTGGAATTTTGAGGGTCACTTTCAGATAATCAATGGGATAAATTTTTTCATTTGGTAAATACTTCATCTATTTGTGCCCATTATTCGTTGATACAGGTCAAGGTAGTGCATTGGGTGCATATGTCAAAGGATAAATTAGCCCATATCTTTTCCAGTATTAATCTTATTTGCAACAGATGTAATATTGAGGTGGCTACTTCAACACACATGTTTTGGTCTTGTGTCAAGATGGATAATTTTTGGAAAGATGCCTTTAAAACTTTATTAAAGGTCTTGAATTTGGACCTACAACTGAGCATTCTTACAGCAATTTTTGGGATCAGCCCACCGGAAACAGGATATATTCCTGTTTCCGCTCAACGGATGATAGCTTTTACAACTTTATTGGCTAGGAGAGCCATTTTTCTGAAATGGAAGGACTCTAATCCACCTACTGTTTTTTATTGGCTTACCTCCATTATGTCCTGCCTACGTTTAGAGAAAATAAGAAGATGGACATTTGATACATCCTTTAAATTTGAAGAAACCTGGCGACCTTTTATTCCATATTTTCATATAGTTTGATTTATTGCTCTTCCAATTACTTTCTCAAAACTTTGGAATTGATCAGAAAATTTCTTGTTTTTCTTGCTTTTACTCTCAGTATGAGCTGCCCAGTTCCTGTTTTAACTCTTTTTCTTTTTTTTTTGTTTAGTGGGGTTTTTTAATGTATATAAAAATTATAAAAGTCTCTTTATCTTTTTTCTTCTTTTCATGGAATGATAAGAGGAGAATCAATTATCTTATTTTTATTATATACTATTAGATTAATACCATGTATGATCTTGATAATGTTTATTTTACCTTTTATATGAATTGTTATTGATATAGCTATTTGAGATAATTCTCTTGTTTATATATATGTACTTTTTTTAATTAATAAAAAGATTGATAAAGAAGAAGCAGAAGGGTGGGAGGCAGCAGAAAGGAACCAGTAGAACTGTTAGCCTGACATCAGTGTTCGGGAACTTGTTGGAATCGATTGTCAGGGATGAAATTACGGAGTACCTGGAGGCACATGACGAGATAGGTGAAAGCAAGCATGGTTTCTTGAAAGGAAAATCCTGCCTGACTAACCCACTGCAATTTTTTGAAGAAGATTCAAGCAGGGTAGACAAAGGAGATGCAGTAGATGTGGTCCACTTGGATTTCCAGAAGACCTTTGTCAAGGAGCTGCACCTGAGGCTGCTCAGCAAGATGAGAGCCCGTGGAATTACAGGGAATTTACTAGCATAGGTGGAGCACTGGCTGATCAGCAGAAAACAGAGAGTGGGAATAAAGAGATCCTATTCTAGTTGGCTGAATTGGACTTCCACAGGGGTCAGTGTTGGGACTGCTGCTTTTTACGATGTATGTCAATGATTTGGACTATGGGATTAATGGATTTGTGACTACATTTGCCGATGATACAAGGATTGGTGGAGGAGAGGGTCGTGTTGAGAAAACAGAGAGCCTGCAGAGAGACTTAAATAGTTTAGGGGAATGGGTAAAAAAGTGGCAAAGGAAATACAATGTTGGAAAGTGTATGGTCATGCACTTTGGTGGAAGAAATAAACGAGCAGTCTATTATTTATATGGGGAGAGAATTCAAAATGTAGAGATGCAAAGGGACTTGGGAGTCCTTGTGCAGGATACTCTGAAGGTTAACCTCCAGGTTGAATCGGTGGTGCAGAAGGTGAATGTGATGTTGGCATTCATTTCTAGAGGTATAGAATATAAGAGCAGGGATGTGATGTTGAGGCTCTATAAAGCACTCGTGAGACCACACTTGGAGTATTGTGTGCAGTTTTGGGCTCCTTATTTTAGAAAGGATATATTGACATTGAAGAGGGTTCAGAGAAGATTCACAAGAATGATTCCAGGAATGAAAGGGTTACTGTATGAGGAATGTCTGGCTGCTCTTGGGCTGTGTTCCCTGGAGTTCAGGGGAATTGGGGGGGGGGGGTGTTCTCATTGAAATATTCTGAATGTTAAAAGGCCTGAGCAGATTAGACATGGCAAAGTTATTTCCCATGGTAGGGGAGTTTAGGACAAGAGGGCACGACTTCAGGATTGAAGGACGTCCATTTAGAACAGAGATGCGGAGGAACTATTTTAGTCAGAGGGTGGTAATTCTGTGGAATTTGTTGCCATGAGCAGCTGTGGAGGCCAAGTCATTGGGTGCATTTAAGGCAGAGATAGATGGGTTCTTGATTAGCCAGGGCATCAAAGGGTATGGGGAGAAGGCAGGGGAGTGGGGATGACTAAGAATTGGATCAGCCGATGATCGAATGGCAGAGCAGACTCAATGGGCTGAATGGCCTACTTTTGCTCCTATATCTTATGGCCTTATGTGACCTGCTCAGTCAGGTTAGTCCGGTTTGCTCAGAGTTTTGGTTCCTGGTGTAATTTCATCCCTCAGCCAATACCTGAAGGTACTGAAGGTCAAGTCAGCTTTAAAAGGAAGGCAGTTGGTAACCGTGTACTGCTGAGGCATTGGTCAGACACCATTTGGAATATTGTGAGCACCATATCTAAGAAAAGACAAGCTGGCATTGGAGAGCGGCCTGAGGAGGTTGACAAGAATGTAATTGAATAATTGAAACAGATGAACATATCAGGAATGTTTGAAGGCTTTGGGTTGGATTTCAGAAGTATGAGAGGGAATCTCATTGAATTCTCAGTATAGAAAGGCTTGGACAAACCAAATGTAGAGAGGATGTTTCCTTTAACAGGAGAATCTTAGATCCAAGGGCACAGCCTGAGAATAAAGGGACATCCCTTTGGAACTGAGATTTTAATTTATTTTTTTATTTAGAGATACAGTGCAGTATGGGTCCTTCCAGCTTTTCAAGCTGCACTGCACAACAACCCCAGATAACCCCAATAAACTAATCACAAGACAATTTACAATGACCAGTTAACCTACTGGTATGTCTTTGGACTGTGGGAGAAAACCTCACACATTCCATGAAGAGGACATACAGAGACTCCTTACCGAGGGCACTGGATTGAACTCCAAACTCCAATGCTCCGAGCTGTAAAAGCATTGTGCTAACCACGACATTACTGAGGCACCCACGAGATGAGGAGGTATTTCATCAGCAAGTGGATAATGAATCTGTGGCCATAGAGAGCTATTGAGGTCAAGAAATTGACTGTATTTAAGGCAGAGATTCTTGAGTGATAAAGGTTACAGGGAAAAGGCAGGTGAATGGATTGAAAAAGAATCATTAACACAAGAAATTCTACAGATGCTGGAAATCCAGAGTAACAAATACAAAATAGTGGAGGATCTCAGCAGCTTAGGTAACACCTATGAAGAGGAATAAGGAGTCAATATTTCAGGCCGAGACCTTTCATAAAGACTGATAAAGAATAGGCTATGACTAAATGGCCAAGTAAACTCGATGAGCCAAAAGGCCTAATTCTTCTTCCATATCTTATGGCTTCATTGACAATAATGAATGGAGTATAATCCATATATTAAGTAAACCATACCACACAGGTATGAAGGACAGGTCTTCTGTTTTAAAGATTTTAGTATATGAAGCAGCACAGGAATTTAGATATGAGAAACAATAAAGGACAATAACATTCCACTCCTTATCTCAAAATACAAGACAGGAATTATTTAGTTATTATTAATATGCAAACTTCTAGCTCCCAGTCAACTAAATGGGCTGTATGATTCATTAAGAAAATGTTTATTTTGGTGTTGGATCTGACTGTTTAATTCTTAGATTCGACAGTTTAATTGATAATTTCTTTATTGTTTGACAATTAATTTTCTGCTTCTATTTTAAGTAGTTCTTAAATGTATAACAGTTTAATGTGCCTCTAGTGGCTATACAAAGTATATTTCTGGAAATCTCTGGAAACTTAATTGTTCTGCATTAAGTGAATTTGTGTTTTCTCGTTGGCTAATGTGATATGGCAGTATTGAATAAGTGCTTTCTGATTGATTAATGGAGTTTTTCTTACCTCTGTGGTATTAAATAGCTAAACACAAAGCAGGCACCATGTTAATCCTCTTAGTTTTTTAATCTTAGACTTTTCTAATCACTCAACTTCCCTCTATTCCATCAACTCTTAATAAAATGATTATGAAGCAATTGGTTTTGCTCCTCTTTCCTGATTTCTGAAAGAACCGTGGATTTAAACACCTGAATTCAACATTGGTAAGCAAAAAGATCAGTGTTCATCTCTCACTTCTTTTTTTCTCTAAGGCAGTCTCTTGGGTTTGAGCATTAGTTACTTCCACCCTGTTTTTGTGGATTCTGAAGTGGTTAATGAGGCCAATATGGAATCTGTAGATGTTCCCACAGATGGACGTGTGGTGTCTGGTCAGATGGCAGAGAGGGAGAGTTCTCCTGCATTTATGCGGTGGCATAATGCAGGGCATTCACTTTGAGCATTTACTCTGAGTGCTTGTGATGCACTGACAAGAGTTTCTCAATACCATCTCAAGTGCACCTGCTCCACTTGGAGAGCCATGGGCCAGTGATCCTGACCTCAGTGGTTGGGAAGATGTTGGAGTCAATTGCTAAGGATGAGGTTATGGAGTACTTGGTGACACAGGACAAGATAGGACAAAGTCAACATGGTTTCCTTAAGGGAAAATCTTGCCTGATGAACCTGTTGGATTGCTTTGAGGAGATTACAAGTAGGATAGATAAAAGGGATGCAGTGGACGTTGTATATTTGGACTTTCAGAAAGCCTTTAACTAGGTGCCACATATCAGGCTGCTTACCAAGTTAAAAGCCCATGGTATTACAGGAATGTTTCTGGCATGGTTAGAGCATTGGCTGATTGATAGGAGGCAGCTAGTGGAAATAAAAGGATCCTTTTTTTGTTGGCTACGAGTGACTAGTGGTGCTCTGCAAGAGTCAGTGTTGGGATCGCTTCCTTTTATGGTGTATATCAATGATTTAGATGATGGAATAGCTGGCTTTGTTGTCAAGGTTACAGACAATACGAAGATTGGTGGAGAGGCAGGTAGTGTTGAGGAAACAGGTAGGCTGAAGAAGGACTTAGACAGATTAGGACAAGGGGCAAGAAGGAGACAAATGAAATACAATGTTGGAAAACGCATGGTCATGCACCTTGGTAGTAGAAATAAATGTGCAGACCATTTTCTAAATGGGGAGAAAGGGACTTGGGAGTCCTTGTGCAGAACACCATAAAGGTTAACCTGCAGGTTGAATCAGTGGTGAGGAACGCCAATGCAATGTTAGCAATCATTTCAAAAGGTATAGAATGCAAGAGCAGGGATGTGATGCTGAGGCTTTATAAGGCACTGGTGAGGCCACACCTTGAGTATTGTGAACAGTTTTGGGGTCCTCACCTAAGAAAATATAGAACATAGAATATAGAAATCTACAGTACATTACAAGCCCTTCAGCCCACAATGTTGTGCTGACCATGTAACCTATTCTAGAAGCTGCCTAGAATTTCCCTAGCGCATAGCCCTCTATTTTTCTAAGCTCCATGCACCTATCTAAGAGGCTCTTAAAAGACCCTATTGTATCCACTTCCACCACCGCCAACAGCCATGCATTCCACAGACCCACCACTCTCTGTGTGAAAAACTTACCCCTGACATCCCCCCGCACCTACTTCCAAGCACCTTAAAACTATGCCCCCTCATGTTAGCCATTTCAGCCCTGGGAAAAAGCCTTTGGCTATCCACATGATCGATGCCCCTCATTATCTTATACACCTCTATCAGGTCACCCCTCATTCTCTGTTGCTCCAAGGAGAAAAGGCCAAGTTCACTCAACCTAATCTCATAAGGCATACTCCCCAATCCAGGCAACACCCTTGTAAATCTCCTCTGCACTCTCTCTATAGCATCCACATTCTTCCTGTAGTGAGGTGACCAGAACTGAACACAGTACCCCAAGGGGGGTGGGGGTGGGGGTTTCTGACTAAGGTCTTATATAGCTGTAACATTATCTCCTGGCTCTTGAACTCAATCCCACGGTTGATGAATGCCAACACACCATACAGTTAACAACACTGTCAACCTGTGCAGCAGCTTTGAGTGTCCTATGGACACGGACCCCAAGATCACTCTGATCCTCCACACTGTCAATCCACACTGTAATATTATATTCTATCTTCACATTTGATCTACCAAAATGAACCACCTCACACTTAACTGGGTTGAAGTCCATCTGCCACTTCTCAGTTCTGCATTCTATTGATGTCCCGCTGTAACCTCTGCCAACCTTCCAGACTATCCACAACACCCCCAACTTTTGTGTCATCAGCAAACTTACTAACACACCCTTCTACTTCCTCATCCTGGTCATTTATAAGAATCTCAAAGAGGAGGGGTCACAGAACAGATCCCTGCAGAACACCACTGGTCACCAACCTGCATGCAAAATATAAAACATCTACAACCACCCTTTGCCTTCTGTGGGAAATACAATTCTGGATCCACAAAGCGAGGTCTCCTTGGATTCCATGTCTCCTTACTTTCTGAAGGAGCCTTCCATGGGGAAACTTACTACCTTACTGAAATCCATTTACACTACATCCACTGCTCTACCTTCATCAATGTATTTTGTTACATCCTCAAAGAATTCAATGAGGCTCGTAAAGCATGATCTGCCCTTGACAAAGCCATGCTGACTATCCTTAATCAGATTATGTCGCTCCAAATTCTCATAAATCCTGCCTCTCAGGATATTCCCCAACAGCTTGTCCAAAACTGAAGCCAGACTCACTGGTCTATAATGTCCTGGGTTATCTCTACTCCCTTTCTTGAACAAGGGAAGAATATTTGCAACCTTCCAATCTTCCAGTACTTCTCCGGTCCCTATTGATGATGCAAAGGTCATCACAAGAGGCTCTGCAATCTCCTCCCTCGCTTCCCACAGTAGCCTGGGGTATATCACATCTAGTCCTGGTGACTTATCTAACTTAATGCTTTTCAAAAGCTCCAGCACATCCTATTTCTTAGTGTCTATGTGCTCAAGTGTTTCAGTCTGCTGCAAGTCATCCCCACAATTGCCAAGGTCTTTTTCCTTGGTGAATACTGAAACAAAGTACTTATTAAGTGCCTTCCGCTACCTCCTCCGACTCCATGCCTACGTTTCCACTATCGCACCTGATCGGTCCTATTCTCACACAGCTCATCCTCTTGCTCTTCACATACTTGTAGAATGCCTTGGAGTTTTCCTTAATCCTGCTCACCAAGGCCTTCTCATGGCCCCTTCTGGCTCTCCTAATTTCATTCTTAAGCTCCTTCCTAGCAACCTTGTAATTTTCTAGAGCTCCAACTGCACCTAGTTTCTTGAACCTTTTGTAAGCTTTTCTTTTCTTCTTAACTAGATTTTCTACATCCTTTGTACACCATGGTTCTTTAACCCTACCATCCTTTCCCTGCCTCAATGTAACATACCTGTGCAGAGCTCCATGCAAATATTCTCTGAACATTTGCCACATTTCTGCCGTGCATTTCCCTGAGAACATCCGCTCACAAGTTCCTGCCTAATAGCATCATACTTCCCCTACCCCAATTAAATGTTTTTCCCAAATTGTCTTCTCCTATCCCTCCCCAGCGCTATGGTGAAGGAGATAAAGTTAAGAGCTGAGAAGTAATGTTGTAGTAATGTCAGATCCCACTTGGAGTACTGTGCTCAGTTCTGGTCACCTCACTACAGGAAGGATGTGGAAACTATAGAAAGGGCGCAGAGGTGATTTACATGGATGTTGCCTGGATTGGGGAGCATGCCTTATGAGAATAGGTTGAGTGAACTCGGCCTTTTCTCCTTGGAGTGACGGAGGATGAGAGGTGACCTGATAGAAGTGTACAAGATGATGAGAGGCATTGATCGTGTGGATAGTCAAAGGCTTTTTCCCAGGGCTGAAATGGTTGCCACAAGAGGACACAGGTTTAAGGTGCTGGGGAGTAGGTACAGAGATGTCAGGGGTAAGTTTTTTATGCAGAGAGTGGTGAGTGCGTGGAATGGGCTGCTGGCAACAGTGGTGGAGGTGGATACGATAGGGTCTTTTAAGAGACTTTTAGATAGGTACATGGAACTTAGTAAAATAGAAGGCTATAGGTAAGCCGAGTAATTTCTAAGGTAGGGACATGTTCGGCACAACTTTGTGGGTAAAAGAGCCTGTATTGTGCTGTAGGTTTTCTATGTTTCTATGTTTCTAACTCTAAAATGCTCCCTTACTGAGAGATCTGACACCTGACCAGGTTCATTTCCCAATAACAGATCAAGTACAACCTCTCCTCCAGTTGGGTTATCTACATAGTGCATCAGGAAACTTTCCTGAGCACACCTAACAAACTTCACTCTATCTAAACACCTTGCGCTAAGATGCCAATCAATATTAGGAAAATTAAAATCTCCCATCACAGCAACCCTTTATTATGGTGCCGTTCCAGAATCTGCCTCCCTATCTGCTCCTTGATATCCCCGTTACTACTGGGAGGGGGTTCTCTAAAAAAAGCACCCGGTAGAATTATTGTCCCTTTCGTGACTTCCATCCACACTGACTCAGTAGATCATCCCTCCATGAGTTCCTCCTTGTCTGCAGCCATGACACCATCCCTAATTAGTAATGCCAGCCCCCCGTCTCTTTTGCCTCCCCCTTTGTCCTTTTTGAAACATCTAAAGCCTGGCACACTCAGCAGCCATTCGTGTTCCAGAGACATCCAAGTCTCTGAAATGGCCACATCATCATAGTTCCACTTACACATCCATGTTCTAAGTTCATCTGCTTTGTTTATAATACTCCTTCCATTAAAATAGACACATCTCAAATCATCAGGCTGAGTGCATCTTTGCTCTCCTATCCTTCCTCACAAACTCCCTACAAGCTGTCTCTACCTATGCTCCAACCTCCCCATCCTCTGCCTCGTCACTTTGGTTCCCACTCCCCTGCAAGTCTAGTTAAACTCTCCCCAATAGCATTAGCAAACCTCCCCTCGGATTCAAGTGCAGCCTATCCTTTTTGTACAGGTCAAATGTCCCCAGAAGAGGTCCCAATGATCCAAAGATCTGAATCCCTGCTCCCTGCTCTAATCCTTCAACCACGCATTTATCCTTCACCTCATTCTATTCCTATACTCACTGTTGTGTGGCACAGGCGGCAATCCCGAGATTACTAAGTAACCCTCAGGTTCAGTCCGCAGCGTTAGTCATACCAGAAGTATGAAGTCTGAGGTACAAAGCCTCTTGTTTGTGTGGATGCTGCCTGATGTGTTCCCGTTACAAATCAGTACCACGAAATAACAAACAGTACGCCATATGCAATTAAACGATTTAGCTTTATAATTCTTAATTTGACTAGAGGGTTAGTGAAGAAACAAATAGAAAAGGGCCCATTTTAATGAAACCGTCTAATGCTCATGTTGGAACTCATGGTTTCCCATCTGTTAGTCCTCCATTGATTTCCCCCAGGCATCATTGACTCACAGCCCCATTTCAAGTCCATTCTGTCCTGCAGTCTACGACTTCTCCATTCTGGCATCTTCTCCCTCCATCTTCCACCAAACAAAAGACTGCAAGTGCCTCACTGTCAGGCACACAAGAAAGAAAAAACACCCTCCTCATTGACAGCGCACATTCCAAAACCCCCGTTAACTCTAGTCATAACCCAAACACTGCTGCTACAGAGCAACCATTACATTAGCAGTGAAACCTTTCCCAGGGCGTTACACTCTCCCCCACCAAATTTAGTCATGTCCTCATGACTTTGAGATAATTTGTCAACCCTTCCTGCAAAGTACAAAGTCCAACCCAGGTGTAAGAGGCAGTGACATAGCTCCCCAAAGCGGTAGGGGACACACTCTGTTCCCCCGGTGCTACATAGGCCAGCCTATCTGGTTGTCTCCTAATTCTCTGAGACCTCCGTCCCCCTCATCTACCTCTTCATGGGGATACTGGGGATATTTCTGGTCCACCTGGCGAGACCAACCTGGCCTTTCACTAGTGCCCACCTGGAACTCGGACCCCTCTCTCCCTTGGTTGAGCCCCGCTTCATTCCTTGCAGGGTCCCACTGAAAGCCAGGCTGTCCACGGATAGCAACTCCCCACCCCCCAATTTCACCTGACTCATCCTGAGAATGGTTAGGAGTCTCTTCCTCAATCAGTGGGAGTTAGCAGAAGGCAGCATACACCACTCCCCCATTTCCTCATCCTCTGAATCAGTATCCCACTCAGAGGCGGGGGCCTGTCCAATCTGTCCTGCTGTTGATCCTGCAGTCACCCCGTGTCGCTGCAGGGATCTTTTACTAGGTGTAGGCTCCAGGTTGGGCTCTGGGTCAACCTGCACCTCTTGTCCCAGAGGCAGAAGATGGTTCCGATGGAGAACCTTGACAGGCCCATTCCCTTCCTCTGGTTTCACTCAGAAAACCGGTGCATTCGGAATCTGACTCTCCACCACATAGGGTGTAGCCACCCAGCGGTCAACCAACTTATGCTTCCCAGGTTGACCCAAATTCCTTATGAGGACTCAGTCTCCCGGCAGGAGTTGGGAGAACCTACCCTTTTGATCATACCTTCTCTTATTCCCTTGATTCTGCTTGGCAGCCACGACCCTAACTAATTCATCAGCTTTTTTCAGCTCCTTTCTCATATCAGACATGTACTTCAGATAAGTCTTCAATGCTAGGTCGCTCTTGTCAGTCCCAAAACAAAGGTCAATGGGCAACCTCGCCTCGTGCCCAAACATCAGATAATACGGTGATTGTCCGGTACTTATTTTCGAGTACAGTTGTAACAGTGGACCAGATGTTCAATATGTTGACTCCACCTGCTCTTCTTGCTGATCTCCAAGGTCCTGAGCATGTCTAGCAAGGTCCAATTAAACCTCTTGGGCTGGGGATCACCTTGTAGCTGATAAGGAGTAGTCCTCGACTTCTCGACTCCAAGCATGCTCAGTGACTCACGTATTAGCCTACTCTTGAGATCTTGTCCTTGATCACTATGTATCCACCTGGGGAGGCCATAATAAATGAAATACTTCTCCCATGTTGCAGCATCTGGCACTATTGACAGGAAATCCATACACACCAGGTCAAGGGGCCCCACACTCTGCAAGTGGGACTATGGATTGGCCCTCTTAGGCAGCGTCTTCCTCCATGTTCATCAAATGCATGACTTGCAGTATTCTTCAACCTCTGGCTTCATTCAGGGCCAGTAGAACCGGTCTCTGAGCAATCCATAGGTCTTTTCAACCCCCAAATGACTTCAATGCAATCCTCCGATACTTCTCCGGCAGAACCAGCTGGGAACACTGAGGCCGGTCTGGAGGCGATGTGACCCGGCATAGGATCAACTCCAGTCTGGGCCATTCTCTCAGTAATGGAGACATCACAGTGTTTTGTCTTCTCCACTTGGGCCCTGTCTCCCTTTTCAACTGCTGACCAAACGTTACCAATGCTCGGGTCATCTTGCAGAGTAGTTGCCAGTTCCCCAGGACTCAATTCCGGCAGCTGGTTTGTCTTCAGAGCAGTCAGGTTACAGTAAACTTGTGGAAAGGCATCATCAGAAGCTCCCAATTGATCTACCAGTTGATCCTGCCTTTGCCTTCCCTCTGCCTTCACCATGATGGAAAACTGGCACAAGGCAAATATGGACAGTCCACGGCCCCCACTCCTGGGGCCCCAATTGTACCAGGCAGACTCTACGCCATTACATCAGCGCTAGTCTGAACTAAAACAAAGTCTGTGCCCATCATTTTATTAGATCTCCGCCCCACAATCGTAACTTTGCTTACAGTTTTAAAAGTCGAATTAGGAGGATTAATGGCACCAAATGGTGACTCCTTTGCTTGCATCTTTGAAAACAGCTCTATTTCCATTTTTAATATCTCAAATTTTCCCTTTCAGAGTTGTTTTGAAGACTCTGACCTGGAGTTACACGCTGACTATGGTTCTTTGCAGGAATGGGACCCGCTCTTGGGGTTTCAGGATTGGCCGTTATTCGGTATGCCAAGCGCTCAGCTCACCAAGATTTTGTGGCTCTGGAGAAGGGCGGATTGAAGGTGGGTGTCTGGACAGGAGATCAGTGTGTCGTGGGAGACGGAAGATCTAAGGCTGTGTGCCCAGAGACCCGAGATCTTTGGGCACAGAGCTCGCAAAAACTGATACAATGGACTTTTAACATCATAACCAGTGAGTTGTTTGCTATGTTTTCCCTCTTACTGTGAAATGGAGACACTCCTTCCTCCGTTATTAGGGAGAGAGATGTTGAATACTGGGTGAAACGCGAAATCTTTGGGGTAACTGCAAGTCTGTGTCTTTGCTGCTACTTTGCTCATGTTTGAGTGCTCGGTGGTGGGTGCCGATGCTTTCTTTTGCTGGTGGGGGAGGAGGGAGCATTGCTTGCTGCCACTTACATGTGGGAGGGAGGGGAGCTGGGGGGGACTTTGGGGTTCTAACATTTAACTGTCATTTATTCCTTGGGGTCACTCCTCTGCTTTCTCTGGTTGCGAAGAAAAAGCATTTCAGGGTGTAGGCATTTCTCTGACATTAAATGCACATTTGAAACCTTTCAAATTAACAATTCATCAGGAGTACGAATATCTCCCCCACTCAACACACAAGCATTTGTTTCCAGTAACACCGTGGATGTTCAACCCTTGCAGCATCCATACCAGCACAGACTTACACACACAACCCACTGGTTCAATGCTCAGCGCAATCACACAGCATCCAACAAAATCAATCCTGGACGAGCCCCCACAATTGTAACTCTCAGGTTCGGCCGGCGGCGTTAGTCTAGGGAAGACAGTCTCTGGCCCTGCCAAATGTGTGAAATCTGAGGTACAAAGCCTCTTGTTTGTGTGGATGCTGCCTGATGTGTTCCCGTTACAAATCAGTAGCACAAAATAACAAACAGTACACCATATGCAATTAGACGATTTAGCTTTATAATTCTTAATTTGGCTATAGGGTGAGTAAAGGAAACAAAAAGAAAAAAGGCCCATTTGAATGAAACCGTCTAATGTGCATGTTGGAACTCATGGTTTCCCATTTGTTAGTCCTCCATCGATTTTCCCCGGGTAGCGTTGACTGGCCCCATTCCAAGTCCACTCTGTCCTTTAGTCTGCGACCTCTCCATTCTGGATCTTCTCCCTCTATCTTCTGCCAAACAAAAGATTGTGAATACCTCATTCTCAGGCACACAAGAAAGAAAAAACACCCTCCTCATCGACAGCGCACATTCCAAAACCCCCATTATCTCCAGTCATAACTCAAACACTGCTGCTACAGAGAAACCATTACATTAGCAGTGAAACCTTTCCCAGGGTGTTACAACAACCTTTGGGGTCCTGCTTCCCAGCTTCCTTCTTAACTCCCTGTATTCTGCTTTCAGGACCTCCACCCTTTTCCTACCTATGTCGTTGGTACCAATATGTACCACGACCTCTGGCTGCTCACCCACCCATTTCAGGATATTGTGGACGCACACAGAAACATTACAAACCCTGGCACCTGGGTGGCAAAGTACCAACCTTGTTTCTTGTTTGTGCCCACAGAATTGCTTATCTGTCCCCCTAACTATAGAGACCCGTATTACTTCTGTCCTCCTGTTCCATTCCCTATCCTTCTGAGCCACAGGGCCAGACTCAGTGCCAGAGATACAGCCACTTTTGCTTCCCCCAGGTAGGCCATCCTTCCCCAACAGCACTCAAAATGGAGTACTTTTGCTGAGGGGACAGTCCCAGGGGTGTTCTCCACTACCTGATGCCCTCCCTTCTCTCTCCTAATGGTCACCCCAGTGTGACTACCTGTCTGTAGCTCCTGTCTATCACCTCCTCACTCTCCCTAACAAGCTGAAGGTCATCAAGCTGAAACTGCAGTTCCCTAACTCGTTCTCTAAAAAGCAACAGTTCGATGCACCTGGAGCAGACGGGGCCGTCAGGAAGGCTGGAGGTCTCCCAGACATCTCACATTTGACACCCAGAACAGAAAACTGGCCACACAGTCATACCCACTATTCTTGTTAGAGAGGGAAAATAAGTACCCTACCTCGGCTAGATCCGTCCTCACCGAAGCCCTGATGAGACTACAACCGCTCCAGTAGACCGAGTTATTTCAGAGCTTTCTCAGTGTCCTTGCACCAAGATGAGCTACTGAGTCTGCGCACTTCTTCCCCACCTGTGCGAAGCTCTCTCTCTCTTCAAATCGATTGGTCCACCTCTAATGTGCTGAGCGCCGTGAAATGCACCTTTTATAAACTTTTCTCCCTGACCTGTGTGAAGCTCTTTCTCTCTTCGAATCGATTGGTCTGGCGCTGATGTGCTGGCATTGGAGAGTGTTCAGAAGAGGTTTACAAAGATGATTCCAGGAATTAAATGGTTATCATATGAGGTACATTTGATGGCTCTGGGTCTGTACTTACTAGAATTTAGAAGGATGAGTGGGAATCTCATTGAAACCTTTTGAATGTTGAAAGGCCTAGACAGAGTAGATGTGGAAAGGATGTTTCCCATGGTGGGGGAGTCTAGGACAAGAGGGCACAGGATAGAGGGGCATCCATTTAAAACAGAGATGAGAAATTTATTTAGCCAGAGGTGGTTAATTTGTGGAACTTGTTACCACAGGCAGCTGTGGAGGCCTGGTCGATGAGTGTATTTAAGGCAGAGAGTGAGAGGTTCTCGATTGGCCATGACATGAAAGGTTACAGGGAGAAGACCAAGGAGTGGAGTTGAGGAGGGGATAAAAGGATCAGCCATGATTGAATGATCGAGCAGACTTGATGGGTCAAAAAGGCCTAATTTTGCTCCTATGTCTTATGGTCTTCTGATGCCACATTTTGTCAAGAAGTCCTTGAGCACATCTTTGAATCTTTTCCTCTGTCCATCTTTTTCACACACAGTATATGGATTGAACTGCCAGAGAAAGTGGTGAAGTAGGAACACTAACACCATTTAAAAGTTCAGATACATGGATAGGGAAGGCTTGGGACAAAGTGGGCATATGGGATTAGATTAGATGAGCATGGATGAGTTGGGCCAAAGGGCCTGTTTCCATACTATGTTACTCTGCAATCTGGTAAATCTCTTCCTGTGACAGAATTGAAAATCAAGAGATTTTCTAAACCAAATACATGTTATATACTGCATAGGTTACACAGTCCACACAGTCCATGTTCACACTAATGCTTCACCAAGCCAATGAGATGCTTCTGCAAGTGCAGCCACATTAATAGAAAACATTGCTGGCAATTTCAGTCAGTTCCCACATGGCAAAGCATCAACAGACAAAGATCTTATTCTAATAATCAAAATAGGACATACATGGTAAATGGTAGGGCATTGAAGAATGCAGTAGAACAGAGTGATCTAGGAATAATGGTGCATAGTTCCCTGAAGGTGGAATCTCATGTGGATAGGGTGGTGAAGAAAGCTTTTGGTATGTTGGCCTTTATAAATCAGAGCATTGAGTATAGGAGTTGGGATGTAATGTTAAAATTGTACAAGGCATTGGTAAGACCAAATTTGGAGTATTGTGTACAGTTCTGGTCACCAAATTATAGGAAAGATGTCAACAAAATGGAGAGAGTACAGAGGAGATTTACTAGAATCTTACCTGGGTTTCAGCACCTAAGTTACAGAGAAAGGTTGAACAAGTTAGGTCTTTATTCTTTGGAGCGTAGAAGGTTGAGGGGGGACTTGATAAAGGTATTTAAAATTATGAGGGGGATAGATAGAGTTGACATGGATAGGCTTTTTCCATTGAGAGTAGGGGAGATTCAAACAAGAGGACATGAGTTGAGAGTTAGGGGGCAAAAGTTTAGGGGTAACACAAGGGGGAATTTCTTTACTCAGAGAGTGGTAGCTGTGTGGAACGAGCTTCCAGTAGAAGTGGTAGAGGCAGGTTTGATATTGTCATTTAAAGTAAAATTAGATAGGTATATGGACAGGAAAGGAATGGAGGGTTATGGGCTGAGTGCAGGTCGGTGGGACTAGGTGAGAGTAAGTGTTCGGCATGGACTAGAAGGGCCGAGATGGCCTGTTTCTGTGCTGTAATTGTTACAATGTTATATGGTTATATGTCATGATTATTGTAGGTCAAAAGTCCCTTAGGGTGGTCTACTTCTCCAGAAAACCACAAGCACACAGATAGAACATAGAACCTAGAATAATACAGCACAGGAATAGTCCCTTGGACCATGATGTCTGCACTGCCTGTGATCTCAGTCTAAATTTATTCTGTCTGTACATGATCTGTATCCCTCTATTCCCTGCCTGTCTATGGTTTTGCCCCAATCTTTTTTTAAACATACAACATAGGGCATTGAACTGCACAGGAGCAGGCTCTTCAGCCCACAATGTCTATGCCGAACACAAATCAAAATTCAAAGTTCAAAGTAAATTTATTATTAAAGTATGTATATGTCACCATATACTACCCTGATATTCATTTTATTGCAGGCATTCACAGTAGAGCAAAGAAATATAATAGAATCAATGAAAACAGACAAAGACTCATCACCAACCAATGAGCAAAAGCAGACAGAGTTTGCAAATATAATAATAATAATAATAATAATAATAATAATAATAATAATAATAATAATAAATAGACAGATAGATAGATAAACAAGCAGGAAGTTAAGTAAGTAAATAAATAAATACTGAGAACATGAGTTCTAGAGTCTTTGAAACTGTCCGTATTTTGTGCTCATGCTGGTTCCTGAACTTGGTGGAGTGGGACCTCCTTCCCGATGGGAGCAGTGAGGAGAGAGCCCGGCCTGGATAATGACAGTCCTTGATGATGGGTGCTACTTTCTTGTGGCAGTGCTCCAAATTAAACTGTGTTTTCTGCCTACATATAGTCTATATCCCTCCTCTCCCTCATATTCACATGTCTCTGTATAAACCAGTTCCTTTTGGTTTTCATAGCTGGGGGTGGAGGTAGTGGGGATTAACTCCCACTACCTATTAAATGCCCCCAATGATATGCTTCTCAAATAGCCTCTGACAACCAAGTCCAGCTCCTGGCCTTCATGTGTGGCTTAGCTGCTAAGCCCAATGGAACCATTTCTACTGACAGGAGAAGGGGCAAAGGTGGGTTACTGGCTCCTTAAGGCCAGTCACTTCAGGTAGATGGAGCTCATCAGCCATTGTTGGCAGTTCATCTAGGAGAAGGGAAGCTATGATCTCGAACCTCTGCTGCCTTGCAGCTATACCCACTTGTGGGAAAGTCTTCAGGGGTAAATCTGGACCTGGAGTCCTTAAGACAGTCCTACGTAGGCAGCTAGGATGCAACATCCATAATGGCCTCTCTGCATGTGAAAACCTTTTAAATGCCATTTTTGTACCTGCTTACAACATCCTCATGGCAGATATTCTCAGCATCTGCCATTCTCTGTGAAAATATCTCCTTTAAATTATTTTCTCTGCAACTCACCATTTCACCCTTGGGAAAAATTATTTTGGCTGTCTACCCTATCTATGTCTATGGTAATTTTATAATTTTGTATCGAATCTCCTCTTATCCCCTGATGCTCCATAGAAAAATCCCTAGTTTGTTCAATCTCTCCTTGTAGCACATGCTCTCTAATCCTGACAGCATCCAGGTAAACCTGGCAGCATCTATGGAAAAAAGTACAATCGACCTCCTACCCAAAATCCACAAACCTGCTTGTCCAGGTAGACCCTTTGTTTTAGCTTGTTCCTGCCCCACTCAACTCATATCTGCATTGACTGTACTTTTTTTCCATAGATGCTGCCTGATCTGCTGAGTTCCTCCAGCACTTTGTGTGTGTTGCTCGGATTTGCAGCATCTGCAGATTTTCTCTTGTTCCAGGTTCTTCTGCACCCTCTCCAAAGCCTCCACATCCTTCCTGTAATGGGACGATCAGAACTGCACATGATACTTGAAGTGCAGCATGAAGTTTTAACATGAAAGCAACAAAATGCTGGAGGAACTCAGCAGGTTAGGCAGCATTTATGGAAAGGAATAAATAGTCAACGTTTCAGGCCAAGACCCTTCATCTTGTAAAGGAAGGGGCTAGAAGCCAGAATAAGAAGGTGGGCAGGGGTGTAAGTTGGCAGGTGATAGGTAAAGCCAGGTAATGGGGAAAATGAATGGGTGGGGGTGATGAAGTAAGAATCTGGGAGGGGATAGGTGGAAGTGGTAAAGGGCTGCAGAAGAAGGAATCTGATAGGGGAGGAGAGTGAACCAGGGGAGCACCAGAGGGAGGTGATGAGCAGGTGTGGAGAAGAGAAGGCCAAAGAGGGGAGGCAGGATGGCGAATGGATAATGAGAGAAAAGGGAGGGGAGAAATTACTGGAAGTTAGATAAACATGGCTTCCCTATTCTTATATTTACTATGCTGTCCAATTAAGGCAAGTATGCCACACCCCGTCTTTACCACCCTATATTCTTGGCTGACCACTTGCAGGAATCTATGACTTACATCCCAAGATCCTGCTGTGCATAAGTGCTGCTGAGGGTGTTGCCAATTACAGTATATTTCACATTTGACCTAAACTATTAACATTTCCCTAGGACAGAACATCTGGACAGGCCTGGTTGTCTTATGGACACTCAGTTGAAGTCTGCAAACAGGGGGCAAGAATGGTAAAGTGTAAGACTGATACGATAAAATCAGCAGGTCAGCAAGTAGGGGGATTTTCTGCTAATAATAATTGAGCCAGGATTGGGGCAAGAAAGAAGGGATTAAGAACTTTGTTCCATCTAGGCCCTTGTACAACCCACTCATTCACACTGTCAGTGGCAGTGTGGTATGGTGGGTACAAAATGTGCCTTACCATTTTTGAAAATTGAGCACACCGAACCCAGTTCAGGCCAGTTTTACCACAGTAATTGCCCCTTATTATAAATAACACAGAGGGAGAACAACATGTTTATTTCCCTTACTCATAGAGTGACGAATCTTTGGGATCTCGCAGTGCAGATTTAGATTTTTTAAAATTGTTTTTGGGTTTGAAACAATGGTTTTGGGTCAGAGTGGGAAGATAGGGGTCAGTTTAGGTTAGGATTTAGGGAAAGGAATGTAGAGGAATTAGAGGTCAGGTCTGAGTATAAGAATCTGCTCCGTGTTTGAAGGTCAGTGATGTGAATGTGGTGCATCCATGGTCAGATGTTGTGCCACCAGAGAATGAAGTCAGAGAAAGGGTACAGAGGAGATTTACCAGGATGCTGCCTGGTTTAGAGAGTATGCATTATGATCAGAGATTAAGGGAGTTAGGACTTTACCCTCTGGAGAGAAGGAGGATGAGAGGAGACATGATAGAGGTATACAAGATATTAAGAGGAATAGACAGAGCAGACAGCCAGTGCCTCTTCCCCAGGGCACCACTGCTCAATACAAGAGGACATGGCTTTAAGGTAAGGGGTGGGAAGTTCAAAGGGGATATTAGAGGAAAGTTTTTCACTCAGAGAGTGGTTGGTGCGTGGAATGCACTGCCTGAGTCAGTGGTGGAGGCAGATACACTAGTGAAATTTAAGAGACTACTAGACAGGTATATGGAGGAATTTAAGGTGGAGGGTTATATGGGAGGCAGGGTTTAAGGGTCGGCACAACATTGTGGGCTGAAGGACCTGTACTGTGCTGTATTGTTCTATGTTCTATAAGTTGAGGCCAGTTGGCTGGAGTGAATTCTACTAATCTCTGCGAGTCTGCTAGGGAAATTGAAACCCAATGTCTGTGGGCCTGAATCCAAGCTGAAATTTGTTTGGAAGCTAGAAGCTGGAGGCTGGATGCTGGGTGCTGAAGAAGACTGCCTGTCCTGTGGTTGAAGGAAATGGGTGGGAGTGAGGAATGGGGCTGGTTTTGGTTTTGCTATTGTTGTTTTGTTGCTTGTTGTGTTTTGTGTTGTTCTGCCAAGCATTTGGACATGCTATGTTGGCACCAAAATGTGTGCCAACACTTGTGGGCTACACCCTCAGGTGCATTAGTTGCTAACATAAATGAACCATTTCATTGTATGTTTCGATGTGCATGTGAAAAATAAACTTGAAACTTGAATCTACTGAGTGCCACAGATTGATTTTAAAAACTTTCAATACAAATTTCATTATGTTTCTGGATATTAAACAATCAATCATTTTGGGAAGTGGCACTTGGGAAGTGGATGAGGAAGTGGTATTGAAGTAAAAAATCTGCCATGATCTAATTGAATGGGTGAGTAGGTTAAGGAGTCCAAGTAGTCTATTCCTGTTTTATATGCCCTTATGTTCTAAACAACATAGAAGTGGTTGTTACCACATTTCACAATTGGACAAATCAATTTTTATTTGCGCAATATTGAAACAAAATCATTATCCAATGAAACTACCAGATACATATGTCAACTTCACCTTTCCTTTTACTACACATCCCTTAAATGGAATTGGCTTATTATTGTCATATATACCAAAGTACAGTGAAAAACTTGCTTGCATACTGTTCATACAAATCAAATAATTACACAGTGCATTGAGACAATAACAAAGCATGTCAGCTAAGAAAGTGCAGTGCAGGTAGACAGTGAGGTGCAGGATCATAATGAGGAAGATTGTGAGGTCAGGAGTTCATTTCATTTTACTAGAGGGAGAGGGAATAAGACAAAATGTCTAGAATGGATAGAGGTCTTTGATTATATTGACTGCTTTACTGAGGCAGCAGGGCTGTAATAGAATGCTACACCATAGAAACAGACCCTTCAGCCTATCTAAACTATGCCTGCTGGTTTTCTGTCTAGTTCCATCTACCTGCACACAGACATAGCTCCCCATACCCTTTTCATTCATGTATCTATCCAAACTTCTTTTACATATTACAATTGAAATTGTGTCTATTACCTCTGCCGGCAGTTCGTTCCACATCCCCACCATATTTTTGAGTGAAGTATCTCCCCCTTAGATTCTTCTTAAATATTTTACCTTTCACCTTAAACCTACTGTATGACCTCTAGTTCTAGTCTCACCCTGCTGAGGGGAAAAAGCCTGCATGCATTCCCCCTATCTATACCATTCATAATCTTACATATTTTTACAAGATCTCCTCTCATTTTCCTACTCTCAAGGGAATAAAGTCCATACTTATTCCCTCTTTTCCTATAACTCAGTCATCAAGTTCTGGCAACATCCATGAGAGACAACCATCTACTACCACTCTCTGGTTTCTCCTGCTTAGCCAAATTTGAATCTAATTGACTACTTCTCCCTGAATGGCAAGCTACTTAACCTTCTGGACCAGCTGCCCATGCAGGACTTTGTCAAAGACTTTGATAAAGTCCATGTAGACAACGTCTAATGCCATCCCTTCATCAGCCTTCTTGGTAACCTCCTCTGTAAGATTAGTTACACATGACCTGCCACACACAAAACCACTTTGATTATCCCTAATCTGGCCCTGTCTTTCCAAATACTTATATATACAGTCCCTTACAATACCTTCCAATAACTTACCCACGAATGAGATATGGCTTTAATTTTCTGACTTAATTTTTCTTTGTATCTCATCCATAGCTAGGGACATCATAAATATCTCTGCCAGGACCTCTCCAATTTCTGCACTAGCCACCCACAAGGTCCAAAAGTTCATCTGCTTAGGCCTGGGTATTTATCCACCCTAATTCATCTCAAAGGAGTAACCACTTCTTTAGTAATCTGAATAAAGTCCATAATCTCAATACGCTTCTTCCTCATTGGACTCTTTATCTGACTCCCGAGTAAATTCTGACACAAGATTTCATTTCATTCCATTTAAAATCTACCCGTCTCTTTCGGCTCCAAGCATAGATGGCCATGCAGACCAAATTTTCCACTTGCTATCCTTTGTTCTTAATATAGCTATAGAAGCCCTTGGGATTTTCTTTCACCTTGTCTGCCAGAGCAACCTCATGTCCTCTTTTAGCCCTTCTGATTTCATTCTTCAGTGTTTTATTGCGTTTCTTATATTCTTCAAACTGCCTTTTTTGATCCTAATTGCCCAGACCTGATATGCACCTCCTATCCTTTTTACCAGTGCCTCAATATTCCTCGATAATCCTGTTAGCCTTGCCATTCTTTCTAAAAGGAACTTATGGAGTCTGTACTCTTAATATTTCACTTTCGAAGGCTTCCTATTTACCAAGCATCTCTTTGCCAGAAAACAGCTTATCCTAATCCTCACCTGCCAGATTACCCGATGACATCAAAGTGAGCCTTTATCCAGTTTAGAATCTGAACCTATTCTTCTCCATAATTATCTCGAATCCAATGGTGTCAGCATTTAGTGTAATATTTCAGCGCCCAGTCGTAAGATCAGGTTTCAATTGTCTCTCAGGAGTTTGTATGTTTCCTCCACATGCTCCAGTTTCTTCCCACATTCCAAAGACATATGGATCAGGAGGTTAATTGGATACTTGGGAATGCATGGGTGTAATTAGGCAACAGAGGTCTACTGGGCTGGAAGAGCCTGTTAACCTGCTCTACCTTTAAATAAAAATAAAAATCACAGTTGATGTTTATTTTTTTGCAACTAGAAGGAAAGGAGGTTAGATCTATGAACAGTGTTCTCTTGGGTAAGTAGAGGGCTACTTCAAAGAAAATCCTCGTGGGAGAGGCAGAGCATTTGAAAGCAGATAAGAGTAAACTATTAAACTTGGTAAACTGTTTTATTATTGTCATATGTAATGAAGTACAGTGAAAAAACTTTCTTTTGTATGCCATCCATACAGATGATTTCATCATGGCAGTGCATTGAGATAGTACAAGACAAAATAATAGCAGAATGGAGAATGAAGTGTTCTAGTTACAGCGAACGTGCAGAGCAGGCAGACAATAAACTACAAAGTCATGACAAGTCCATCTTATCATACTAGTTTGATAGTCTCTTATAATCAGCAGTTAAGAGGTACTCATAGACTTAGTGGAAGGGTGGAGAAAGATGAAATTATAAATTCCCTTAAAATGGACATTCTCATTGACTTCCAATGGTTTTGTAATGTTGAACATCTCTCTGCATCAAGAATCTCGTTATTTTTAATTTCAAGAAGGCTATTCCATCGCAGAGTGCTGACAACTATTTTAAAAATCCATTATTGCAAGATTAAACATGACTTCCCCAGTCTCAAAAGTTGAAATGAAACTATGAACGTTTATTATCATTAGTGTGAAACATTCTGCTTTATTTAAGAATTTCCCTATTCTCAAGTATTCAGGTTTTCTGACAAGCTTGCTTTAAAGCTCTGTAATTTCCCTTTCTGTGTATGAATGGGACAGAGGCAAGAACATTGAGCCTGAATTGATGGGGAAAAATGAGTGACTTTTGCAACTAGTGGGAATGCCAAACCTGCAAGAGACTAATAGCTGGTCCAAGGTCGCACTTATTTGATCACTTCCAACAAGGTGTTGCTTGGCTTATAAAAGAAGTATCTGAAATTGGAATGCATTGAACTTCTGAATTTCCTCTGACCTCATCTCTTCCCATTCCTGTAACTCCTTCAGCTCTTTAACTTAACCAGATACCATGGACCCCAATTCTATCAATTTGTTCATTACCAAATTCATTAGCTCCACAGAGTGACAGAGGATGAGAGGTGACCTGATAGAGGTGTATAAGATGGTGAGAGGCATTGATCGTGTGGATAGCTAGAGGTTTTTTGCCAGGCCTGAAATGGCTAACAAGAGGGGGCATAGTTTTAAGGTGCTTGGAAGTAGGTACAAGCGGGATGTCGGAGGTAAATTTTTCACACAGAGAGTGGTGGGTGCAGTAGAGTCATTTAAGAGACTCTTAGATAGGTACATGGAGCTTCAAAAAATAGAGGGCTATGTGGTTAGGGTAATTCTAGGTCAAAGAACCTGTTTCTGTCCTAACATAGAGCACAGAACCTGAAACACTACAGTACAATTCCTACGGCCCATAACCTACTCTAAGATCAATCTAACCTTTTCCTTCTGTTGTGTATTTAATATTTCAGTGATATTTTAAATATATTGAATCACAAAAAAGAGCAAATCTGCAGATGCTGCAAATCCAAGCAACACACACAAAATGCTGGAGGACCTCAGCAGATCATGTTCAATCCATCAGGTTGGAGGCTACCCAAATGGAATATAAGGTGTTGTTCCTCCAACTTGAGTGTGGCTCCCTCACTACTATTCAGGGCCCCATACAATCCTTCCAGGTGAGGCGACAGTTCACCTGTGAGTCTGTTGGGGTCATATACTGTGTCTGGTGCTCCCAGAGTGGGCTCTTGCATATCAGTGATACCCAACATAGATTTGGCCAAAAAAAAAACCGGGATCTCCCAGTGGCCACCCATTTTAATTCCACTTCCCATTCCCATTCCGATATATCTATCCTTGCCCTCCTCTACTGTTGCAATGAGGCCACACTCAGGTTGGAGGACAACACCTTATATTTCTGTTGGGGTAGCCTCCAACCTGATGGCATGAACATTAATTTCTCAAACTCCAATATAACTCGGAGTCCTGCCATGTGCAGAAGTTCGCTGATGACACGGCCATAGTGGGGTGTGTCAGGAATGGACAGGAGGAGGAGTATAGGAAACTGATACAGGACTTTGTGATATGGTGCAACTCAAACTACCTGCGTCTCAATGTCACCAAGACCAAGGAGATGGTGGTGGACTTTAGGAGATCTAGGCCTCATATGGAGCCAGTGATCATTAATGGAGAATGTGTGGAGCAGGTTAAGACCTACAAGTATCTGGGAGTACAGTTGGACGAGAAGCTAGACTGGACTGCCAACACAGATGCCTTGTGCAGGAAGGCACAGAGTCGACTGTACTTCCTTAGAAGGTTGGCGTCATTCAATGTCTGCAGTGAGATGCTGATGATGTTCTATAGGTCAGTTGTTGAGAGCGCCCTCTTCTTTGTGGTGGCGTGTTGGGGAGGAAGCATTAAGAAGAAGGACGCCTCACGTCTTAATAAGCTGATAAGGAAGGCGGGCTCTGTCGTGGGCAAAGTACTGGAGAGTTTAACATCGGTAGCTGAGCGAAGGGCGCTGAGTAGGCTACGGTCAATTATGGAAAACCCTGAACATCCTCTACATAGCACCATCCAGAGACAGAGAAGCAGTTTCAGCGACAGGTTACTGTCGATGCAATGCTCCTCAGACAGGATGAAGAGGTCAATACTCCCCAATGCCATTAGGCTTTACAATTCAACTGCCAGGACTTAAGAACTTTTTTTTTTAAAGCTATTATTAATGCTTTTTGAGTTAGTGATTTAGATGCATATCATATTATTACTGAGTTAAGTATTGTATGTAAGGAGTTTTTGCTACAACAAGTGTATGGGACATTGGAAAAAATGTTGAATTTCCCCATGGGGATGAATAAAGTATCTATCTATCTATCTATCTATCTAATAATGCCCCCCACTTTCACCATTAACCATCCCCCTTTCCCTTTCTCACTTTATCTCCTTACCTGCCCATCGCCACCCTCTGGTACTCCTCCCCCCTTTTCTTTCTTCCATGGCCTTCTGTCTTCTCCTATTAGACACCCCTTCTCCAGCCCTGTATCTCTTTCGCTAATCACCTTCAGAGCTCTTTACGAACCGTTCCCTTCCCAGTTTCACCTATCAGTTTGTGTTTCTCTCTCCCCTCATCCCTACTTTTAAATCTACTCCTCATCTTTTTTTCTCCAGTCCTGCCGAAGGGTCTCGGCCTGAAACGTCAACTGTACTCTTTTCCATAGATACTGCCTGGCCTGCTGCATTTTGTGTGTGTTGCTTGTAAGTATATTCCTTGATTAAGCATTATTGTTCATTTAAATAATCCATTATGGGTTATACGTAAAAGTAGTGAATGGCATACATCATATGCGTACACCTTGCTAAAGTAAAAACAAAACCTAGATACATTCTCCTAGGCTCCCATCTTTTTCTTGCAATTGGCTTTATGTTTCAGAGTTATAAAACTTAACACTTCCTACATAGCCCTCCATTTTTCAGTCATCCCTATGCTTATCTAAAGTTGATTAAATGCCCTTAAGTATCTACCTCTACCACCACCCCTGGCAGGGAATTCCATGCACCTTCGCTCTCTGTGTAAAGCATAACCTCTAACATGCCCCTGTACTTTCTTCAAAACACCTTAAAATTGTTCCCCCGCATATTAACCATTTTCACCCTGTGAAAAGTCTTCACTATCCACCTGATCCTCTTGTACACTTCAAAACACCTCTCGTCCTCCTTCACTTCAAAGAGAAAGGCCCTAGCTGGCTTAACCCATCCTCGTAAGACATGTTCTCTAATCCAGGTGGCTTCCTGGTAAATCTTTTTTGCAGCTTCCACTTCCTTCCTATAATGAAGCAACCAGAACTGAACATAATACTTCAAGTGTGGTATAATCGTGGTTTTATAGAGCAACACACCATAAGCTTCTTTAACAACCCTATCAACCTGCATGGCAACTTGGAGATATCTATAGATATGATCCCAATATTTTGCTGTTCTATGTTCTATTAACTAAAATCTTCATATTACGGGAGAGATACCCAGGAACAACAGTGGTTTCAGGAAGATTGATTTGAATGATCCTAAAAAAATCAATGGTTTTATGCAGTTATTCAATAGGCAGGAGGGAAAGGTTGCTCATTATAACATAACTAAGAGGATTGAGCTGATAAGATATTTGCAATTAAGAGGTTTAATAAGCTAGACACATGGCCTAGGTTCATATCTATAGAACACAGAACAGTATAGCACTGAAACAGGCTCTTTGGCCCACAATGTTGTGCCAAACCAATTAAATTATTAATAAAATGGCCAACTAAACTAACCTCTTCTGTATACACAATGCCCATATCCTTTCATTTTCCTCACACTCATGTGCCTATCTGAACATCTCTAGAATGCCTGGACCCCAGGCATTCCAGACACTCAACACTCTCTGTAAAGAAAAAACTTGCCCTTCGCACCTCCTTTGAAATGACCCCTTCTGACCTTAAACACATGCTCTCCAGAATTGGAAATTTCAACCCTGGGAGAGAGATACTGTCTGTCTGTTCTATGTATCTCATAATCTTAATAACCTCTATCAGACCCCCCCCCCCCCCCACCAACCTCTGCCGCTCCAGAAGAAACAATTCAAGTTTCTCTCGTTATAGCACATGTATTCTAATCTGGGCAGCTTCGCGGTAAACCTGTTCTGCCATTTTCCAAAGCCTCAACATCTTTCTTATATTGGGGCAACCAGAACTGTGTACAATACTCCAGATGCAGCCTAATTAGAGTTTTATAAAGGTACAACATGACTTTTGATCTCAATACCTTGACTAATTATGTTGTGTACTTGGATTTTCAGAAGGCCTTTGACAAGGTGCCATACATGAGCCTGATTAGCAAGCTACTAGCCCAGAGTATTACAGGAAAGATTCTAGCATGGATAAAGCAGTGGCTGATTGGCAGGAGGCAAAGAGTGGGAATAAAGGGAGCCTTATCTGGTTGGCTGCTGGTGTTCCACAGGGGTCTGTGTTGGGACGGATTCTTTTTACAATAAATGTCAATGATTTAGATGATGCAAAGTTTCCAGATGATATGAAGATAGGTGGAAGGGCAGGTAGTTTTGAAGAAGTAGAGAAGCTACAGAAGAACAGACAGATTAGGAGAATGGGCAAAAAATTGGCAGAGAGAATACGGTTTCTGAAAGTTTATGGTCATGCACTTTGGTAGAAGAAATGAAAGGGCTGACTATTTTCTAAATGGGGAGAAAATACAAAAAATGGAGGCAGAAAGGGACTCGGAAATCCTTGTGCAGGATTCCCAAAAAGTTAATTTGCAGGTTATGTCTGCGGTGAGGATTTTAGCATTCATTTCACAAGGACTAGAATATAAAAGCAAGGATATAATGTTGAGACTTTATATAAAACACTGGTGAGGCCTCATTTGGAGTATTGTGAGCAGTTTTGGGCCCCTTATCTTAGAAAGGATGTGTCAAAACTGGAGAGGGTTCATAGGAGGTTCACAAAAATGATTCCAGGATTAAATGGCTTGTCATATGAAGAGTGTTTGATGGCTCTGGGCCTGTTTTCACTGGAATTCAGAAGAGTGTATTGAAACCAATTGAATAGTGAAAGGCCCTGATAGAGTGGATGAGAAGAGGAGGTTTCCTATGGTGGGCCAATCTAAGACCATAGGACACAACTTCAGAATAGAGGGGCATACTTTTAGAATGGAGATGTGGAGAAATTTCTTTAGCCAGAGAATGGTGAATTTGTGGAATTCTTTGTCACAGGCAGCTGTGGAGGCTGAGTCTTTACGTATACGTGTTTAAGTCAGAGGTCGATAGATTCTTGATTGAACAGGACACGAAGGGGCATAGGGAGGAGGAAGGAGATTGGGGCTGAGAGGAAATTTGGATCAGCCATGATGAAATGGCAGAACAGACTCGACTGGCCAAATGGCCTAATTCTGCTCCTATTTTTTATGGCCTTATAAAGGCAAGGATGCAATATGTGTCCTTAACCACCTGTGTAGACACTTTCAGGGAACTATTGTTGTGTTCTTTATATTAATACATACTATGGGTTTCTAGTAAAGAACCATATTCTGGAAGAAATATAACTTTTATTTAACAGCAACAACCACGCATGTCTTACAGCGTCATGCTTCCAGATCTTTCTATCATTTCTGCGCATGCTCAGAACGCTTCCTTTCCTTATAAAGAGAAACAATTAGCAACCTTAACCAGAGCAAATGCATAATTTAACATGTCTCTATCAGTCTCTCTGGGGGTTTACGAACACGAGTAGACCTTCTCAGTGGTTCTCACAGTTCTTTGTTTTGTTGTTATTTCCATGTTTTGTCTGGTCTGCATCAGTTAACGGAAACTCTGAAGCTGGCTCTTTCTTGAGGTCTTTTGCGATTTCTTCTTAACACTGCTCCTTCTTTTGTTTGGACCATGTACAATCTGCATTGTACTTCTTCAAGTACTGTAGCTTTCTTAATTCCTTCCACTTCCATTTGTAATGAAATATGAATCTTCTTTCCTTCATCTAATTCATTCCTTAACTGTGTAATCTCTTTTTTATGTTGAGACTTCATCATCTCGATAAAACTTCTCAATTCCTTCACTTCTGCTTTCGCTTCTTCAATTGGATTCTGATTCTTGTCACTCTTTGGCTTCAGATCAGTGTTGTACTGCACCGGCAAGTTTGGCCTCTGACCTCCTGCAGAGGTGAGATTGTGATGGAATGCATGGCCCATTGATGCATGTGTGTTACTTCTAGAGGGCAAAATGCAACTCCTGGTTTCGGTGGCAATACTGGTACCAGTCAGATGCTGGTAACAAAGGGATGGGTCTGGGAGCTCTCTTTATGACTTTTAGTCTTTCCATTCTGTCAAGCTCTGTTTTCAGTTGGTAATGTAATGCAAAAGGCACTTTTCTACATGGATGTACTATGGGTAGCACTGTGTTGTCAACTTTAATTGTGTGCTCTCCTGAAAGACAACCAAGCCCTTTGAACAACTCCTCATACTCTTTCATCAAGTCACTGTATTCTGACTCTGTGTCACTGTCCAGGACTAAAACTCTTTTCACCAAATTCAGTCTCTCACAGGCAGATAAACCCAGTATTGACTGTACATTCTTTGGCACGACCACAAATGAAAGCACGTGCTCAATATTTTTGTGTGATACTTTTGCCACACATGTTCCTTTAACTGGAATGTCTGCACCTGAATACCCAGTCACTTTTATATTTGTCTTATGTAACTTTGGTCTTGGCATTAAACTCAGATTCTGCAAGAACATTTACTTGTGCTCCAGTATCAAGTTTAAACAGAATATTGTTTTGGTTCACTTGCAATGGAACAGTCCAGCCATTCTTACTTTGTTTGTTTTCACAAAGCACATCGATATAAAACTCCTCAAGTTCATTTTCAAGCACTGCTTTTATTTGTTTTATTTTCTTTCTACTTCTGCAACAGCGTGAAAAATGATTACTCTTACCACAGTTGTTGCACATTTTCCCATATACTGGACACTGTTTTGGCCGATGCTGCCCCCACAGCGATCACATTGCTTTTTTCTCTCAGATGACATAGAAGCATAGAAACATAGAAAACCTACAGCACAATACAGGCCCTTCGGCCCACAAAGTTGTGCCGAACATGTCCCTACCTTAGAAATTACTAGGCTTACCTATAGCCCTCTATTTTACGAAGCTCCATGTACCTATCTAAAAGTCTCTTAAAAAACCCTGTTGTATCCGCCTCCACCACCGTTGCCGGCAGCCCATTTCACACACTCACCACTCTCTGAGTAAAAAACTTACCCCTGACATCTCCTCTGTATCTACTCCCCAGCACCTTAAACCTGTGTCATCTTGTGGCAACCATTTCAGCTCTGGGAAAAAGTCTCTGACTATCCACATGATCAATGCCTCTCATCATCTATCAGGTCACCTCTCATCCTCAGTCACTCCAAGGAGAAAAGGCCGAGTTCACTCAACCTATTGTCATAAGGCATGCTCCCCAATCCAGGCAAGATCCTTGTAAATCTCCTCTGCACTCTTTCTATGGCTTCCACATCCTTCCCGTAGTGAGGTGACCAGACGTCTTGCTCTCTTTCGGTTTTGTTATCATTTTATTATTTTTTCTAATATATTCGCACTTGCAGCTCTCAATAAAAAGTTCTTTAGCCTGTGACATCACTGTTTCTGAAGCTTTGCAGAGCAACAAAGCTCTTTCCAAGTCTAAGTCTTGTTCTCTTAACAGTCTTTCTCTCAGACCATTATCCAGAATGACACAAACAATCCTGTTTTTAATGAGAGTCTGTCAGGTCTCCAAACTCGCATGTTTTACTATGGTGTCTCAACTCAGTAACATATTGATCAATAGTCACACCAGCACTCTGCTTGCATGTAAAAAATTTATATGGCTCATACATCACATTATGCTTCGGTATACAAAATGCTCCAAATTTGTCCATTATCGATTTTAGATTTAAATTATCTCTATTTTCAAAAGTAAAATGGTTATATACCTCAACTGCGTCGTCACCTATTACGTGGAGTAGAAGTGTAGTTTTTGTTTTTTCTGTTTTTCTATCCACTCTGATCTCTGATAAATATATTTCAAAACATTGCTTAAATTTTCTCCAGTTCTCAGCTACGTTCCCAGACAATTGAAGTGTCAATGGAAATTGCAGCCCTTCCATTTGCTAAACTGTTAGCAAACACCAAAACAGTTTGAACTCTTTTCGATTATCTTCGATTCTCCCATGTTAGGTAATGTATTATTCTCCCAGACCAACTTTGACACCATGTTGTGTTCTTTATATTAATATTTACCGTGGGTTTCTAATAAAGAACCGTATTCTGGAAGAAATAGAACTTTTATTTAACAGCGACAACCACACGTGTCTTACAACGCTATGCTTCCAGATCTTTCTATCATTTCTGCACATGCTCAGAACTCTCTCCAATCATGTTCTTACACGTGATATCACCACAGCTATGAACTGGGACCCCAACTGTTAAAGGTCTTTCCTTATGAGAGAGGATAAAGGAGAAGGAGCTATTGATAGCATTAAGGAAAGAGGTAGGGAAGTGGTAATGAAGGTGCAGCTGGAACATAAACAGTAGGATGGACCCAATGGCTGAATTCCCTATGTCCCTGCTGTAGAGTTAAAGTTTCAAAGTACATTTATTATCAAAGTATACAACCCTGAGACTTCTCTTCCCACAGACAGCCACAAAGCTCTCTGTAATACCTTAAGGTTCAAGATCATAACTGAACATCTACTTCAACACCATTTTTTTCGGTGCTATCTCCATATTCTTCTATTCTTTCAACATTCAGGAAACGATTTACTTCTGTTTGGAATGAACTCAATGATTGGTTCTCCACAACTATACATAATGGAGAACTCCAGTACTAAATTTTCCACCCTTTGACTGAAGAAATTTCTCCTCATCCCCATCCTTCTTGAACGAGCCAAGGGAAATACACATCCCTCTGGTATTATTATTTATCAAATTACTCCCAGAGACGGCACAGTGACTAGGAGAGCTGCTATCTCATAGCTCCAGTGATTCAGAGTCAATCCTGTGAAGTATGGATGTTTTCCATGTGACCCTCAGTACTTCAATTCCTTTCATGTCCCAAAGGTGTGCTAGATTAATTGGCTGCTGTAAGATAATGATGATGGTAATAATAATAATAATAATAATAATAATAATGATAATAATAAGTACTTTATTGATCCCAGGACGATAATGATGATGATGATAATAATAATAATAATAATAAGTACTTCTAATGCTACCTCTAGTGCATAGGAAAGTGATAGAATCTATGGTGGGAGGAGGCAAGTTCATGGCATTGTGAGGAGAATTAGTTACGGAAGAAATGAGTGAGGAATGGCATAGTACCAGTGGATTGATTGGCCTGCTTCTATGTCACATGGAAATACAGTATCAACACTCAAAGATTTATTGCTCTCATAGTCCACCAGCGTTCAGTTGATAGTATTTGCCAGACTTCAAGAGGTGAAGTTTTTATCCAACCCTTGGAGATTATCACGTCACGGTAACAAAACAGTTAGTGTAACACTATTGAAGCTCAGGTTGATCCGGATTTTGGAGTTCAATTCCAGCACTGTAAGCAGTTTGTACGTTTTCCCCATGGGTTTCCTCCGGGTGCTCCAGATTCCTCCCATAGTCCAAAACAATCCACCTATTTAACAGTCGCCTAATCACAGGGGACAATTTACAATCACCATTTGATTAACTAGGCAAGTACATCTTTGGACTGTGGGAGGGAACCATTGCAGGTTAATTGGTCATTGTAAATTGTCCTCTGATTAGGCTACTGTTAAATACTGTAAGTAGGTTGCTGAGTAGCATAGCTCTTTGGACTGGTAGGGCCTGTTCTGTGCTGTATCTCTAAATTAAAAAGTAAATAAAATCATGAGCACAGAATATAGGTTGCTACTTTACGTAATGGAGATCCCCATGGAAACAACTACACAATCAGAGACTCAATCATCTTGATGGGACCACAACTCCCTGTGCCCTCCCAGATGGGGATAAATGATCTCCGGAGTCCTAGGTCAATATCACTAACTGTAGATTAGTAGTTAAACAAGCACTTTACACAATGAGAGATCAATGATCGGGGTTTGATTCCTGCCACTCTCTGTAAGGAGTTTGTACATTCTTCCCGTGACCATGTGGGTTTCCTGTGGGTGCTCCGGTTTCCTCACACACTCCAAAGACGTACAGGTTAGAGTTAGTAAGTTGTGGGCATGCTATGTTGGTGCCTGGAGCATGGTGACTTGACACAATGACGCATTTCACTGAATCCTTCAATGTTCCCATGTACATGTGACAAATAAAGCCAATCTTTCATCTTTCATCTTTCACTCTTTCTGAGAGACATATTAATTAACAAATTTCTCTCTCTGCTGTGCTCATATGGGTCCTATGATTCCTACATTACAAGAATGACATGGCCTTTTAAAACATTTATTTGCTGCAAAGTGTAATGCTCTGAAATTCCAAAAGGAGAAATATAAATATAATTTTTCTAACACTTCCTGCCCTTAGGTTTTGTTAAGAACTTTTTTCTGAATAG